>NC_134539.1:124712524-125027524 GCF_050624435.1 Tenrec ecaudatus | reverse complement strand
TGCATCCTTTGCCTGAGCCCCACCTTCCTCAGGTCAGTCAGAGAATGTTAAAAGTCCCAGGCATAGGGGGATATTTTGTGGCACCCACAGAAACCAGGATGGCAAGGGGTGGGGATAGTGACCCCAAATGTGCACTCATGCGCACCCCCCACATCCACCCACTGTGCATAGCATTGATGGGAATTGGGGGCCCTTCGCTGGCTCCCATTGAAAGGATGGACCCCCTTTCCCAGCCACCAGTCGCCATGGAGATGGAAAGGCATTGGAGAGAAGAATGTGGGATTCTGGGGTCCTCTGCCTTCCCACTCCCTCACCAGAATGCAAATCGTTGCGCAAGCCACAGGCCACTTAGCAGTGGAGCCATCAGGATGCCCAGAGACAGCCCGCTCGCATTCCCACCATTGTGCCCCCAGAGGGAGGGGTCACCATGCAGAGCCCACTGACCCCACCATCCCACCCCCCCCACCCAGCGGAGCCATAGGTGAGCAGCTACCTACGGGTGGCACATCCTTTGGTCAAACCGGCTTCCCTGGAGGGCATGCTGGAGAGCTGGCTCACTGGGCCCGGGCTGGGTGCCTGGGGAGGATATTTCAGCAATGTGGGCACTTGGGCACATTGTCCGGGGCTTGGAATTTCTGCTCCTTCCTCGAAAGAAAAAGCAACTTTATATATCTGTGTGTGTTTTTAAGACTGCAGATTTACGGCTCGGTGGCTGCGCCCATGTCTGGGCCGCGGCCCAGGTGGGTTCAGGACTGCTGGCAACTGTGGGTGCATGAAGGGTGTAAGAGGAGACCTTTCTCTTGCCGAGTGCCCAGGGAGCGGACGTTCTGTGGGCTTGTGCTGTTGGCAACAAAGACAGGCGTGTCCTCAGGCTTTCTGAGTCCCGGAGCACATTTGGATGATAGAGATCTCTGTACCCTGCCGACTTGAGCCCAGATGGAAATGAGGCAGGGGTTCATTCTGCGGGATACCTGTCCAGAGTTCCTTCAGGTGGAGACCTCCTCTGGTCGATCACATTAGTGTTTCTTTGCAGACATTTAATTGCTTGGCTAGGGTTAGAGGAGGAAGGAAACATCTAAAATTAAACAATTGGCAGCCTCTGCCGATCTGAAATCAACAGAGAGACGCAGCGAAGGGCTTTTGAAATTCCGGGAGAAGAGAATGGGCCAGGGAGAGTTGATTTATCAGAGCTTTCTGTCTCAGGTGTCTTGTAGCTGCGCATTGATCCTGAGCTCCAAAGGTAGATTTAGTAACTTCACTTGGGATTCTGTTAGCAGGGAACATTCATTTAGCGACTGCCAGGTGTCCGGCTGGATGCTGCGCCAGCTGTGGTTTCCTTCAGCCCCCAGGAGGAGCGTTGGTGGTAGACGAAAGGAGCAAGGGTGACATGCTCTGCTGCTTACCCAGAGGCCCACGGTGCTGGCAGTCTGCTTCCAGAAAGATGTGCAGCCTTCGGAACCCTCTGGGGGCAGTTCTGCTCTGTCCTGTGGGGCTGCTGTGGTGGGAATCCGCTCCACAGCAGCAGGTATGGACTAGTTAGTACCTCTCAGGGTGGGTTGGATTCTATGTTCTAGTAGAGGGTCATCTCGGGCACCTAGCTCGTGATGTATCCACTAAGGGAGTTTGTTGGAGAAGTTGCAAAAACGAAAGGGGAACAAAAGCTCAATGCACTGCCATCGAGTCAATGCTGACACACAGTGATGACTCCGCCCTGAGTCAGAATAGCACCGCCCCGACTTGTGAGCAAAGACATGAGCAGAGGTCCTTAGAGCTAGCTCGTGGGGTTGTGGGGTCTTCATTGTGTCCTCCTGCCCCTCTGAGTTTCACAGACGGAAACTCTTTATGGGGTGCAGAAGGCCTCCTTTCATTCCCTCGGAGCGGCTGGTGGTTTCGAACTCCTGACCTTGTGGTGAGCAGCCCAGGTTTGCCGTTAGGGAGATATTTAAACCCGGATCGTCTTCACTGAGACTTAGGGGGGGCGATGAGCACTCAGGAGGAAGACTATGATGTGCACTTAGGGGACGCTGGGTTGCCCTGGAGCTGTCCATCATGGCTCTTGATGGCCTCTTGTATGCACAGAGGCCTGTCCTCGGTAAGGTATTGAGGGGTGGTTTTTTGGGAACCAGAATCCCAGGTTTTCTTCCGTGGTACTCCTGGGAGACCACGTTTTCAACCTTTCTACTAGTCACTGAGCAGGTCCACCATTCACACCACCAGGGGAGTCTGCCTTGAGATGGAATAGCGCCCCACCCCCTCATTTGTGAACAAAGACGAGCAGAGATCCTTAGCGTTAACTTGGTGGGGCGGTGGGCTCTTGAGTGTCCTGCTTGCCTTATATCATCTAGTCTCCCGTCCGTCTGAGAAGAGACTGTAAAACCAGTCTCGACACAGGTGAAAACCACGGGCAGGCTCACACGGGAAACAGGAAGTCGCGCACGGGGGATGTGTGGAGTCGCCAGGATACCAGCCTCTTCCAGCAATACAGGATATCTGTAATTGGGATATTCCAGTGTGGAGTCTGCCAGCCATGTCCGTGGGCTGGTCCCCACTGGGAGCTCTATGTTACCTAGGCTCTCTGTTCTGTAGGGTGGCCACCCTCACCGATTCATGAGGCCTCAGGGGTGGGGAGAGCCTGGTGGTGTGGCCAAGCACTGAGCAGGTGCGGCTGGGTCTAGGAGTTGAGTGTTATCTCCATAGACACCGGCGTGGCGCTTTGAGTGTGCCCAGCTGAGGCTCCCTCTCCTGTTCAGAGTTGAGTTGCTCTCCATTCATTTGTTCACTCATTCATTTATTCAGCTGATGGGCACAGGGATAAACTGCTGTTTTTAAATGGGGGAGATGTTACACCTACTGAACTTAGTAAATTAGTGTTTTGTTTTATCTTTGGCTAAAACCTCATCACCAATGACTCACCCCCTACACTCAGTCTTTGGAATCCAGTTTCTCTCCCTGATTAGTTTTCGGCACCTCAGTGTAAGAGGGTTCCACCCATCAGTGAGCTTCCCTCTCTGTTTGCCTTGAAACCCATGGGAATCTCCAAAGTGGCCAGTCACCCCTTTATGCAGCCACCAAACCTTTGGCCTGGGCTTCTCTGTGCTGCCACTGGCCTGGGTGCTGCAGATCTTCCCCGAAGGAGTAAGGAAGCGGGTTCGCCCGCGGCTTTGCGCCGTTGGAAAGTTTGTGAGCTGCGTCAGGGTGTGGGGGGCAGTGTCCTGGGGTTTCAGAAGCAGCAGGGCCCGGGATCTTCTGGCCGGGTGGGGGTGCTGATGGTCTGGCATTTGGAGAAGGTATTGTTTGAGTTGGATCTTGGAGGATGGTTACAACTGGTCCAGGGCAGGATTTTGGAGTGCACATCATTCTGAGGAGGGGAGGGGCTGTGCGAATAGAGGTGTAGAGACTGGGGGGCTGGGGGTGGGGGTTGCTGGCTAGATCAGAGTGTGGGCAGAATCATGGGAAATGAAAAGGGAGGTGGTGGACGGGGGACACTGGGTGCAAGGTCTGGGGTCTGTCCCATTGCCGGACCTATACCAGCACCTAGGAGCTCAGCTGGCTCTGAGCAGAGCATTGTATTTTAGAATTGCTCCTGAGTTTCTTGTTGATGAATTTTTCCTGAGTTATGGTAGAATACAGGTAACTGGAATGGTATACAGTCCAGTGACATTAATCTCACTCATCCTGATGTACACCCGTCACCACCACCCATTGTCTTTCTCCATTTTTCAGAGTGGCGGCAGTGTGCAGCGGAAGAGCTGACATTTCAGCCAGCTCTACCTGCCCAGTTGGGTGACATTCTTTAGGTGTGTCCTGCTGCTCGGCCGTCAGCCTTCTTTCTCCCCAGACTTTCCCATCCACCTTAGTGGGAGGACACTGGGCTCCCAACAAGATGACCCCTCCTTCCCCTCCCTGGGATCCATGAGTAACTATGTCTCTACACTGCGCCTGCTCTAGACATGCCGTGTAAGTGGGCCATGCCGTCTTTGCCCCTCCACATCTGATTTGCTTCTCCCAGCATCAGGCGTTCGAGGCTCGTCCGTCTTTCAGAGTGCATCAGGCCTTTGTCTCTCTGTGTGGCCCGGTCACATTCCATTGTGTGTACATTGATTTATCCCTTCGTCTGTCGGCGGGCACTGGGGCTGTTTCCTACCGTTGGGCTGCTTTGAGCAGAGCCGTGCGTATGGACCCATTTTGTGGGTACGTTTGAGGCAACAGCTTTTTGCGCTGGTCGATCTGTTTCAGTCTCTTAGGTCGACAGTGGGTTTCACTAAATCGGACAGAGGCTGAGAGCGAGGGTGGATGAGATTCGAGTTTTCCAGGCTGCAGCTTGAAGGTCTAGGGTTTCCGGGACACTTGTTTTCCTGCTCCATGTGGCTTAATTCGATCTGAAATGTACCTTCCCTGGTGGTGGGCTCGGAGCCCTGGTAGCATAGGGATCACACATTGGGCTGCTAACCTCGAGGTCAGCGGTTCGAAACCACCACTGGCTCTTTGTGAAGACCTACTGTCTCTGAAAGCCACGGGGCATTCTACAGGGTTGCTATGCATTGAAAACGGTGATGGCAGTGAGTTTGGTTTGTTGGGAGGTTGGTGGCGGACTACCCAGTCCACTGCTAACCTTAAGGTCAGCAGTTCAAACACATCAACTGCTCTAAGGGACAGCGATGAGGCATCTACTCCTGAAAAGATTTAGTATCAGAAACCCACAGGAGCAGTTCCACTTGTCCTCTGGGCTCCCTGTGAGCTCAGCCCGACCGAGGGCAGTGAGCTGGGGTTCGGTTTGGAGACGTCTGGAGGGTGCCCTGTTTCGGCATCTGAAGAAGTGCCCCTTCAGGTCACCTGGTTAACCTGTGTCGTCCTCTTGTCGTTTCTTGCAGATGGTCACAAGAACAAAGAAAATATTCGTGGGCGGCCTGTCTGCGAACACAGTGGTGGAAGATGTTAAGCAATATTTCGAGCAGTTTGGCAAGGTAAGCGCCGCGCGGGCCTGGCCTCACAGTGGCCGCCTCCGTCGTGTCCCTGGAGACCGCGTGCTTGAATGTGACCCTGAAGCTTCACGTGGACTTCAGCAGGAGCTGGAGCGCGGGAGGCCGGTGTGCAGTGGGCACGTCTCCCTCGTGCCTACAGGAGCAAGCAGACAGAGTGGCCTTTTAGTGGGATTTTGCTGGCATTTACCGACCACGTGGGGATTGGGCTGGGAGCTGGTGGGGGCAGCGGCTGGGATGCGGGGTTGTGACTCAGACATGGCAGGAGCTCCGGCTGGCAGAAGCTGCCGGAGGCTGTGAGCAGTGTTGGGCTTTGTCTTGTGCCTTTCTGGAGAGTGCAAGGGGAGATGGAGGCCTGCCCCCAGGGCCTGGCAGCCAGAGCCTCCCCGTTAAATGCCAAGGAGACTTGGAAAAGATGCTGACGCCGTACCTGTCAGCATTCTTCAACTCGGTGTTTGTGAGGCAGCATTGACATGATGCCCGGAGCGTGGGAGCCCCACCGGGAACCCTCACGGAGGCAGGAAATGGTGGGCATGCGTGGGGCAGACAGACAGACAGACAGACAGTAGTGCGTGTGGTGCGCATGCAGCCTCACTCATGCTGGGGGGGAGACGGGGCTTTCCAGAGTGGGTTCTTGTGAAGGAAACAGAGTTCCCAGACTGATGTGCTGCCCCTGGCCAACCCGCAGGATCCGAGCCTTGGTGGGTTGTATGTGGTGTCCTCTTCTGGCGTCCGTGGGAAAGACAGGCCCGAGTGATGTACACGGTGAATGCGCTGGGCCAGGAACCGACAGGGTGAGGTTCTAGTTCATCCAGCCAGACCTCAGAAGAAAGGTCTGGCTGTCGACCTTGGAGAAGTCCCCTTGGCGCACAGTTCTATTCACGGTGCACGAGGTTTGCTGTGCATGGAGATGGGTTAAAGAGGCTGGCAGGTGAGTGGCTGAGCCGGACGCTGCTTGGGGCTCTCTGCTTGGGGACACTGTCCTGGGGCTGTGTCCTGCTCTCAGGTCTGTGTCCTTCCTGCTGAAGGGCAGAGGTGGATGAGAGGACACTGCTACCCGTCTGTCCTGTTGCCGTGGGCAGTACACAGTCCCTGCTGTCCGCCCCCCCCATCCCACCCGTCTGTAAGTTCTGTGCCTTCTGCTTGTCTGCCCAAGGCAATGGGCAGCGATGACCCTACGTGTGCCCATCTGTCTAGAGATAGCAGAGTGGAGGCTTTCCCGTGTCTGCTTTCTGCGTGGATGGCAGACCGTGCAGCAGAGAGAGGTCAGCTGGGAAGACGCCTGCCCCACTGTGCTCTCTGGCTGTGGCCCCGAGGCTGATCCCCTCCGCTGGGGTTCTGAGGAGTGGCTGAATGTGTTGGTGACCGAGCACACTCCAGTTCACCTTCTCAGGCTACATTTGAACAGCTTGGGGATGGTGTCCTCACCCCGCCCCACCCAGCCCAGGGAGAGAGGTCGGACGGACATAATGAAAGGAGACATGTCCAGCCTGAGTCTGGAACAAGAGCCCTCCTTGCTCCCACCCTGCCTTTGAAGCCAGGCTGGGGCAGTGCTTGCAAACACGAGGTGGGATTCCTTCTTCAAGCCGAAACCTGTTTTGGAATCTCGTGGGCCGATTTGTGGGTGTCAGGGAGGTGGGTGCTGCCCAGATGGGCTGATGGTGTTCAGCAAGCTTGTACTTGCCAACAGGCAGCACATTCCTGGGCCCCAACCCTTCTTTACTCCCTTCTTCCTTCCCGTCTTCCTCCCGCTTGTCCCTTCTCTCCCTCATCGGTTGTCTCTCTGTCCCTCTTCATCTCTCTGTGTCTTTTGTCACACTTAGGATCTGGGCATCAGGTCCAGGGGAGACCCTGCATGCTTTAGCCATGCCCACCGTGCCAAAACGCTGCCCGGAGCACTGTGGCTTTTTCATCTGGGAAGCTGTCACAGACCCACGTCTCTGGCCTGGCACTCACCCTGCTCTGAAGCTGCTCGGTTAATTTTGCAGTAACATTTGTGGGTTCCAGTAGGATCTGTAAACTTATCAAGTGTTTTATTAAAGAACTAAAGAGGCTTTTGAATGTATCGAACCCCCTAAAGCTCTCTCTGCTGGTGTTTTCATAGCTCATTTCATACTCATGTGCTGAGCATCCTCTGGGTCTGTCTGCAGAATAGCCAGGGGCTAGTGTTATTTTTGCATCCCCTTGGGCAGGCTCGCCACCTCTCAAGATCAAAGTCAGAGAGCACTCTGTTGCTGGGCCTTTGGGACAATGAGCAAGTCCTGGAGCTATGCAAAGAAGTCACAGATAAACTGACAAGTGGACTCAACACTGCACTAGTGTAGCTCTTGGCTGAAGGGAACCAGACACGAGCGGTGTGTGTGCCGACTCGTGCGCTTGTGCGACGCACACTCAAGTGCACACGCACATTCCTGACTTTGCAAAGTTGCTTTGGGCTAGCTGCAAGCCAACTCCAGCTTGCTGAGGTGCAATTAGGGTGGAGGGCGTACCTACTGAGCGTAGGGAAGTAGGCCAGCCTGCCCTCTGGCATGATGTGTGGGATTCTTCGCCGGGAGGCTGGGGTGGTAGTGTTCATTTTGACTTTTGGCAAACCGAGTCTCACTGGGATGCAGTCCTTGACTTGGGTCACAGCCCCCTGAGGTTGTACTGGATTCAGCCTTCCTCTCCAGCCTTGCCTGATAACAGGGCCTCAAGCCAGGGCCATGTTGACTGTCTGTACATGGGTAGGGAGAAGAAGAGATTGTGTCTCTGCACTGTTCCGAGGGGTGAGCTGGGACTCGGGGTACATGGGGGAAACTCAGAGGGTTCTGGTCCATATATGCACAGGTTTGTTCCAAACAATGTTTTTGAACAAGTCTTTGCCCTCGGTGGATGGCTTCTCTCAGTAGTAACTCTTGTTTAGTCTAGTTAGGGAACTTGTGCCCCCAAAATGTCCAATCAAGAGGGTACCTTCTGAGGGAATCTGCTGGCCAAGGTAACTCAGATGGTTATGGTGACTGTTTGGGACATTCCAAAGGTAAGCTTGATAGATTTTCGCGAGGGAACCAGGATGGTCATGAAGGCTTAATAGGAAGAGCCCAAGCTCAGCACGGCCTTATGAAGTAGATTCAGATTCTCTGGGACTCAGTAGACCAGACTAAAACTGCCTCTGGGTTCCCGAGATGGTAACATTTTATGGGAGCAGAAAGCTTCACCTTTCTCTGGGAGCGCCGGATGGTTTCCAACTGCCTGCCTTGGGATTAGCAGCCTGAGATATCCCCCAGGACCCCCATTTGGGGAGCAGTGTGAAGAAGATTGAAAACCACATTGGCGAGGAAAAGGCCAGGACGGTAACAGCCATGCACGGTTTTCCATCACCACAATGTACCTGCTAGTGCTGCCAGAGTGGTGGGGGCTGGCCTCTGAGCACGTCCTTGGGGACTCTTGCCACATTGATTGTTCTTCCCCCTTTGGGCTTCTTTCTGACACTGAGAAGGAGCCGGCTTGGCGTCCCTCGTCGTTGTGAGGTACCGAGTCAGTCCTCACTCATCCCTACCCGGTCCCGTGCCACCCTCCCCGTGGCTCTTAAGTTTGCGCCCGTCCATGCGGCCACCGTGTCAGTCCATCGTGTTGAAGGTCGTCGTCTTTTCCCGGTCCCCCCCCCCCACCCCACCAAGCATGATGTCCGTCTCCACGGACATCTCCCGACATCTCTTAGGGATCTCTAAACGGCCCTTGTGACACGGTGTGCATCGAAGCGCGTACTTCTGACGTCTTCGGGGAGAGTTGGAGAGAAGGCAACCTCACCTTGAGAAGCGTGTAGGCCCGGGTGGGAGGCTGCGGTGAGAAACACCTTCTGATACTTTTGGTTCGTGGAGGCAGCTGTGGTTTTGTAGCGGGGCGTTCTGACTTGCCTTCATTCAGCCCTTTGCTTTCTCTGTGGTGTGGGGTCCTCACGCCCACCGACAGCAGTGGACAGGATGGGTCAGGGAGGTGAGGGTTCAGCAGAGGTCACCCAAGGAAGACAGCATTCAAGAGCCAAGAGTTCATACCCTAGCTCCTCTTCCTTCACGTCTACAACTGTCCATCCTTCCCGGCCACCCTCTTTTTCAAGGCCCCCTCCGATGTTTCCCTTCTTCCTCGCCGCGTCCTGCCGGAGGTGGCAGCTGCCTCAACGGTTTATTTCAGGTGGCAATCAAAAATGGGTAAGACTGTTATCAAGCAGCTGAGCTAAGGGAGTTTAGTGTAGGGCGCGCAGAATGCCGCTTTAAATAGCTGAAATTGGAGGCTTCTGAACCCATTTCTGCTGGTGCCCCCCTCCTCTCCCAGAAGATTGACCCCTGGGTCTGGGATGTCTTCACTCGCTTCTATTTCAGATGAGATCACCAAGAATGGCCATTGGTACAAGGTGGCTGATCTTTGGGGATGTTTGTCCCCCACCCCCGGGGCTGCCAGGGTGCTGTCTGGGGAAAGGGTCGGCCGCAGGCGTCCAAACCCTCGGGCTGGGCCTGACTGTGCGACTCCTTGACCTCGGTTTCTCGCGTGAGAGGAGGAGCTGGGGTAGGAACACCTGAAAAGAACCCCCCAGTACATGTTGTCAGTTCTGTGCACCTGCTGTGCCACAGGTCCCCCTTCCGCGCTGTTGCTCCAGAGTCACCACGCTGTGGTGGAGAGGCGTGTGGGCTGGCCCAGCTCCTTGCAGCCCTGTGCACCACGGCACCGTCCCCAGTGGTTCTTGCGTGTGAGCCCATCGTGGCAGCCAATCCACACCGGCGAGGCCCTTCCTCTTTTTCCCTGTCCGTCTGCTGCCCCCAGCATGCTGCCCTCGCCAGGGGCCAGGCTCTCCCGAGCGCACGTCCGAAGGACACAAGGTCGGGTCCTGCGCCCTCCTTGCCACCAGCCGCTTCTCGGGAGGACAGGGAGGCCTTCTGTTCCCATCAACTGTGGTTCTCAACCTTCCCGTGCTGCGACCCTTTCATACAGTTCCTCATGTGGCAGGGACACCCCCCAACCCCAACCATAACATTATTTTTGTTGCGACGTCATCGCTGTCATTTTGCTACCGGGATAAATCGGGGGACCCCTGTGAAAGGGTCATTCAACACCCCCCAGGGGTCGTGACCCACAAGTTGAGAACCGCTGCCTTAAAGAGTCAGTCTTGGGATTCCACCGGGGCAGTCCCACCCTGCGCTCTCGGTGGCCTGAGTCAGGGTGGGCCCACCAGCAGTGGGTTCATGACGTCCCAGGACTGTGCGGTTCCATTGTTGCTTGGTCTGGGCATTTCCGAATTAAAGCCAAGTGTGTCCTCTGCTGAGCTTTGCAAACGCCCTTTGACAAAAGTTTGCTTCTCAGCGGCGGCAAGGACGTGAAGTCCTCTCCTTGACGGCACACCTCGTGTTCAGAAAGGTAAGTCAACTGTTCCCATCGAGACAGCCTGGACCCGATCGAGCTCTTCGTGATGTTTATCATTTTTCCTCCCTCGGCCCACTCTTGACCTCTCTTTCCCATTTATAAAACCCGCCTCCCACTCAGCCACCCAGGCAGCCCCTTAACTCCGAGAGAGCCGGTTTTGTTCACTTGTCAAAAAGGCTGATCTGCAGTCGTTTATTTTCCCCGGCTTGGCTTTCCCGGGGAACGTTATCTGCGCCGGTGACTTCATACATGCAGGGATGATGTATCTAGACCAGTCCCAGGAATGGCACGCCACTGATGCTCCCGATAGGCACGCCGAGACCCAGAGAATGAATCGTCCTGTTCTCTCCCGCGCAGCCGCCTGAGGAGCCCCGCTCCGTAATGAAAGTGCTCTGGGATCAAAGAGACAACTGCGGGCTGGGCCTGTCCTTCAAGCACCCGCTCCTTCAGGTCTCCCTCACAGGATTTGGGAGATCAAACAGAGGCCTGGACACATCAGGAATGCTCTGCTCCATCCTGGATGGCGCGGGCCTGCCCCTTCCCGCCATGGGCTGCGATGAGAGCGCTCCTCGCTGGGTGCTTCTCCCTGTAGGTGACGCCTGTGAAAGCAAGCAGGCCCCGGGTTGGAGGCTCCCAATTAGACTTCACATGGCGAACTGTGTAATTAGTTTGGAAGACTTATGCTTAGTCATCGGTTTATCCTAATCGGCTCTGGCTTCCCCCAACGACAAAGTGAGCTTATTTTGCTAAGCTGAAACAACTCTGCACCCTTTGTTCCTGCCTTTTATTGTCTGGTGCCTTTCCCTCTGTTTTCCTGCCAAAGTTCTGTTTCATTAGGCCTGCAAGTCATTTCCAATTCAGTGGGCTGCTACAATCCGGCCTTTATCACTCGGCTGCCCTGGTTCCCATGTCCCTTCTGGGCCAGTGCCCGAGTTGAGTTAGTGGTTTGACATGGGGATTTTAACCTCTTCCTGCCCCAGGCCCTCCCTCGTGGGAGTGGTGAGGAAGAAAGGGGCCCGAGGGGAAAGGGTTTCAGAATTAGGGCCCTTTAGTCTCATCCAGGGCGGCTCTGTGGAAGCCAGGAGCTGGGCATGGCTCTCTGGAAGTCCAATGGCGCTGCAGAGAGTAGGGCCAGAAAGCTTTTTCTTGAGGGATGTAGAGGTGGGGGACTTACTAAATTTTTTTAGAACAAGTATAATAAATCCCCTCGTTTTACACCTGTTCTTTCCTGGCTCCCGGTTCTCTGTGCCCTGTCCTCCGATACATCCTGTGTGAGGGAGAGTCGTACCTGGGCTAAACATAGTCGAAAGCCTTTGACATGTGACAGGCAAGGGACGTGTGAGAAAATAAGCCAGCAGGTGAGCATGTTCCTGAGAGTTAGACTGTGACCCTGCGGTAGGATCTCACTGTTTCCAGGCGTCTGCTGTGGACAGGCAGGGCTCTGGGAGTGTGCTGTTCTCTCAGCCCAGGCCAGGAAGACAAAAGTCCCGCCTGCCCTTTGTGGGCATCAGGGCGCCCAGAGGGGCTGCTTGTCTTCTGTTGTGGGTTTGTACAGGTGGGATGACTGGGAAAGGCCCGGCCTCCCTGGGCCTCGCCCCTGTCAGCTGCCAGCCTCTTGGGTCTTCTTGAATGATGACTATGGGGCCCATCAGGAAGGGCCACTGACTCTCCCCTCCCTGGCCGACCAGGCTGAAGGCTACTTTTATGTTGAAGTGTTCTTCTCCGATGCTCCAGAACAAGGCCGACACTGTCCCCGAGCCGAGCCCTATGAATTCTCTGTCTGGTTTGCGTCAATCTCTCCCTCCGGAAGTGTGGCCCGAGGAGGAGGGGATTGTACTTGACCCCTGGCCAAGCTGCTCCCCAGAACAGCTGCCCTTAGAGGACAAGCATGTTGCCTCCTCACTGCCGCCCTCGCCCTGGGCCCTCAGCCTCGCCCTCCAGAAAACAAATAGTCCCCAGGAAGTAATCCGATCCTGGGTGCCCTGCAGGTAAACCCGCCCTGGTTCCCGCTTCCTCCTCTGAAGGCAGTGGAGGGAGGATTGAGTTAGGAATAGATCAGGCTCCCAGCCTCACTTCTCCCAAATCTTCACATTTGCTCAGGGGAAGGGGGAAAGGAAAGCAAAAAGCAAAAGAAGCCACTGCAGTAGTGGGTTTCTAGGAAAACCTCCCATCTCTTCTTAGTGTATGAAATGTAGCCAGCTGTTGTTAGGCAAATGCACCAGACACGATTATTGCTCTGTTAACAGTGTTTTAAAATACACAAATAAGAAAATAGGATGCCTTCTGGGTAGCAAGCTGGGGAAAGTTGAGATTATGCTAATCAAAAGCCATGTTCATATGCAGAGTAGGTAGGGGAAGGGAGGCCCAGACGTCCTGGCTTCCCTGTTTAATTGTGTTTCCCAATGTGGTTTGACTTGCTTTCAGTTTTCTGCTGGGCCCAGGAAGCGGAAGGCCAGGGGCTGTGGCGCCTGTGGGCAGGAAGGAGTTAATGAGGCCAGGGTAGGGTATTAAATTCTCCCAATGGCTCACCTTCCCAGGGTGCTCCGGGCCCACTGGAAGGCTTCCCTTACAATGGAGTCGTTAGCATGAGAAAGCCAGCCTTTCTCTCCCTCGAGGGAGTTCAGTGGGAACAGAACGAGGAGGAGAAACCAGGGATCTGGCTTGTGCCAGGGGGTGCAAGGAGCGGTCCTTGTGCAAGAGAAAGCACGGTTCATTTAGACTTGGCATAGGGCCTCGAAGACATTGTGTCCTGGCTTGAACGTTGGCTCTGCGCAGGCCCACCCGCCCCCACCCTGTCAGTAGGACACCCCGTTACAGGGCTCCTGCTTCTTTGCTTCCTTCCTCCCTTCCTTCCTGCCCCTCCCTTCTTTTCCCTGCCTTTCCTTGTCTTAGGATGAGTCTCTGACGAAAGGCAGAGTTTGTCCAGTTGTGAGGTGCAGTAGGTAGGTGCAGTGACCCCACGTGCAGCACACTGAAACCCCGCCCAGCCCTGCGCCAACCTCCCCCCCTCGCCACATCCGAGCCCACTGGAGAGCCCCCCCCCCCCGTGCCCGTCCATCTTGCAGAGGGCCTTTTGCCGACCCACTCCCAAGCAGGCCACCCTTTGCCAAGGACTGGCTCCTGCTCCCACGTCCAAAGTATGGGAGGCAGAGTCTTGGCATCTCCGCCTATAAGGAGCTGACTGGTTTCCACGGTCTAGATTTTTACGGCTCTTTATGGTCAGATTGGTATTTGCAAATTAGCTGAAAGTGGACCTCGGATCTGTCCTTTATTTACATTCAAAGCCATCACAGTGAGAGCCCCAGAAAAATGTTAATATGCAGCAGAGGCAGAATGGTTGAGTTTCTGACTGTTGCTAACCTCACCACTGCCTTTAAAACCAATCATGAAGCACACGGCTGATATTTAATAGCTTTTAGCTGATTATTTTTCTTCTCCTCCTCTTTCTTTTCTACCCAAGTTGACCTGGGTGTACTTGAGCGGAAATGAAGTCGTCCAAATGCTGAATTAGACTAATCACAGGCCTCTGAGAATGAAATGGAAGCAGAGATTAAATGGCGGAGGGAGAGTCGGCATTAATAAGCGCCAGGAAAACTTTGCATAAAATAAATAGGAGATTTGATAGATTGAATCTGTGTACTTTGCTGCCATTTTTTCCTCCAGTACGCGTTGCCTTCCTGGAGTTGGCTTATTGGAGTCATGAGGTCTGATCAGTCCCCATCCCCCCTGCAAGCCCGGGCGTGGCCCTTCTCTTCTGGATCTGGTCTTGTGAGGCCAGTGCCTCCAGGGTAGAGGCGCCTAAGAGGTGGGGTGCACAACAGAAAAGATGCATGTTCTTTGCTGCCTGCCTGTGCTGGGGGGTGGGAGAGAGGAGTGGTTGGAAGGCAACACACAGATAAATGACTTTTTAAAACTTTTTATTGTTTTAATGGGGATCTTGCAAATCTTACGACAATCCATCATTCAATTGTATTGAGCAGACTTCTACATATGTTGCCATCAATATTTCCAAAACATTTTCTTTCCGCTTGTGCCCTTGGTATCCGGCTCTCTTCTTAACCCTTTCTCCCCCACCCTCCCACCCTCATGAGTCCTCGACCAGTTATATATTATTGCTCTTATTTCGTGTCTTACACTGTCCATCCATTGGCTCCCTTCACCCACATTTCTGCTTTTCGTCCCCCTGGGGGTGGGTGCACTATATATCCACCTGGGTCATGGTAGGGGGGGGGGGATGAAGCATTCAGGAGCTAGAAGAATGCTGTATGTTTCATCGGTGCTATCCTGCACTCTGGTTGAATCTCCCCTTCCTTAAAACCTTTCTGTGGGAGGATGTCCATTTGTTTACAGATGGGCTGTGGGTCTCCACTCCAATGCCCCCTCATTCACATCAATAAAATTGTTTGTTTTGGATCTTTTGATCCCGTCAACACCTCATGAACACAGGCTGTTGTGCTTCCTCCATGTGGGCTTATTTGCTTCCCTGCTAGATGGCCACTTGTTTAACTTCAAGTCATTACGACCCCAGATGCTTTATCTTTTGATAGCCGGACACCATCAGCTTTCTTCACTACATTTGCTTATGCACCCATTTTGTCCTCAGTGATCCTGTTGGGAAGGTGAGTATCAGTGTGCCAGGTTATTAGAACAAAGTGTTCTTGCGTTTAGGGAGGTTTTGAGTAGAGGTCCAAAGTCTGCCTGCTATCTTAATACTTTAACATACAAATATATGTATATTGGCCTCTATCCCTTTCATTACAAATCAATATATTTACATATATACATGCCTATAGCTATACCTCTATAAAGAGCTTTTGTTTCCTACTTCTTTCCTCTAGTTCCCTTCACCTTCCTCCTGTCCCACTATCATGCTCACCCTCCACTGGGCAGAGATATGTTTTACATATTGGCAGCTCCTGGTTGTAGGGAGAAGGAACCGGGTGACCACCTGATCTGGTTTGTTGGGACTCGTGGTTTCTAGGGCTCCACACCAGCAAACCAGAACAAGCTGACCCCGCTACATAGAAGGGTGACTTGGCACTCAGTCTAAGACTCTAAAAGGTAGGAAGCCTCCCTGGACCTCCACCTGGAAGATTGACACATTCTATCAAGTGTGCTCCAGAACACACCATCCCTAGTTACTGTCTGCCTTCCTGGTTTAACTCAGCAATTGAGAACAGGTATCCCATTTCTGTCCATGCTGTCTAGTCAATTCGACCCACAGAAACTCTATTGGACAGACTAGAACCAATCTATTGGATTTCTTAGACTGTAAATCTGTATGGGACCAGACAGCCTCATCTTTCTGTCCTTAGAGTGATTGGTGGACTTGAACTGCCGACCTTGCAGTTAGTAGCCCCATTCTCAGCCCACTCCACCAACACGTCAGCAAGTGTTAACTAAGCAAGTGGCTAGCAGACAGCAGGCCAGGCAGACCTTAAGCCCCTGGGGGACCAGGCTCATCCTTGACTTGACACGAAGGACCCGTTTGCCTCCTCTTTGGGGTCCTCCTTGGGGATACTTTATGTGTCTCTCAGAACTCAAAGAACCTGTGTCAGTGTAGTGAAAAGTGGACTTCTTGTAGCCAGGAGCGAACTACGGGTTGAATTAGATGAAAATCCCAGCAGAGTGGTTTGTTTGCAGGAAGTTTTCCTTAGGGGGTCTGTAGGCCTGGTGATGTGTGGGCATGGACTGTGCGTAAATTAGAGCTGGGTCCTTGACGTTGCTGCCAGTCTTTTCTGAGGGACAGAGGCAAAGATGTGCACATTTGCTTATTGTTAGTAGCAAGTTAGTACTTAGAAAAACAAAACAAATGAAAGGACAGAAGGTAAGGTGATTTTCACTTAAGGAAAAATAATCGAGAGTGTGGAGTGCCCATGCACAGACTTCCCCCAGGTTGATTTTGGCTTTCTCATGGACTGGCATCGACCAATCAATCTCGAGGGGCCTGGGAGCCCTCCAGGAATCATGTGCTGGAGTTAGGGTATAAAATATAAGGAGGGTCTCTGATTTGGAAATTTCTTAAATTTTTTCAAAATCTTTTTAAAAAGAACCCCATATTCCTTTTTTAAACAGACCTGCTTTAGAAGCCAAAAATGGATTTATGGGTGTCACCGTTCTCCAATTCAGATTAGGCATTGATTGGTCAAGTTCAAGGACTGTGGTGGCATGGTACATCGGGAGTCAGACTGCTAACACAGCGTCAGCAGCAACCTGACAGCCGCTCCTCCGGAGAAAGATGAGGTTTTCTACTCTCGTGAAGGTTCACAGCCTGGGAACCCACAGCGGTAGTGCAGCTGTGCCCTACTGGGGTTCTGTGAGCCAGAATCAGCTCCATGTAGTGGGGAGAATGAGTTCATGTTCAGATTCAAGGCCTTCTCCCAACAGCCCGGGGGAAACTGGCAGGACCATCCTCACTTGCAGAGCTGAGAAAGCAGAAGGGATGTATTCAGGACCCCTCGACCAGGTAGCAGTGAGCCCAAGGTCCTGTGTTGGCTGCTTGACCTGAGTGGGTGCCTGAGATGGGTGTTTGCTGGAGACGTTTCTACCCCTGTGCAGACTTACAGTCTCAGAGACCCCTGGGGACAGTTCCATTGTGCCTACAGCTTGCTGTGAGTCAGAATCGAGTCCCTGGTGGTGGCGCGGGTGTCTGAGATGAGGGCTTACTTGACACATCTTATAGGAAAGCAAACAAATGGCATACCAGGCCACGTTTGTATGGATGTGTGTGTTACCTTCTTCTTCTTTGAAACCATTTTGAGACTTGAGGACAGTTTAGGATGGCAGCTGGCTGTCTCAGCCTCTGCTCGAAGGATGCTGGGCTTTTCCTTAATTCACTCGACCATTAGGAGGTCTTGGGTGGAGGATGCTCTGTACTCCCATAAAGATGTATAGCCTGGGGAACCCACAGGGACCCTTCTCCTGGGCCTGGAGCTTGCTGCCAGTCAGAGTCGAGTCCACGGTGTTGTTTGGTTTCATCGTTTGAGAGCACAGCCAGGCCCACTCATTTACATGCTGCCACAGAGTGGCCTCATCTTTATCCCCAGGAGCGTCTGGTGGTTGCGAACTCCTGACTGTGGTTACGAGGCCAGTGCCCAACTCACTCTGCCACCAGGCCCCTTGGCTGCACTCTAGTGTAACTTTAAGTTCAATACGGAGGGAGTGGTGGGTTGGCTTGGGGCCCTAGTTTGCCTACCCTGGTTGAGCGTATTGCCCGGGAATGAAAGCATAGGGTTTTGTTTATACTCTAGATTATCTGGAGGCAAATCTAACCCTGCTATTTTCTAGCTCTGTAATCTTCCCCACATGGTTTAATCTTTTTTTTGGCCTCAGTTTCTTTATCTGCACACGGGCGGTGGTGATGACATTGCTGCAGAAGGACCCCCAAACTCATCGTCCTTGCGTCCATTCTGACCCCTGGTGACCCCCTAAGACAGAGTGGAACTGCCCCGTGAGTTTCTGAGACTGACTCTTTGCAGGAGTAGAGCCTCATCTCCCTCTTGAGGAGCAGATGGTGGTTTTGAATGGTCACCCTTCCTGTTAGAGGCCCAACTCGTAGCCCACTAGGCCCCTGGGGCTCCCACAGTAAAGGCTCCGTCAAACTGTTCAAAAGGATTATGCCGGAACCAGCCCAAACCCTCTGCCATTAGTGGGTTCAGGCTCGCATTGACCCCATGGTTTATTAGGCTTTGTAGATCTTTGTGAGAGCAAACAGCCTCATTTTTCTTCAGCGGAGTGGCTGGTGGGTTTGAATCTTGGATCTTGGGGTGAGCAGTCCCATCTGTAAGTGCTTTATCAAAGTTAGTTGCTATTGTTCTTTTCGCCCTTGGTGACCTCTGGAGTTTGCCTCTTAGTCCTCTGGGGCATTAGCTCTGCCAGTGAAAATGAGTCTTTCCTCAGCCTTACACACGCACGCACACGCACACACATGCCCGCACGCCTGCGCCCGCGCACACCCTCTCTTTCCCAGCTGCTCTCTAGATGAGCTCACCACTGAAACCGTTTGCCCACTCTGGGGGAGACACCAAGGAGAAAGCCCCCAGGGCCTTTCTGTGTGGAAGTGAAGGCTCCGTTGCAGTTTGCAGCTGCTGGGACAGGATCTGCCCAGGTTCAGTCGGCTGCCCGTTTGTGTGCAGGGTTTCCAGCCTCTATGGCTTTGCTGGAAACAGTTGAACTGACCTGTAGTAAAGAAAATTCCTTTGCTTCGACTCAGCTAATGAACTCTTTACATGTCTTAGAATAATTAAAATGGTTTTAAAAGGCCACACTGTTTGGAAATTGCCCCCCTGTCATTCGATGGATGTTTATGAAAATGTGTTTTCATGTTTTGATCGGTTTCACGAGCTGCTGGAGCTCCTTGGGAGAGCCGTTCCCATCCTTGTGTGAGTTTTCTCCGCTTTTCCTTTGCACGTGTTTATAATAAGCTGGAATTTCTGGCTTTTGAATTTATAGCAAATATTAGGATGTTAATAAACTCTGTGTTAAGTAGGAGGGAGAAAGCCCTCTAAAAGCCTAAAGCTTTCAATCTCAGCGAGCACCGGCAGGGAGGCCTGTGGAGTGCCAGAATACAGCCATCCTTCCTCATTAGGCCGGAGGCGTCGTCCACAGCCGCTGCCTCCGCCGTGTGTTCCTGGATTCACCCAGCAGCTCTGTGCTGCATATCTGGGGAGTACAAGGCTCTGCTCTAGGGGCGAGTGGTCGCCCTGCCCATGTGTAGCTGGACTTTTAGGATGGGGTGAGGGGTGGGAGAGGACCAACCAAGAACAAGCAAGTTGATCATAAAAATCATTGCAAATGGACAGCAGAAAAGTAGGTGAAGGGAGACCGCGGTTGGTCTAAGACATGGAAAAAAAATTATCAAGGGTTCATGAGGGAAGGAAGGGGGGATATCAAGGGTTCAAGTGGAAAGCAAATGTTTTGAAAATGATGATGGCAACAAATGTACAAATGTACTTGACACAGCGGATGGATGGTGGATTGTGATAAGAGCTGAAAGAACCCCCAATAAGATGATTTAAAACAAAAAAATATATATTGCAAATAGTGCTATTCAAGCCAACAACAAAGAAACAACACCCAGATACTAAGTAAGAGAATCCAAAATGGGGGTGTAAGAGGGAACCCTTGGTATTTTTAAGGAAAAACAAAAGAAACAAATTGCCCATAATTTCCCGGTCTCCACTCCGTTGGGAGGGTCACCATGACAGCCCTGGGGCCGGTGGAGAGCCAGCGATGGCCCAGCGTGGCCGCAGCGATGCCTGTGGCTTTCGCGTAGATTCAGATTCGTGGAGATGCGCCATCAGAGTGGGTTTCCAAGGCTGACGGCTGCACGGGAGCACATGGCTAAGTCTTCTCCCACGGAGCAGCTGGTGGGTTTCAACCGCTGACCTTTAACTCGGCAGCCGAGTTCTGCACCAGCTCCCTGTGCTGCTGCTGCAGGAGCTCGGTGACGGGTGGCAGAAGGAGTGAGTCGTCTGGATTATGGAGAAAGGTTGTTCAGGTGGTGACCCTGTGATGGTGGTGACTGTGTGATGGTGGTGACCCTGTGATGGTGGTGACTGTGTGATGGTGGTGACCATGTGATGGTGGTGACCCTGTGATGGTGGTGACCGTGTGATGGTGGTGACCGTGTGATGGTGGTGACCGTGTGATGGTGGTGACCCTGTGATGGTAGTGACCGTGTGATGGTGGTGACCGTGTGATGGTGGTGACCGTGTGATGGTGGTGACCATGTGATGTGATGTTTCTTTTTTTAAGTGGGGCTCTCAGAGAATGCATTCGGTGGAACCCATGATTCCCTGCTTACTGCCATTGAGTCAGTGCTGACCCCTAGCACCTCCCTATAGATTTCCAAGACTGTAACGATTGGTGGGAGTAGAAAGCCCATTTTTTCTCTCAACTGTTGGTGGTTTTGAATTGCCGACCATGCGGATCGTGGCCCAAAGGGTAACCACTACACCACCAGGCCTCCGAATGAGTCCCCTACCACTCAGGGTAACTTGGCTAGTTCCGCCTCACAGTACAAACTTAAGACTAAAGGACCGCTCAGCAGGGTGGATGGAGCTCATCAACAAGGCCTTTCTGGATTAGGTAGCATCAGGCTTGAGTAGCGGTGATCAGTACAGCTGCCTCAGGGAAGGGAAGAGAGAGAGGAGGGTGAAAATACGTGATCCTAGTGTTTCCTTTCCCACCTGCTTCCGGGAAAATCTGTGGACCGACTGAGTGTCAAACATCAAGTGGCATCTGTGGCAGTGAGAAGATAACGGGTTCATTCTCTGGCGTTGGGCTCACCCTGGCTCTTTCTGTGGTGAAGAGACGAGGTGGATACCAGGCAGTTTCGCCCCAGACTTAGTGTTGGTGATTGGTGAGGTTGTAAACTTTTGGGTCCAACAGCTTTCAGCCCAAGTACAAACATCTCTGATGCTGAGAAAGCAAGCTGTTGGCCAGGGAGAACAGGTGGGTTCAGTTTCACTCCCCTTGAAAGAACAGCATGCATGGCGTGGCTCTCAGAAGCTGCTGGACCACATGACATACTGTCCCACCTCTAGGGACGTTGGAACTGGGGGATCGGAATTTAACTCCCGGGGCCATGAGTGGTATGACTTTAGGCTGGTGGCTTAACTGAACCAAGCCAGGTGTCTGCTAAGGGGGGAGATGATTTCATCCACGCAAGCCAGCAACCAATTTCTCTACCCCAACCCATTCCTGCCTAGTCCATTTCAGCTCATGGTGGTCCCTCGCGGGGCAGGGCGAACCCTTCAGGGGACTTTCTTGGCTCTCCTCTTTGGGGGAGCAGATGGAGAGGGTGTTCTTCTGGGGGGGCCCTGGGTGGATGCGAACTGCCAACCTTTTGATTACCAGCTGAGTGCCACCTGAGGGCCTCAATTTCCTCTGAGGGGAAATGGTGGGTAGTAACGATTTAAAGAGACTGCTTTGCCCAGTGCCTGAGACGTGAGGGCCCAGGGGTAGGTCTCCTACCCCTACTTTTCCTGTCTGCACTGTCCTGTCTCTCTCTCCCACACCCACCCACCTAGTGTTTCTGCAATCCCACACTGCTGCCCACTCCCACCAGCTCCACCTCCTCGTCCAGGAACACAGCCCCTTAATTTGCAAGAGCACTGCCAACGGACCAAACCACATAGCTTGGGAGTTTTTGAGGGACTAGTCTCTTTGTGCCTCCCCCCCCACCAACGCCCCCGCCCCCAGCCCTCTGTCGCCAGCAGCTCGGTAATAGAAGATTGGCATCTAAGATCTTGCTAGATTTAACCTAGCTGGAGCTGGAGCTGTGTCGGGGTGGGGGAGGCCGTCAGGAGGATTTGGCTTTTCTTCCTGTTATGCTAATGAAGTGAATATGGCTAAGAGTCACAATATTTTCTCTCCAGGCAAAGAGATGTTGTAGTAGGAGAAACAGCATGCAGGGAAGCAAATGTGATCTTAGTGGATTTTCTCAAGGGAGGCATAGGACAAATTGTCAGCTTCTGTAGAGAAGCTAATGCTCTCGCTACGGTAAATGCCAAGTCTCTGTGGATGGTGGCGCGCCCAAACGCGTGGCGCACGCCTGGTGGCAGAGCCTGGACGCACGGGACAGCAGATCCTTGTAGGGACTCTGTTTGTTTGCCTTGGAAAACCAGTCTCAAGCAAATGAGATAGTGCATTAAGAATGTGCTTCTAAGGTGCCTTTGTAGGAGCTTTCCCGAGCCTACCTGTCTTAGTTACCTACTGCTGCTGCAAACGAAGTACCCCAGAGAGGGATTTCCTAACTAAGCGTTCATTTTCTTGCAGGGTACTGAAACTCAACTAGCTGCGTAGACTCAGTTCTGACACACAGCAGCCCTCAGGGATAGGGTGGAACAGCCCCTGTGAGGGTGCATGCCAGTAGAAAGCTTCATCTCTCTCCCAAGGAGCAGCTGGTAGTTTTGAACCGCTGACCTTGCGGGTAGCCATCCAACGCGTGACTCACTCCACCGCCTGGGCTCTTTCTCACCACTTGGGAGGCTAGACATTGGTATTCATCTTTCTGGCCCGAGGGGAAGACTCTCTGTCCGAGTCACCTCTGAAGTTGGTCCTTGCCTTGTCTGTGCTCTGCTCCTGGGCATCTTCCTGTGGCATGGCATCCCTCTGCCCTCGTGCCTGCTTCTCTTGCTCTCACTTCTGACCTCAAACGAGGTGGACTTGAAACGCATGCTATATGAAATCTGTCTCATTAAACTTAGAAAGGACAACCCATTCCCGAATAGGCTCATTACCAGGGTCATGGAGGTTAGGATCTACAACACATTTTGGGGGCCACCCTTTGACCCCAAATGCATGTCCTTGCCATATGCGAAATAGGTCCTCTCCATCACATCATCCCCAAAGTCTTCAATCAACTCCAGTCTGAACTTGCATCTTTTGAAGCATCAAAATACAAATCAAGGAGAGTTTAGGTCTGTTCTGTAGGGGAGACAAATTTGCCAAGGAAATTTGGAGACAAAAAAAGGCATAACTGGTATGTAGCCAACCCCAAAGTCAGCAGAACAATTTAGATGAGCCCTTAGGACATGAACATCACATCCTTTCTTTGAGACCATCTGGCAGTGGCCCTGACCTCCAGATGTGGGCATCAGCCACACCCTGTGGATTCTGTGTGAAGACCCTTCACCACTGGAGTTCAGTCCCTCCTCCCAGGTGCCCTTCTGCTTCTCCAGGGATGGTCCGGTTCTTCTGCGGGAGGACGACAGATGCCGCTCCCGGGCCCGCCTCCCACCTGTGCTCTTCCAGGAGGCAGACGGTGTGCTTGCTCTCGTTCCTTCTCTCTTCCCCTCGGTCAAAGCGGGTGCTTTTGCTGGTTTGTTTGCTGTAGCAGCTGGTTAGCAGCATCAGCCACACGCGTGGTCTCTTTAACAAGCGATTGTGTAGAGACGTAGAAAACGCGGCGGCAAGTGTCCTTGGTTTGTACAACAGCAGTTTCCAAGTCTTTGTGTTTCCGTTTGTACTCTGCTTGCCTCTCTAAGCGCATCATGGCAGCGGGGAGGGGCTCCGTGTGCCCCTTTACGATCTTGCTGAGAATCTCTCCAGGAGGAAAGCAGGCTCATCGCTTAGGAGCGCTACCTTCCACCAAGCACTTGACCCTCATCCCGACAAGCTCTTTGCTTGAAATTACCGCCCTGCCTCCATTGTCCAACCCCTCGTTGACCATCTTCTTTCAAAGCCTCCCGGAAGCTCATTTCTAGCATCATTGTGCTGCAGGTGCAATGTATACATTCTTTAAGGGGACAGAGAGCTTGACTGTAAGTCTCCTCACTTCCTTCGGAGCCCTCGCCAGAACTGCCCTCGACACCCCGCATCCCCCAAAGGTCTCCTCAAGGCAGTCTACAGACTTTGACTGTCAGGCACCTTAAAGCTCATCTGGTTTCTACCCGTGACCCGGTTATTGTTAGATCTCTCTCGTGGGAGAAAGACCCCGGACCTTGGCTTTGCACAGGAAAGAATTCACTCCGAAGCCTGGATTGTGGTCCAAGTGAGTTTTATGAAGGACAAGCAGTTTCAGGTTTACACAGGAGTCCCGAGGCCAGAGGAGACAGCTGCATGGCCTCTGAGGAGCGGCTGGAGAAGCAGAAGGGGCCACAGGCTCTGAATTCTGTCTTTTCAAGTCCTCCACTGGGAGGCGTGGTCAACGATCATGGTGGACCCCATTGGCTGAATGAAATTCACCTGGCCTAGATGGGGGCCAATCCAGGAGTATCGCCCACCTAGGTGTGCCACCCCTTCCTGGCCAGGAGCTGGAATTCCTGAGCATGTGTAGTGGTCACCCTTGTCCCTGTCCTGACTACCTAATGGTGTCCACTTGGGCCACCGCCACTCATCCTGTACCACAGAGGGGGGGTCGCTTCGACAACCAGATGTGTATTTTCTCCCCGTGGGGACGGCTGTGAGTCCACTTGTAGGGTGTCAGCTCCGAGGGAAAGCTTTCTGTCTCCCCGAGCTTCTAGGAGCCCTTGACATGGCATGCCACCCCACCCCCCATTCCACTTCTCTCCTGGCTTGTTTCAGCTCTCACACCTCAGAAGGGATCCATCTAGACACACCCTACAGAAAGCCCCTGCCTTGACAGAAGAAAGACAGCCCATTCCCCACAGGGGGTATCACTTCAGGCCGGAAGTTTAGGATTTACAGCACGGATTTCTTGTTGAGGGACATAGTTCAGTTTATAACAACATCAGCGGAACCTTCCACTCTGAATACGTGTTATTGGCGTGTGACTCGGATTAACGGAGCACGTGGGACTGGAACACAGCCTGAAAGAATGATCCCTCCCACAGGAAGTGGCTGCCGGCATTCACTTGCAAGTCGCTCTATAGGCCCCGTTCAGCAGCCTCGGAGAGTGTGAATACCGGGCATCGTTGTGTGTCCTGTCCCTTCTCGGCATGTCTATTTTATTGAGTGCCCATCTCCTGGAGAGGTTTTCCGTTTTCACGTGCCTCTTGGGGTGTATCAAGCAGACGCCTAGTTTCTTCAGTGTGACCTGTTTGCACTGAGGGAGACCCTGGGGCTAGTGGGGGAGCTCCCGAGGGCTGGGCAGTGCATTCAGCTCTAAGATTGTTTGGGGGGCTGCCAACTGAAGGGTGGGTGGCTGTAGGTCATTCAGAGGGTCTCAGAAGTAAGGCTTAGTGACCTGATTTCTAACAAATCAGCCATTGAAAGCCCTCTGGAGAGGAGAGGTGTTGTCTGACACACGTGAAGTTGCCACAAGTCCCCATTGACTCAACAGCCACCGGCGGTTAGGACGCTGGGGGTGGGGGTGGGGGTATCATGGGAGTGACTGCAGAGGCAGGCAGGCTCTGCCAGCTGCTGAGAGAACCAGAGGTAGGTATGCTTATCCCACTGTCCATGCTCTCAGCTACCCAGTGTTGGGGTGTCTGCGTGGTCACGGGCAGCAGGTTGGGGGTCACAGCTAAGCGAGGCAGGGTCCCTGCCCTTGATGGGCACTCAGACCGAGCCTGTCTACTCTCCCTGGGAAAGAACCGCATGGACATTGTCCATCTGAGTGGGCCTTGAGATTGTGAGTTTGCCTTTGTCACAAGCTGGAGAGCAGGGAGCTCAGATTGCACGGCTGAGTGGGCCTTGCCCGAATCTACCCACTGCCCAGGGCTTGCCCTCCGGCTTTGAAGACTCCCCGGTAGTGGCATGGTCTCCCCCGCCCCCCATGGTCCAGGCCAGGCTCCTGTTTGTTTGGCCCATGGCTGGGGCTGTGCCCGAGGACCCCAGGGAATGGGAGCCAGGGCAGTTCTCTTACATGTGCTCTCCTGCTTGTCTCCCGGGTGCTTTGGACCTGGCGCAGCGAGAAGGGCTTGGGCAGCCCAGGCAATGGAGAGACCCCTGGGGACAATGACAGTTGAAGCCAGTGGTTTTCTGCCACGCCCACAATGTATGAAAGTTTCTATCAAGCGTTCCGAGGCAGATGTGTTCATTCCAGATGCCTTTTGAAACCAGAAGGCAGAAAGAACCATGGCTTGTGTTTCTATCGGTTGGTCCCCCCTGGCCTGGATGTCATAAAGTCACATCCTCTTGTTCAAGTTGTCTTCTGGGCCCTATGCTGATATGGACCAGGGTTGGTCTAGTTTGTGAGGACTGGGCAGCACATCTTTTAGACCCTGGAGGCCTAGGGCCTCGTCCCAACGACTCAGTCCTCCCGAGGCAGCGTGAAAGCCACCATGGCCAGTGTGTAAGCGGGCGAGCTTGTCTGTGTCCTGATTAACCCTCATTTACAAACACAGGCAGTGGGTGGGTGTGGCCCACAGCCTGTGGCATACTGTCCGCTGCTATAGGTAAAAGGAGTCTTGGTGGCATCTGTAGAGAAGCCTTGGGTGACTAGCCACAGGTCGGCTGTTCGAAACCAACCACCACTCCGTGGGAGAACCATGAGGCTGTCTGTCCCTAAACGGTTCGAAAAGCCTCAGGAGCCCCCATGGAAAGGGCCGCTGTGAGTCAGGATCATCTGCTCAGTGACAGTCGTTATTCCTCGAGAGATAAGGAGTCCTGGCGGCACAAGTCAGGTGCTTGGCTAATAACTGAGAGGGTTGGAGGTTCAAACCCGCCCAGGAGCTCTGCAAAAACGTCCTGGGCGTCTACTTCCACAAAGACGAAACTCGAACTCATTGCTCTCTAGCCGCTTCCAGCCCTACAGGACAGGGTAGCACTGGCCCTGTGAGCTTCCAAGACTGTAACTCTTTAGGAGAGTAGAGAGCCTCATCTTTCTCCCGAGGAGCCTCCAGGACTTTCAGACTGCTGAGCTGTGCTCGTAAAGATCACAACCTAGAAGACCTTCTGGGGGATTGACTCTGTCACATGGGTTCGCTGTGAATCAGAAATCGACTGGATGCCACCAAACTCTACACTCAAAGCTATCGGTATTCCTAGTCTGAGATTAATAGTAATAATAATACCAGTTTCCCATCACTCTGCTGTTTTGGGGGTTGATGATAAACTTATTTGGGGTACACAGGGTCGCTGCGTGTCAGAAATGATGCCACAGACCTAACAACAACAGGTGACGTCCATTGGAGTGATAGTCTCTCCACATTGTTGTGAGGTGCCCCGGGCCACCCCACGGGTGCAGAGAGAGGTGAGCTGCTCCACAGACAGCTCCAAAGGCGTGGCCGCTGGGAAGCAGAGCTCCAGACCTCTCTTCTGAGGCACCTCTGGGTGGGCTGGCACCCCAAGTTTTTGGCCCGGAGGCCAGTGCTACACCATTGTGTCCCGCAGGGCTTCCAGAGGCACCTATCCCAATGGAGCATCACTCTGCCAGGCGCCTTCCCACTAGTCCATGGGGAAGCTCGGAGAAGGAGCTGCAGGTCCACACCGGCAGAAGGGAGGGATAGGATAGGGGTACGCCCAGTCACACAGGGAGCCCAAAGCCATTCCGGGCCCCGAGGGCTCTGTCTGGATGTTGTTCTGGCCCGAGGAGAGGAGCACCCTGGTGTCTTGCTTCTTGATGGGCCGCTAGGAGCCGCCACCGCTAAGGGACAGGTGCTCCCCAAGCCAGAGGATTGTGCTCAGTGCACGTGGGAAGCTTCCTGATCATAGGCCGCTGGGAGGGACATTCTTGTGTTTCATTCAGCCGGCCTTTCTACTCCGCCGATACACACCTTTGGCACAAGTGTGGTTACAACCATGTTTCTAAGAGAGGAGAGAGCTGCTGGGATCATGGCCTGCTCTTTACGTCCACGAAGCAACAGTGCTGGTGCAATGGTTAAAGCGCCCGGCTGCCCACAAGAAGGTGCGCAGGTTGAGCCCACCAGCTGATCCGAGGCAGAAAGCCGAGGCCGGCTGCTCCCATGAAGGTCCCCAGCCTGGGAAACACTGCGGGCCGTTCCCCGGGCCCCGGGCGGGTGCCGAGAGGGAAGGGACTCTGGCAGAGGGTTTACGTTGAAACAGGCTTGAGATTTGTGACAACCCGATGACATTGACGTGCAGATGAAAATTAACACTTGGAAACATTTTCTATAAAACCTTTATTGAAATTTCAGCTAAATATTGGCATGCCGAAAAGTGCTATATATTTATACCTGAAAAACTCAATTTGATGCAAGCTGCTTATTCCCCCACGGTGATCACGTGGACTGAGGTTCTTAGTATGAAATGTAATTTACACAAATTAGTCCAAGGCAGGTAGAGTGTGAAATTAAATTGATGCCTTGATTTCTGTATTCTCTAGTAAGTGGTTCTCTGAAAATTTGTCATTTCTGTCTTAGGAACTTTGAAGTATGTCTGCTCCCCTGCTCCCTGCCCTTTCCCCCCTTCCTTTCGAACAAAGAAGTTTCCATTGGTTAAGACGATGAAAAACTTTAATCACCAGCTAAGAGGGCATGCTTCATCTTGCGCTGTGGCTCAGTATTAGCTGCCCCACATCAGGCTACCAGTAGACAGGAATTAGCATCTCACGTGTCTCTTACACAACGTGAACTACCTGCACCAAGTCGTCTGGCGCATGAGCAGTGGCTGGAACTGTTTCAAGGTCCCTAGTTCCTGTGACAGGAGCCCTCATGGTACAGTGGGTTACACGCCGGGCTGTGAACCGCAAGGGTGAAGTTCAAACCCACCTTGCAGGAGAAAGACGAGGCTTTCTGCTCCCGTGAAGATTGACAGCCCCAGAAACCCAAAGGGGCAGCGATACTCTGTTCTCTTGTGCTGCCACGAGTAAGAACTGGCTTGGTGGCAGTATGTTTGGTCTGGGCTTTTTGAAAATGTTGCGGCTGGCTTGCACGTGACCACGAACCTAAAGATTGGCTGTGCAGCGGAGGAGTGGCCTGGTGGTCCGCTTCTGTCCAGACCACAGCCCAGAAAGCCCAGTGGTTTGTAGCGCAGGTCGCCACAGATTGGCATCGCCTCCACAGTAAGGAACCACAACAAGGGAAGTGCTGCTTCCGGCTCTCGGCGGTGGAGACCTGGGAGGGAGTCTGGAGGGCCGTCTGCAGTGTGAACACTGAAACTGCTGACGGGCGTCGTGACCTTGTCCACTTCTTGGTGTGCCTGGTCTGGCCTCTGCCACTGAGGCCCAGGTGCCTGCCTGGGGTCAGTGCTAAGTCTCTGGTATTCGTAACTCAGCAACCGTAGAAAGGAAAGGGACACGTGTGGGGCATCCTGGCTCAACTTTGATCGTCCCTGCGGCCTGAGGCTCACCACATGCCCGTCTGCGCTAATCCCGTAGCATGGCCGAATGAAAGCTAAGCAGATTTGCCTTGACCTTGCCCGCAGAGCGTTCTCAGCCCCGTGGGACTGAACCATCTGCTGGCTCTCAGGTGGCCCTGCTGCCTGCCCTCAGCTGGACAGGAGTCAGGTTGCCCCTTCAGGGCCTAGAAAGGCCGGCGGTACTTTGTTTTTTACCTGTGTCCCTTTGCTAGACTAGCCGTCCATAAGGTGGGCCCAGCTCAGCCAGGCTGACGTTGAGTGAATCATTTCCGCCACGTCACGAGCGGCTGACGTTGCGGGCACTCTGGGAGGTGAACTATGGGATCGCATGATTTGTATTTGTCCATGGTGGGCATGGGTGGCCTTCTCGCTCTGCTCCCCGCTCTCAGCGCCTTTGTCTCCATCTGAGTCAGCATGACATGGTTTGAAAATTGCCTGTTTGCCTTTTAATGATGATTAATGTCCACTGCCACGTTTCAAATTTAGGATCGCTCCGAGAGTCGCCGAGACCGTTACCAAGAGCAACCTGCCTAGAGAGTCCATCACACAGACTCCGCTTGTCGAGCCCGGGCTGGACTCCTCCCTGAACGTCTCCACCTTTCCGCCAGCTCCCCACGGCTTCTCCTTGGGTCTTGGGCACAAGGAGCTTAAGTAGAGCGGGCAGGAGGGGTCCCCGTCTGGTCAGCTGAACTTAGCCCCCTGGCCCTATTTTTGAGTGCCTCACCAGAGGGTGATGGAAAGGGTCACTCCTTGTCCCCGCTCCCGCGCTCCCCCCAAATCAGGAGTTTAATTTCCTCGACAGCAGGTGCCTGCCATCTATCTGAAGATCGTTGCCAACATCTGGCACACTTGCCTCGGCAAACGCAGTAACGAGGCGGCCTGCGGTTCAATCGCAGAGCGAGCATCGCCACTTTAACGACGACAAGCTGGGGGCCTCCCCTCGGAGATGGATCCGCCCCACAGATGTTTGTCTAGTTCTGGCAACGGTGCCGCACTCTAGCTTTGGTGATTATGCTCAACCAGAGACATTACCATAAGGGAAGCTTGGACTTGTTCCGTTTTTACATCCCACCCCCGTCCAGCTCCCCTGATCTGAGGTATAATTTATATCAATGGCTGGAATATGGGTTCCAATACGGAAGCTTCTTTCCTTTTTATTGTGCCGGTGGAGCTGCGGCGGACAGCCTGCCTTCCTCCACAGGTTCATGTGCTTGAGCTACGGCCACGCTGTTAATGGGCTCACTTAGTGGCCCCGTGGCAGCCCTTCTCGCCGCGCCTGTCGGCACTCAGAGGTCGTGGCGGGGCTTGGGCTCAGCCTCTCCGGTTGTCGTAGTTGCGGCTCAGGGTCTACGGAGGGAGCGAGCGCGGGTCACGGGGGAGGGGGGAGACTTGGCACACGTACAGCGCAGGGAGCTGATGGGAAGGAGGGGCTCCCCTGAAAACGACAGCAAGAGGACAGGCCCGGATGAGTGTAGAACCTCGGGTGGTGTTAGCCTTCCTTTCCCTCTTTCCTCCTCCTCCTCCTCCTCCCACAGAACTCCCCTTATGAAAACACAGTCAATCAGGCCCACACCTCTGGAGGCATCCGCGTGGCGATCGCGGTTTGGGGGTCTAGTATTACACGGTGGTGTGGTAGCCAGTGCCGGCTGGTAGGCAGCTTTAATGGGACAGCGCTGGATGCGAACATTGGAAGCAACTAGCAGCCCGTTTAAATAGTGCTTAGCGATAGTAAATACTAGGCATTTTCAATAACAACCATCGGTAACCATTCCCCCACTCTCCCCACCCCACCGCCATGTACTAGACAATGCACTGACGACTTTTATTAGGACACGAAGATGAGATTCTGGGAGCGCTCCTCTGAAGTGGATACTCAGATACCCATTATCACAGATGAGGGAAACGAGGCCCAGGGACGGGGTGGGGCATGCTCGATGGCCGGTGCAGAGGCAGAGGGAGGTCTGGGACCCAGGCTAAGAAGCCCACGCCCACTCTGGTCGTTGGCATTGCTGGGCTTCCTGTCACTGCCTGCATTGCTGTCATGGGAAAATGTGCCTGTCGGAGATGTGGCACGTGACACGGACTCAGACTCGGGACAAGATAAATCACCCCATCACTTGACATTTAAGCCGTTTTTCATTTTAATTTGGATATTACTTTGTCGAAGACAAGGAAAGGGGACTTTGGCGAGGGGGTACTTTTGGCAGCAGCACCCCCGAGTGGATGAGTCAGCCTGAGGACAGAGGCATCCTGGGTGGCAGGACACCACGTGCCTCTGCCCGGGGCCCAGGAATAGATATCGGTCTTTGTGCTGGTGACAAATTGGGGGCCATCAGTAACTGGGGCCCGGGCACTAGCCACTCATCCTTGGCCTCTGTTCAGGACGTCATTCTGTAAAGAGTTCTTTGGCTGTGTGGGTTTGAGGCCCGTGTTTGTCTTTTGCTACCTGGAAAATGAAAACAGGCTGATGCCGACCAAAATGAGAACCACCAGGTGTCCCCTGACGCACAACCGTCCCCAGCGATAGTTAGGAACGCGGAGTCTGAAGTCCAGCAGGTTACGGGAGACCCGAGGACATTGGCCGCCAGAGTTCTCTTTAGCTGGGGTTGTTGTGCAAGGTGGCAGAAAAGAAGCCTCACTGGGGACTTTAAAGACTCGGGAATCCTCTGTGTTGACTTGAGCGACCTTTTCCTTTCCCGGGCTTTGGCTGTCCCTTCCCTAGAAGTGAACCCAAGGGTCTATCAGGTATGTTCCACAACCTGGGTTGTAGCTTATTGGCTGGGATCCACGTGTGGTTTTTCCATGACTGGCGGGTCTGTTTCATGGCTGCGGCTAGCCTCCTCCTTGTCCTCACCGAACCCCTGGGCCCCTGTTGGGTCAGGTTGAGCACCATTTCCCATGTTGGGGCTGGTCTGTGGACTTGGCACCTTCTCCTCCTCAGCTCTCCTGCCTCAGCATCGGGCGCCCATGCCAACCGTCAGATGCAGAAGTTTGCATTCCCATCCAGCCTTCAACTTGGGGGGTTTCTTGGTCTCCTCTTGCCTGCCACCCCTGCGCCAAATGAGCTCTCCCTTTGTGAAGCTATAGAGCCAAACCACCAAAACGTAGCAAAGACATGTGGTGCGGCTCTTCCCAGTTTTTCCTCTTGTGGTAGTTACGATATTATTAAAAATCCATTAAATTTTAATGTACCCTATAAAATATGTGCTCTCGTGAAAGCAGGCACAGATAATTATTTCTGATGAATAAACCAAGAGGGCAAGTATGTACGAAGTTCATGCTGCAGCATTCAATTTTTATCATCCACATCTCCTGCGGGAGCAATCATTGTGATGTTCCAGCTGCTGTGTCGAGGGCCAGTTCTCCTTGGAGATCCCTCGAGGCCGCGTGGAACCTGGACTAGTGGGATGTTCTCCGGGCTCCTTGTGACATGGAACGAAAGCACCCTGGGCAGTAGCCTCCTTCTCTCGAGTTCCCCAAAGCAAAGAATGAAACACAGCACGAGTCAGGAGTGGAAAATACAGTTTCTCCAATCCACCGTGGTAGCCACAGCGGAGGAGGGAGATGAGGCATCACTTTAGACGAAGCTCTTCTTTCTTCCACCCAATGGTTTCCACCCGAGAGGGTCAGTCTCTCTGCTTCTCTGAGCGTTTACTCCTGAAAGGGAGCATTTTCACTGACTTTGAGGAACTGGCAAAAGGAATCTCCAAATTAGGGACTCTTGACCTGGAGGCTTCTCCCTCCCATCCTCTTGTCCTTTGCTTCGGTGAATCCTTGGAAAACTCTTGTGTTCACTCCAGGAGTTCAAAGGCAGAGAGAGCTATCTCTTGGAGTCTGTGTGGGGTGAGGCTTGGGGCCTCGCATCTCCTTATGTCCCCCTGATGAAATTGCACACATTCGAGTAGGTAGCCCTTCTCGCCCAGGGCTCCCACCTGGAATGGGAATGATGGGGCTGCAGGTCAGTCGGACCCATCTTTCCTCTTAGGCTGCCTTTGGCCATCAGTGCCCAGGATGGTGACCAAAGGAGAAGCAAGGCCGTATCCCTGTGCCTGAAAGCGGGTTAACTTAGAACCAAGGGGAGGAGCTCTGCCCAGTAGCCCCTCCCACAATCTTATTGGGGCTCTGTCCACAATCTGATGCTGGATCTGCTTTGTAATTTTTTGGAAGTCCAAGCCGGGATCTCCAGCTAGCCTCCATTTCCATCCACGGCAGTATTAGTCATCAGTAGGATCTGGCTCTGTGGGAGGTGGGAGCGAGATTCTGGAAGTGCTTATAAAAAGATTTGAAAATCATGGGCTAATTCATGCAAGCTTCCCTACCACGGTTCACAGAGTTACATTACCCTCACACTTAATCCCATGCAAGCCCTCGGAGAGAGGAGCACAAGTATTGTTGGGTTACATAGAGCCATTCTAGAAGATCCCCAAAGTGGGGTTTGGATCACTGGCTACAATCAGTGGTGGAGGAAGTACCTTCTTTGCACAGAATGCTGTGATCTGTATAGAAGGTACTTTTTTCTTTTCAACAGGCTCATGGTTTTGTTGGGGGGGGGGAGAGGTTAAATATAGAAATAAAGAACTGAAAACACCTTTCCTATTTCATCACCCTGAGATCACCCTTCGCATGGTTTTGGTTCCCGCTTTCCAGAAGGCTCCTCTGCACATGGGCGAACACGTGGCTATGCGCACCTTTATGCAAATCGAACGCGTGGTTTACTCGGAGCCCTGGCGGGGCACTGGCTGTGACTTGAGCTGTGATCCAGAAGGTCTGAAGTTCGAGACACTAGCTGCCCCTCAGGAGAAAGACGGGGCTTTCCGGTACGGTACACAGTTGCAGTCTCAGAGGGACGCTGTCAGGTGGCCTCAACACGAAGGCAGTGATTGTCCGTGTGCACTTTAAGGGCCCTGGCAGTGTAGTGGGATACGGAATGGGATGCTAACCACAAGGTTGGCTGTTTGAGACCACCAGCCTCTCTGCAGGAGCAAAACGAAGCTTTCTGTGCCTGTGAAGCTATGGGGTTGCTATGAGTCGGACTGGATTCGGCAGCGTGGCGGATGTGTTGCTTGGCAGACTGCTCTTTCCACACAAGGCTAGGTCAGAGATCTCTGTCCGTGTTAGGAAAACCACACACGATCGTGCTCCGTGGGCTGCACTGCTCGCTGGCATCGCCGGAGCTTGTGTCCGGGTGGCAGGTCGCTTGGCTCTTGGTGATACTGTGAAGCAGGAAGGTGACTGTCCTGGTCGTGGGCATTGTTGTTCCTGCTGGTCACTGCTGCGTCCATCCTGACCCCCATGTGCAGAGTGAGATAGGCCAGGGGGTTTCAGGGCTCTGACCTTTCAGAAGCCGATGGCCAGGCCTGTCTTCTGAGGGGCCTCCAGGTGGGTCCAGGCCACTGACCCTGGAGCTACGCAGGGGGGGACTGCCCCGTGATCACAATCTGGTGCTACTAACACTGCCGTGACCACTGCCTGCCAAGGGATGCCTTTCTTTCCTGCCGGTTAGAAAACCCGTCACAGCACGCTGCTCCCAGTTCCGCGTCTAAGGATTCCCACTCAGGTAATAACACGTTTCAGTTTGCAATCTACACCGCCTGGAGGTGGCACTGGTTTCCACTCCCACCAGTGAAGGCCGGAGAGAATGTGCTCCCGGGTCTCCGGCTTCCGGCTTCCGCACTCTTGTTTCCCCCCTAAAATTTACATTTCCTTTGAAACGTGGTCATTTGGAAACCTGTTTAAAATATCGAAGACCCTTTTAAGCATTGGCCCCCGTTCTCTGGTGACTTGTAAAGCCTCATCATCTCGACCGGGTGCGACCCATGCGGGAGCTCCTCCTGGGCCTGGGCTGGCGAGATGCTTTGGGTGGTGTCACCTTGAGACAAGCGTGACGGCAGATGAGCTGCTCCCAAGCAGGCTCGCCGAGTGTGGTTTGACTGTGGGTTTTGATCGTTATTCCTTTAACTCCAGCCACATACCAGTTTTGTTCTGGAAAGGATGTAACTGAACAAAAAGAGTGACCCCCCCCCCCCTTGTATAATGCACTTGGCAATTAGCTGCTGCTGGTGAGAACAACACCATTGTTATTTAAATTTTGACTGGCTCTTTCAAGATAAAGGTCCGCCTTGTTACCTGTTTATCTTTTCTCTCCAGCTCCAGCAGTGTGCTGCAGACTGCTGCTGTTGTGTGTGTCCCCGGGCCTGTGGGGCCACCACCCTGACTCAGTGGGCACCCAGCATGCGTTCTCTGCCTGTTTCCCAACCACTAACTTCCAGCATCTGGAAGGTTTTGTAGAGGTCAACACTCCCCCTCGGGGTCCATGTGCATGTTGTCCACCTGGCTTGCTTCCTTCAAAGCACCAAGAGCTGCAAAGGGCCCGTTACACACCTGGTGCAGAGGTGCCCCGGAGAGGCAGCTGTGGCCCCACCCTCAAGTCTCTGCAGACAGAGTGGAGGGGAGGACAGATCATGCGTTACAATACCTGGCTGGGATGCCAGCTAGGGTGGAGGGTGCCCACACCACACCGTCTGTGACTTTTGTATCTGCACTTGATTCAAAACGAAAGACAGCAAAATCTCCTGAGTGCCCCAGCAAACCCACCCACCCGCCCGCTTACCCAAACTCACGGCCCAGCAGTCAATTCTGCCCCCAGAGCAATCCTATAAGGTTTCCCAGGCTATAAAGCTTTATGGGAGCAGACAGCCTCCCCTTTCTCTGGAAGAACAACCGGTGGGGGTTTGAACCACCAACCTTGAGGTTCGCAGTCCAATACTGACCCGGCGGTGCTACTACAATCTCCTGCGAAAAGGTGAGGGTTTACAGCATTCTGACTTCAATAGAGTCTGCACTCTTCATTCTTGGAGTGAAGTGTGGCCTGGTGAAGACGTGCGCGGGGAAGGGGTTTCCGTGTCAACTCATAGCAAGCCCTCTCCGTGTGATCGAGGGTTGTCTAGGTTTTGAACTTGATGGAAGTGGAGCAGCTGGGTAGGTTTGAACTGCCCATCTTTTGAGTTAGCACCTCAACTCTGAACTGCTATGCCACCAGGGCAAGGGGGTTAGGAAACAGCAAATGCTCAGAAGCTGCTGGGAAAGCCAGCCAAGATGACCCCGTGCTTCCGAATTCTGATGCCATCATGGCTTCCACACTTGCCCTGGATAGATGCGGGCAACTCTCCAAGGCTCAGATAACTTGAGAGAACCCAGGGCTGGTAGGAACAAGAATATGTGTGGGAAAAACCAGCCTGGCTGGGGTAGAGGGTCTGGTCGGGGATCCATCTACTCTCTAGCTGATGAGCAAGAGGCCTAAGTACCACCTGGCTTCTTGTGTGGTTGTAACAGTTCAGTGAGGCAAAGTGGGTAAGGCCCCAGAGGGAGCATTAGTGAATGCTGAGATGTCGTTAATAGTACCTCAAATTACAAAGGTCATTTCGTTCAATCAGTCCATTCAATCCATATGGGACTCTCTTCTACAATAATCCAGACAGTAAACTTCTGGCTCTCTGCTTGCTTGACAAGTGCCCTGTTCCCCCTGTTTTGGCTGTTTGGGCCCCGCGGTGTAGAACTCTATACGGGTCTTTAAAATCTGTCAGCCACTTCCCCCAACTGGCCACGCAGCAGGCTATCCAAGGACTCTTCTAACCTCACAAAAGTAGGAGCTGAGGTCTGGGGATTGAGTAGGGCCTGGACCATCTTTTTTTTTTTTTTTTAAGTTCAATTGTGCAGCTGAGCATCAGCTCCTTCCCGCCCCTGTCCTCTTATCTAGGAGCAGGGGAACTCCCTCCCCGAGGAACACCGAGTTAGTTGTGGGTGCTACGCACGTGTGGGCTCCTTCCACAAGGCGCCTGCTTTCCCAATTGTTTGTCCTGAGACGTAACTGTGTAAGCACCGTTATGAGGTCCCTTCCGCCACATGCTCTCCTTTCCCAAGTAAATGTCGCTACTTTCCTGGATAGAATCACTTGCTACTCAATATATGTACAATGATGATTCATCTATGGGTCAGACATGGAGCTAGGCATTGAGTCCATTGAGAGCAGAAACTTCCAAACTCAGCACGTGCCTTAGGCAGAGTCCTTGCCCTGAGTTCCATCAAGATCTCTCCCAGAACATGTGGCTTCTCCTCCTAGTGGAGATTGGATCCTTCCTGGACCTGAGAGAGGCCCTCTGGTTCCTCAGGGCCACCCTCAGACCAAACTCCCTGCCATTGGGTTGATTCTGACCTACTGCAGACCTAGAGGACAGGGCAGAATCGCCCCTCTGGGTTTCCAAGACTGTAAATCTTTACAGAACTAGAAAGCGTCGTCTTTCTCCCATGGAGCTGGTGTGTTGGGACTCCTGACCTTGTGCTTGGCTGACCAATGCGTAACCGACCACGCAACCTCAGCTGGGTAGGACCTTTGAGGTGGCACTCTGGCTGTGCCAACCATTTTAATCTGGCTCCTCACAGCCACCAGATATGCAGTGTTGCCCTGAGATCCTTGGGAAAGCAGCAGGCTGGCTCCAGTCATCGAAGCTCTGTGGGTTGCATCTGAAACATTAGATCCTGTAGTTCCACCCCCCTCTCTGTAAGAAGAGACGCTGAGAGCATGCTTGCTGCCAGATCGGGAAAGCCATTTTCCTTGGGTAATCTTGGTGCTCATCAGCCAATGATTCCTGCTGCCACTGTCCTTCCGGCATCATGTTTTTGGAGCTTCTATCCAGTCATCTGGCATCCCGGGAGGCTGCGATGAAGTGTGGGCCATCTGTTAGGGACCAGATAGCAAGGACGTCTGCTGTTCATTGGAGGTTGGCGATACTATATGACCATCAAGGACCGTCCTCACCCTGCCTGCCCTCCTCCCACCCCTGACTGAATTTGGCTTCTGGTTGGGGGCTTGATAGCTAGTCAAGCTATAGCCCTTAAAAAAAAGCAAACCCACAAAACAATAAGCCCCCCCCCCCCCAAAGTCACTTGTATCCTTTGTGGAACATTTGCGAGAAGTGTCTAAATTTAGCCAAGCCGCAGGACGCCCGTCATGTCATCAGGAGCTGGTCACGATGAGCGTCTTAGTGTGCATGTCCTTCTATGCCTGTTTCCTGGGCATGCGGCCTGCAGTGGTCTGTCTATGACAAGTGTGGACACTGGAGCCAGGCGAGCCCGGCTGCCGGTCCTTGGCCCCATCTCTTCTCAAGTGCGTGACCTTGGGCAGGATCATTTATCTATAAAATGTTCGCAGCCTAGAACGTGCCCTGCAGGACTTGGGAGCCTGGAGGAGATAAATGTCTGACGTCGTCAGCAGAGAACCTCACACAGAGTGGCTGCTCCGTATGCTGTTAATTTAAATCATGCACGTGTTGTTATTTATAAGGGTGGGACTGCCTCCAAGGTCCTGAGGTTGTTGGCGGGCAACTCTGGATGAATCCATCCACACAGTAGCCCATTCATTAGGAATTCCATCGCCACCCGGAGAAACTCACCTCCAAGGTAGCGTGATGCACTTTTAATGGTAAACACCATCATTTTGCTGCACAGTAATTAGGCATGAATGGCAAACAGTTCACATCAGTGATTATAATTAATTAGTATTGCTTTTAAATATTTCTTTCCCCCAGCTAACTCTAAGCTCTCCTCTTTTCTCTTCTCGCCCGGGTCTGCGCGATCGGTGTTGAAGCTGCCTGTGGGCTCGTATTCTCTGGGCAGGAACGGGGGCTCCTGCTTTGCGCTCTGGGACTCTGGGGCTTTGTGGTGTTCAGAAGCAGAACAACTGCCCATTTGTTCATTCCTGCACTCCGAAGGCACCATCTCCTCGTACACCACCAAAGGCAAAGACCTTATTTTGCAGTAGGTTTTTTTTAAACCTTATTCCTGCCCTTCCACCCCCTTGAACGCCCAGGTGAAAGGGCCCCGTGTTGCACTCCAGCTTCCGTCCGTCTGTCCTGTCTTCGGGGCTGATGGCCTCTGAGCCCAGGGTGTCTGAACTGTGGCCCACCCTCTCCCCCAAGAGTGGCTGTACTGTGCTGAGGGCAGGTGGAGGAGGCAGGCTAAAGCCTGGTAGTGGTTGGACGGAGGGGTCATACTGTAGAGCAGGAGGGGGCTCCGATTTTCTGCCTACAGAGGTGGGGGCTTTAACTATTTACAGGGTTCAGATTGCTGGTCCTGCCCATCTTCTCTCTCGCTCCTGAATTTAGGCCTGGTTGTGACCTTTCATCGTCCATGCATGAGATCTGGGTGTGATTCTGGGCCAGTGCCCCACACACCACATGAACAGGTTTCAGTGGCTCGTCCAGACTAAGGAAACTAGGAGGAAAGGTTTGGAGATCTGAGCAGCCCATCCCATTGGACATGGGCTGCAAACATGGTGTGGCGTTGGTGGTCCCTGGTACCTAACTCCACAGGGGCGAAAGGAAGGTTAAGATCAGTGCTTCAGCCGTGCGTGATTTTCCACTCTTTAACCTTTAACCAGTCCTGACACCAGTAAGCCCTCCCACGATTCTCTGTCTTCTCCTTTGGGTTCTATGATCGGTTGCAATGACCACACACAAGTCACCGACCAAATTCCCAGTGTGTGAATTTATTAGGGAGGGAGCAGGTTACAGTTCAGGATCAGAAACACGCAGGATACAGTTCTTCCATCAGAAGCAGACTCCCCTCCACCATGCCCACAGACACACCTCTCTCTAGCCTTTGGCCCTTCTGCCAGGCCTCCGTCTGCCCTGCTCAGGCTAATGGTACACAGCCCCTGCAGCCCTGCTGATTATTTCTCAGAGGAGGTCCGCCCAGCTGGTGAGCCTCAGCTTAGAGGTGTTCGCCTCTAGCTCCGGGGGTTGGCAGACTTCATACCACCAAATGCCTGGAGGCACTCACTCTGCCAGATGCTCACCCTGCCGTGCCTCCTGGTCTCCTGGTTCTGCTGTCTCTGCCACCAGCGACCACTGCCTTTATTGCCCCAGCCCTCTGTCTCCTGGCATCAGGGATTCAGTGCAGTGACCTCAGGTCCAAAAGCGGCACCCCGTTTGTGGTTCTTCCCACTTCTAGGATGGCTCATCTAGACTAGGGGTCCTCAAACTATGGCCCGCGGGCCACATGCGGCTCGCCGAGGACATTTATCCGGCCCGCCTGATGTTTTTGCCCCGTTTGTTTTTTTACTTGAAAATAAGATATGTGCAGCGTGCATAGGAATTTGTTCATAGTTTTTTTTTTTTTAAACTATAGCCCAGCCCTCCAACGGGTCTGAGGGACAGTGAACTGGCCCCCTGTTTTAAAAGTTTGAGGACCTCTGATCTAGACTCTACCAGGCTGGCAATACTGACCAATCCCCCAATTCCAGACACCTCATTTGCATGGTAGTACTCTCACACAAGCGTACCTGCACCGTATTTATAGTATTAGCAAGCTATCCCGTCCACTTGATGGGCCACAAGCGTCTCATATGGGCATTAGTTCCACGCAGTCATTTGGTAGGGGTTACAGGCTGTGGCTAGAAGGGCCTTCCTAAGAGATTCACGCCCCGCAGTCCCTAGGTTCCTCCCAGACGCACAAACGAACAAAACACACTGCACTTGCTTTGTCTTTGCAAAGCCTTCCCCTGGAGGCCTTGCTCTTATGTAAAGATCAAACGGCAGCAGATGCTGAGCCAACGTCAAGCCATCTCCCTCTCCCTGACCGGTGCCACTGCTCTGGGACAGGGTGACCACAAGCCCCACACGTGACATCTCCTTCGGCCGCACCTGAGCTCTGCGACTGTAGCCCGTTTCTGGGAATTCGACCGGCCCGGGTTGGAGCCCAGCAGTTGGGAAGGTCGTAGCCTTGAGTAACTGCCGTACAATACGTCCTCGGAGCTCAGTTCCTGCCCTTTGTGATCTTCAGCCTCCTCGGGGGGCAGGGGTGGGGTGGCTTTGCGCTAAAGTGAGGATGGAGCCAGAATCTCCATCCCCACCCTTGGGACACAGGAGATGCTCCGGAACCAGTACTTCCTGCACTGTTCTGGGGTGCCTGAGGCCTAGCGCCTGCCTTCATGGGGAGTTCAGCTCGCTCAGCTGGAGGGCCGGGGTGTCTTCCCTCACCCTGGATCGTTTCTCTCCCTGATCCCCCACTGCTCATGGACCTCTCTCTGTTATTGGAAGGGCGCGGCCTTGCATGTGTTGTCAAGAGGCATTTAGACGCGGCTCCTGCCTTCCTCCTGGCATCTCCAAAGCTTGGCGCACCTGTGTCTAATCCGCAGGGTGTCCTGAGGGGGCCCAAAGCCAGGTGTGCCCTCAAAGGGCAGGTGTGGCCGTCACCAGGAGTTACACCAGGGAACTGTTTTCCTGCGGATGCTTGAATAAACCGCACGCTGCTCCTTCCTGGTTGATGTGTTTCTTCCCCATTCCTTCCCTGGGGCTCGCCTGCCTTGACCCCGTCCCACTAAGCCGGGGCTTTCTCATGACCAGCACAGGCTCCCAGGGTAGGAGCTCAGCTGCACTTGAGGGGCCAGCCCTTTCTCCCCCTGACCCCCAACCCCAGGCCAGGGCTCTGTGACTGAAAATGGCCAGGGGGGAAATGCAGCCCGTGGGGCTGAGCTCACAGTCACTTGGGTGGTAAGTGGGACACAGATGGACTGGCTCCTTTGGGTACCAGCTCGGGCATGTCTGCATCTTCCTTTGACGTTGCAGGTAGAGGCAGCTGCAGGGGCAGGAGCCCGGGCCTGGTTGCCGGGTGGCTGGGTCTGCGCTACACACAGCTTGTCAGGCACTCTCCGCTGGCTTCCCAGGAGGCCTGGGGCACGCTGTCTCCAGTAGCTCAGGGTCATCCCGATGTGAAAACAGATGTGTCAACTGCTCACTGCTGCCTCCGGGGTTGTCCGGGCTCAGTCGGACCGCTCAGCCTCATGGGAGAGTGTAAGAGAGGAAAGGGTGGACCTGTGGGTTTTGGGGGGGGGTGTCCTTGTTTCTGTTCTACAGCAAACAAGTTCTGATGCGCTGCGGAGCCTGGGAGGGACCCAGCGTGGATCTCTGCCCCCAGTGATACCCAGCTGGCCTGGACTAGTTTGCCAGGTCACAGGCTCTCCGGGGTGCTTGGCTGGGGCTGGGGGCCCCAGGAGTGAAGGCTTCCCCAGTCTGTGGGTGTGATTGGCCAAGTCCCTCAGCATAGCTGTCCTTCCACTTTCTCCCCTCAACACATCCAGCCTTTCATTGTAACTATTAATCACGCCAGGCTGTGTCGCACTTCATAACCCTTCCATTAAATATTAAGCTTTTTTTCCCTTTTGAATTGAGCTTTCTTAATTGAATTATTGAATTACCGGGCACTTAATGTGGCTCTGGTGGCTGAGAATCACGGAGGTGCGGCGTGGGAAGGGAGCTTAGTTTCCTCATCTGTGACTCACAGGGATCGTGAGGCCCCGAGGGGCTCCGGGCTGCCCATGGACCCCTGACCCTCTCTGTAAGCCGGGCGCACTGCCTCGTCCTGCAGGCAGCTCTGTTCCTGGCTGCACAGCTGTTCCCAGGTGGTGTTCCCTCCACTGGGGTGGGGCTTAGGTAGAGGCAGGCAGAGCCTGTCTGTTGGAAGGGCTGGGCCCTAAGTCTGTAAGCAGCCCACGTGTTCTTGGAGGTAGTGCTTTCTGGACTTTCTGGGCTTTGTGCTGGGTCTCTTATGCCCACGGCCCCAGCCATTCGCTCCCTTCCTTTCCACAGTTCCACCTGGCTCTCCCACCACATTCCCACCCTCACATCCTGAACATTGTGATACAGATGCTCCTGGTTCACCTCATGCTCCATCTACCTCGTCCTGACCTCGCCGACTCCTGGCAGAAGGGTGGTGGTGTGGATGGCTCTTCACAACTCATTCTCTCAGACTCGGGCTTGTTGGCCAAGGGCCTCCCAGCTCACCCTCGTCCCCACCAGCCTGCTGCCCCCACCCCAAGTCAAGTCACATCGCTTCTGCTCCTGATGACGTAGGCCCCATCGTTTGCCTTCCTGCTCCCATCCGTCTTACCTTTGACCCCCACCATGTTCTTCCTCCACCACACCGTCCTCTCATGAGGACAAGCCCGTCCGAGGTTCCACCAGTTGGCCATCTCCCTCTAGGAATGGCTTTGAGGTCAGTGGGGGTGGTCATGAGGGCAGGGGAGGCTCAGAGCCCCGGGACTGTATGCTGAGCTCGGGAGACCAGTTTGGAATCATTTCAACTCAGGGACCTTTTCACTGGGCAGAGCCACACCCTGCTGCCCTTCACACTTCCCTTCCCGCGGAGTCATAACTCCTGAACCGCGGGATGCCCCATCCAACACCTGCTTCTGAGTTGATCAGCCCCCAGAGAAGCACCGTCTTTAATTGTCCCAGTCTCCTCTCCTTCCCATCCCTCGGACCGCTGCTCCCTTGGCTCTCCACCCCCCACCCTTGCTCGTCTTTTCACCTAAGCGAGCTGGGCCTTACACAGGTTGCCCTCCTGTGATGGTGCCAGCACGGCGGTTTCAAGCTCCGTCCGTTTCTCCTCCTGGCCGCGCAGTCGTCCGTTGTTGGTGTGCGCATAGTGTGGCTCCATTCACCTGTTGGTTCTGCCTGTGACTTCTTGGGCAGCACGATTCCCTTTCCAAGTGACTGCTCTCTGGGGTGCTATCCGCCTAGGGATGGCATCACTACGCTAGTTCCCATTTTTGTTTCTGTTTTCCACCACAAATGGTACCATTCCGCAGCCCCGTCAGCACTGGAGGAGGGTTTGTGTGTCTCCACTGCGAGCCGATGCCTTTGTGCGCCTTCCTCCCAAACTCACCCAGGCTCGCCACCATCGGGTCGACTCTGCTCTCGGGTGTGAAATGGTATCTCGCTGGGGTTTGGTGAGCGTCTGTCTGATGGCCATGACACCGGCATCTTTTCCTGTGCTTGGCGGCCACTTTAATGTTGTCTCTGATGAACTTTTTTTTTTTTTAACAATTTATTGGGACTGATACAGCTGATGAACTATTTATTCAAGTCCTTTGTCCACTTCATTATTAGTTTATTTGTGTTTTCCGTGGTTAAGATGTCAGCTCTGTATTTGATTATTAGATACTCCTCGGCTAAATAGTTTGTGAAGGTAATCTAGAAGGTAGTTCATCTATTCATTTATTTTTTGTAAAGTCGTTACATGAAAAAAATTTTTTATGGGGTTCCATTTATTTATTTTACATTTTGTTGGTGTTTTTTTTTATTGTATGAGAAAGCCAAACCTGCCCCTTCTTATTCTTCTATGAATTTTCTAATTTAGAATTTTTTAAGAAACGTCTGAGAGACCTTCAACAGTTTGTGAGGAAAAACCCCATCATCTTTCATTGCATTTCCCCACCAACTTTTTGAAGTGCCCTTGTGTGGTGCGAGGCATGAGACTGGCTTATGCGTCTGCGTGTGAAATGCAGTGTCCCCAGCACCATTTGGTGACTAGACACTTCTTTCCCTATTGAATGAACATCACACCCTTGTGAAAAATCAGTTGATTGTACATGTTTGGGTTTATTTCTGGACTCTGTGTCTGTTCTTATACCAGTATCAGGCCACTTCAGTTTCTGCAGTGCTAGAGCCTATTTTAAAATCAGGAAATGTGAGCCTTCCTACTTCCTCCTCCTCTTTCAACCTTGGTTTAGGGATCTGGGGTCTCTTGTCATTCCATATAAAGTTGAGGGTGTATTTTTCTGTTACCGCAAGGAAGGCCTTGGCATTTGATTGGGATTGCGTAAAATCTACAAATCATTTTGGGTAGTTTTGATATCTTAGCAGTACTAAACATTCTCATCCATGAATATGGGTGATTTCCCATTTATTTAATTCTTTCCTCTCTTGTCAGCAGTCTTTTATAATTTCTATTGTGTTAGTGTTCATGTTTCTGGTTAGATGTTTTTCCTAAATGTTTTATTCTCTTATATGGTATTGTAAATGGAATTGTTTCCCTAATTTTCCTTTCAGATTTCTTATTAGAGGTACATAGAAATCCAACTGACTTTTCGGTCTGTTATCCTTGTACCCTGAAACTTGACTAAATTCCCTTAGGATCATGCCATCGGTGACTGGAGGTAATTTTACTAATTCTTTTCCAGTCTAGATACTTTCTATTTCTTTTCTTGTCTTGTTTCTCTGGCTAGGACTTCTCACACGATGGTGAGTAGGAGTGGTTCAAGCAGCTACCTTTGTCTTGTTCCCACCTTCAGAGGGAAAAGTCTCCGTGAATTAGAAGGTTGATCTTGGGGTTTTCACCTGTCCCGAGTCATACTGAGGAATTTCCCTTCCATTCCAATCATCTTTATGGTTTTCATTAAGAAAGGGTGTTCGGTTTTATCACATCCTTTTTTTCTGCATCATTTTCCTGTACCGTTCTGAGATGATTAGGTGGTTCTTCTCCTTTGTTCTACTGATTTGGTTTATTATGTTGATTGGTTTTCTGATGCTAGATCATCCTCACATTTGGGGGATAAATCCCACTGGGTCATGGTACACAACTCTTCACTGTTCAGTTCTGTTTGCTAGTATTTTGTTGAGGATTTGTGCCTCTGTATTCATGAGAGTTTTGGGTCTGAAGCTTTCCTTTCTTGTGGTGGCTATGTCTGGGTTGACTACTAGGGTTGTGTTTGCTTCATGGAATGAATTAAACCGGGTTCCTCCCTTCTCTGTGTTTTAAAAAGAGTTAGAACAGTACTGGTGTCCATTCTTCTTTATGTGTATGTTAGAATTCCCTAGGGAAGCCAGCTGGTCCAGGACTTTTGTGTGTGTGTGTGGTTGGAAAGTTTTTGTTCACTGATTTGATCTCTTCATCTGTTACGGGTCTGTAGAGACAGTCAGTTTCTTCTTGAGGCCGTTTGGGGAGGTTATGTGCTTCTAAACCTTGTCCATTTCATCCACGCTGTCCATTGTGTTGCGGCTCCGTTTCTTGTTTGGTGTCAGAATTTCTGTGTTTCTAGCTGGCCCGTCGCAGTCTCCGGTTCTTTATTTGAATTATTTGTATGCATCTTTGTCAGTCTGACCATGGTCCGCTTCTCTTCCTAAGCCTTCCAGCGGCTCAGTCCTCAGAACGGGGCAGCCTTTTCCTTCCTAGTAGTCTGTTCTTAGTCTGCAAACCCTACTGAAACCGGTTCACCTTGGGTGACCCTGCTGGACACGCCTTCTGGCATCACAGCAGATTGCAAGTCACCAGAATACAACACAGGAACAGACAAGTGGCGTCCGTCTAGCTAGAGATTTGTCGATTTTAACAATTGTTTTCAAAGAACCAACTTCCGTTATTCTTATTGTTGGCTCATCTTTGTCACCCCCCTGCGTCTACAGGCTTAGACATCCTGGGTTCTCCCCTCTCTCGATCCTCAACTCATCTGGTGAAGCTGTTAGTTTGAGAGTCTCTCTGGATATAACGTAGGCATTATTGCTATCAGCTCTCCCTCGGTGGAGGTGCCCCAGATGCGTGGGTAGGTGGCCCTGCTGATTGCTCTTTTGGTTGGTTCCTGGACCCTTTGTTACCTTAATAGTGCTTTGTTTGATTTCTCCATGTTTGCGTATTTTCCAGGTCCCCCCACCCCACCCCCCTCTTCTTTGTATTAATAATTTCAAGCTTCACACCATTATGGTCAGAGAAAATAATTGGTATGATTTCAGTCATTTTTAATTTATCAAAATTTCCTGTGTGTCCTCAACTGTGGTGTATCCTGTGCGTAACCCAGGCCCACTGGTGTGGAATGTCGATGGGCCTCTTTGGGGGTGCAGTGTTCTGTGTTTCTCTGTCAGGTCTAGATTGTTTATAGTGCTGTTCGGGAGCTTGTTTCAATGTTGATCTTTTTTCCCAGTTATTCGTTCTGTCTTTTCACTTTTCACCCAGTTGTGCTCTTGAGTTTAAGGTGTGTTTCTTATAAAATCTTACACTTGGATCACGTGTTTTTATCCCTCCTGCAATTCTCTTGCCTTTTCATTGCAGCGTTACTAATAAGAAGTGACTTCTGTTAGTTTTAAATTTGTTTTCTATGCATCTTAACACTTTTTGCCATTTCATACTGTTTGTTGTTGTGTTTTATTGCTTTATGATAGAGAGCCTGTTTGGTTCCTTTTTCCTTGCTTTTTGGGTTCACTTCTTGTATATTTTCCCAGGAGACAAGAGGAGTATTACATATATGTGGTATAACCATCCCTCACTGACCCACAGCCCTACAGGGGACAACACTGGAGACACAGTGTGGGAATTGCACTCCATCTGACCCCACCACACCGAGACAAAACACTGAGGGCGTGCAACAGGACAGCAAGGAAATTCTGAGGGAGTATCAAAAATAGACTTTGGGGCCAGGGTGTGGCACCCCATCAGACTTGACCAGAAAACACCCCTAAAAGTCAACAAACAGACCTTGAACTATTTACAGGCTTCTCTCTTTTTTGGTCATTTTTTGGGTTGTTGTTTTGTTTTCTCTTGAAGCTTTGTTTTGCTCTGTCTTGTTTTTGTGCATAATATTATCTCTGCAGGTCTATCTAGATAAGATAGGCAGGATAAACAATCTGGAGCAGAAAACAACAGGACTGATGGTTCCTGGGACCCATGGGAGAGGGGGAGGTGGGGGAAAGGAAGTGGTGTTAACAAACCCAGGGACAAGGGAACAACAAGAGATCCGAAATCTGTGGCCAGGAGGATGTAAGAGGTCTGATCAAGGGCAAAGTAACTGAGAGGAATTACTGAAACCCAAATGAAGGCTGAGCATGATAGTGGGACAAGAGGAAGGTAGAAGGAAATAGAGCAAAGAACTAGGGGGCAAAGGGCATTTACAGAGGGTTAAATACAGACATGTACATATGTAAATATATTTGTATATGAGGATGGGGAAATAGATCTATGTGCCTGTATTTATAGGTTTAGAATTAAGGTAACAGATCAAAAGATAGAGCATCTGGGGTCTTAAAGGCTTGAAAGTAAACAAGCGGCTATCTAGCTCAGAAGCAACAAAGCCCACATGGAAGAAGCACACCAGTCTGTGTGATCACAAGGTGTCAACGGTATCAGATATCAGGCATCATCAGAACAAAAAATCATATCATTGTAAATGAAGGGGAGTGTGGAGTGGAGACCCAAAAGCCATCTGTAGGCCACTGGACATCCCCTTACAGAAGGGTCATGAGGAGGAGATGTGCCAGTCAGGGTGCAGTGTAACAATGTGCAATGGTGAAGCACACAACTCTCCTCTAGATCTTAAATGCTTTCTCCCCTCCACTATCATGATCCCAATTCTACCTTACAAACCCAGCTAGACCAGAGGATGTACACTGGTATAGATGGGAACTGGAAACACAGAGAATCCAGGACAGATGAATCCCTTGGGATCAGTGGTGAGAGTGATGATACTGGGAGGGTGGAGGGAAGATGGGGGAGAAAAGGGGAACCGATCACAAGGATCTACATATAATCCCCTCCCTGGAAGATGGACAACAGAAAAGTAGGTGAAGGGAGACATCAGACGGTGTAAGACATGACAAAATAATAATAATTTATAAATCCTCAAGGGTTCATGAGGAAGGGGGATGGGGAGAGAGGGGAAAATGAGGAGCTGATACCAAGGGCTCAAGTAGAAAACAAATGTTTTGAGAATGATGATGGCAATGAATGTATAGATGTGCTTGACACAATGGATGTATGTATGGATTGTGATAAGAGCTGTATGAGCCCCCAATAAAATGATTAAAAATAAGAAAATGAGCTCATTACATTCTAGGGTAAATTGGTACCAAGTTAATTTGAGTAGAGTGCAAGAAATTCAGCCATTCTTGTTGACTTGACATTTTTTCTTGGGGCATTGGGATTTTCTAGGGTGTTAGCCTTTCTCAGTTCCCTGTATGGGGTGTTTTTGCCCACACTAGTGTCTACAAGAAACTCATATGCCGTTCTGTATCCATATGCCATTCCGCTCATTTCACTCCACCCCCTTTTACTGCTGTTTTCTTTAACTCTCCTTCCATGACATGCAGCCTCTCGCAACTGCCTTCCACATCTTTGCTATTAAAAACACGAAGGACAAAACATTTAGAATTATCAAGCATTGATACCTTATATGAAGGGGCTTTTAAAAGTTTATGGAAACATTACATGAGCTTTCAATTTCATTTTTTCATGAACGGTTTGAACGCCCTCATCCTGGTCCATATTTTATTAGGGATCTTTATTTTGATGGGAAGCTTTGGATGACTTTCCATTGTCTTTCCACTTACATCCACAGAACTGCCATCAGTACTTTTGTAGGGCCATTCTGATACCTTGAGGCTTCTGTTTGTCAACATGGTTTAATGCTGTCCTCATTCTTGAAGGGTAGTTTTGCTGGGTACAGTATTCTCGGCTTTCAGGTTTATGTGTTCCCTTCCTGGCACTTTTAATACATCATCTTATTACCTGTTTGCCTCCAGTGTTGCTGAGGAGAAATGAGCGCTGAATCTTATCTGAGGTTCTTTGCATATGACTGCTTGCTTCTCTCACGTTGCTTTCAGAATTCTTTATTTTTTGAGAACTTGCGATGTTATATTTTTAGTAGATCTCTCAGATGTTGGTTTTTCTTCTTGGAGTTCTTTGAACTTCTTGGATTTGTAGACTCGTGCCCTTTGCTAAACTGGGGGAGTTTGCTATCATTTCTTCAAACATCCCCGTACCCCTTCCTTATCTCCTTCTATAATTACTGTGATGTGTACAGCAGGCCTCCGGTGGCCCCATGCTTTCATTAAAATGTGCTCAGCCGTTTTATGTCTCCATTCTTTTCACTCGTCAGTGTCTCCAAATTTAGCGGCCACGTTGTCTGGAGTGCTCATTTCCTCCTTCTGCCTGATTAGCTCTGTCCGTGAGCCCCCCTTGTGTTTCCAGGTTCCGTTGCTGCCCCTTTCCACTGCACGATCTCTCTTGGAGAACCTCGTTTTGGTCTCGCATTGTCTTCCTCATTTCTTGTCTGGGTTTCTCTGTTGTTCTTTAATTAAATTCCGTGTGGTCTGTTGATATATCCCTACTTTTTCATGATGTGCTCACCCCCTGGTGCGCTTTCACCCCCTTGGTTGTATACATTCGAGTGGAAAATTGTTTCTCTGGTGTTGTGTGTGCGTGTGTGTATGTGTGATCATCATGTTTTTGTTCCCACACTACCTTCTGTGAGAAACCTATAGGTGGGCAGAGCGTTTGGCCCTTGCTAACCATGCCCCCTCCCTCTCTGTGCCAATCCTTTATCCGCTTCTTGTTTAATTGGGATTTCAAAGTTCCCGGGCTCATTTCTCACCTTATAGGCCCTCTCATGCAAGATACCATGTGCGAGTCATCTTTCCACAAGGGGGTACCGTCTTGTCTCTCTTATATCCCCCCCCCCCCGTTCCCTCTGTCTTTCTTCAATCATATTTTTGGCTGGAAAACCAATCTATAGCCAGGAAACCCCTTTTGTGACTGTCCTGTTGTCCTGCTGCCCAAGTGTGTCTTCCTTGTGCTGCAGGGCTGCGAGTATCGGGAGGTCCCCACAGCTTTCCAGTTCCTGGGGGAGCACAGTGGCTGCCACTGCTCAGAGGGGCCTCTGAGAGATCTGCCTTGTTGGTTTCAGAGCCTCGATGGCCTTGAAGGTTGGCGGAGTTGTACACACTTAGGTGAAACCCTGCCCTCCTTCCCCTGAGCTGACCTCCCTGCAGGTCAGCCTCTGTAGGAGTGTATATCAGTGCAGCATCCCACAATTACTGATGAACAACCTCCCCACCCCCACCCCACCACCACCCAGGGAGGTGTGCCGTGTTGCTGTCAGAGCCTACCCTTTAGGGTCTCGGCTTTGGGTGCGGACTCCGAATGCCTGCTCCCTGGTACCTAGCTGCCTGTCAGCAGTTCTCAGTGCCAGCTGTAAGGAGGGAGCTGACAGATCCAAACTGATCCCCAGGGGAATCTGTCCTCCTGGTGTCAGAAGCCTGAGCTGGGAGATGTGCAGCGGGCAGGTGGATGCTGACTGTGGGAGCGGGTGCCCGCCGGGGCCTCCTGGAACAATATGAAACAGCCTGACAGCCAGGAAGCATCCGGTCTGGGAGGGGGTGTCACATTCTGGTTGGATCCCCATGAAGGTCAGCCTGGTAGCTATCACAACCCCCGCCCAGCAAGTTGCTGGCTGTGAGTTGTAGCGTCCACTCATGACTCCAGGCAGTAACCTCAGCCAGCAGTCTTGAGGATCTCCGAGAAGGAGGGACACGCTCATCCTAACTGACCCGAAGGGAGGGGTGCCCTCTTGGTTTCAGAGGCCAGAGCTGTAGAATGCAGGCCAAGTACTGGCTAGGGGAGCGGACTCACTGCAGCACATTGACTGTGGGCACAGCCTTCAGTGACGAGCCTGCATAGTCAAGTGCCCAGCACTGCCAGACAGGGGGAGCTCACAGACCCGAACTGGCCCCCAGAAGGCCTGTCCCCCTATGGCTGTGAGTTGGTCGAGTGTTTACTTTGGGATCAGACTTCCCTGCGAGGGAGTTCTGTACCAGTTCACAGCAGATAGTCTCTGCGTGGGGGCAGGCACTGGGCTACTGCACCAGGGCTGCTTACTGCTCTCAGAGCACCCCTCCGCCCCCCAGAGTATACCGGCGGTGGTGTGTAGCTTCTATTAGATGTCTGCTTCTTAGCACAGATCAGCCTCAGCTGGCAGTTCTTCCCACTCACCCCAAAGGGAGCCAACGGATCAGGAACGGCCGCCCTGTTGGTTTCAGAGACCTGAGCTATGGGGGTACACAGGTAGCGTGTTAGCTGTGGAGGGGGCACTACTGTGAGGACCTTCGTTAGCAATTGGCAGTAGGCTTGCAGCCGGGGGTGCCCAGGTAGGATGGTGCCGGAGGTCTTGAGGAGGTCTGCCTCACTGGTTTTTGGGCAGAAGCCTGGATCGCTGCCTTATGTACAGAGAAAGGGGCTGGGGTGCGCAGGGTTGCCAGCTGTCCTGATTCCTGGTGCCCAGTTCACAGCAGCTGGTGCCCGCGTGGGCTGGGAGGGGCAGGGGTGGTGGAGGAGGGGCAGAGATGGTGGAAGAAGGCCTTTGCTATCATGGTGAATTCAATGATTCTTGTCTATCTGCACTTCCCTGCTGCTTTCTCTTGCTCTCTGAAAAAAAAAGTCCCCTAACACCCAGCACGGGTTCCGTGTTGTATTTTGGGGGGAGGGTCAGAATGCTGCCACCCTCTTCCCAGAATCCATCGACAGGCTCAGTTTATTTTTAAGATGGCTTGAAGTGGTTTTTGGTGAGTGGAAAGGAGGGGAGGGGGCCCCAGAGAGGATCTGCCCTTGATGCTCCAGCTCAGTTCCCTTTGTGTAGACCCCCAATTCATTGTCTTCCTCCCCTGAGCCATTCTTGCACTTCAAAGTCAATACAGCATGCTCACCACTTCATTAGAAAATCGTTTTCATATGGTCAAGGTGCCCCCCCTGCCGAGCGGGCAGGAAACAGGTGAGGGTGTGTGTGTGGGGGGGGCAAGGTCTGTGCTGTTTTACCTGCAGTCCTTAGTGACCCATTCTTGGTGAAGGAGCCGTTGCTGTCCACATGGGACTGAGTGGGGGATTCATGTTTATGTGGAGCTGGAGAAGGGATCGAGTGGAAGACCATTCTCTTCATACACCCACCCCCACCTCCCACCCCCTCAGAGAGTCTTTCTTCATCCGGTGACTTCTATGCTCAATATGTATCCGGTGGGGGTGGGGGTGGGGAGGGCTGGAGGAGACCTGGGATGGATGACTAACTTCATCACACACGGGGAAGCAGAAGGTCTGGGAGCTCGTGGAACCTGCCCCATGGGTTGGAACCCAAGTCGACTGGACCACAACACCCCCATCTTCTTCCCAACACTCGGATGCTTCAAGAGGAGATGACGCTCTTGGAATGAGAGTACTTCTAAAAAAACCACTCGTCTAGCAATGGATCGAGACCCTGGTGATGTTGTGCATTACACGCTGGGCCACTAGCCGCAAGGTCAGCGGTTGGAAACCCCCAGCCCCTGCGTGGGAGAAGGAGGGACTTTCTACTCCTGTGAAGGGTCACAGCCTCTGTCACCCAGAGGGAGAGTTCCTGCCCGGCAGGGTTGCTGTGCGGCAAAACCGACTCGATGCTAGCAGAGTTCCAGTTTGACTCAAGGAGCTGTGCTGTGCTCTTGAGCATCGCGCTCTGAGCCACATGGTCAGTGAGCAGTTCAAACGCAGGAGCCACTCCACCCGGGAGAGGAGAGGCTCTCGGCCCCACGAAGAGTTTCAGTCTCAGCACATGGAGGATCCCTCCTGCTCTCTCCTGTGGGGCCCCTGGGAATGAGAATCACCCGATGACAGGAGACCAGCAGACAAGACTGGGAGCAGGCAGTGAGAGAGCATGAGGCATGGTCATCCTTTCTGGAGAAACTTGTACTTGTCTTCTGGGCTTTGGGGTCTTACAAAGGGGTAACCAGAGAGAAGAGATGCCCCCCGGGGGACAGGTCCAGAGAGACCCCGTGCGTGTGTCCCTTGCTTTGCTCCTGTAGGTGTTGGCAGGCATAGCAAATGGGGGTTCAGAGATGCAAGAGGTGGGGGGCGCTCTGACGACCCCCCTGAGTGGGAGGTAGAAGAGATAGAACGTGGGATTGGAAAGGGTGCACCCAGGTTTGTCTGGGGAAGTGCAAGACTCCCGGTCACCCCACGCCCCCCCTCCTCCCCCTCTGAATATGATAAACGGGAATCATAAAATCATGAAAGTTTTAGAATTCGAAGGACCGGGGACAGCGTCGCATCCTGCCCAAGGTCAGGCAGGGTTATTCTGCAAGCGGAGCTGAGTGCTGACAGGGCTTAGGTTGGAGAGGCAAACATTTCCCCTACCCTCTCTGTCCCTTCGCCTGGGTTGACTCCAATTACTCGCCGCTCCCCAGCGGAGAGGTGTTCGACATCGGAGTCAAGGGCGTTGGAGGCACTTGCAGCCTGGAGCCTGGTGTGTGCCTTGTTGATGAATCCCCAAGGTCGAGCCGAGGCGCTTGTGTGGTGGAGGGAGGAGCCTCCCTTGAAGCTCCGCAGACATGTTTTCATCCTCCGTGGAGAATGGAATTTGGGAAAGGAGGCATTTTTTGGATGTTTGGATCTTATCTCTCACGACAAATACCTTATAGCAATTATGATGCATATTTTGGGACAGTCATTTTACTTTCTCATTATTTGGTTTCCTATTCTCACTCACTGTGTTTCATCAGATTCTTATCATGCTGTGGATATTTTTGTAAGGTACCCATCATCCCTTTTGGAACAAAGTGAGTTAGAAATAAGGAAATGAAGTCTCTTGGCATTTGGTCCCCCCATCTTCAAAGAGGGTGGCCAGATGAGCCAGACCTCTTTGATGCCGATCAGTAACTGTGGCCAGGCCAAGGCTCTCATTCCCACTCCGGGGAGGGGCTCAACTCTGAGCCTCTCTGGCGGGCTTCGCCCTGGGATGCAGTTGGATGGGGAATTTGTGGGGAGAATGTTTTCAGTAGGCTGCCAGGTGGGCATTCAGCATTCACTGAAAGGCAGCTCTTGTCTCTTTGCCTCTGTCTTCTCTTTGGTAAGGTGCACCACCTTGGTGACATAGTGAATTAGTTGCCTGTAGGGCTGCTACCCAGAAGATGGGCAGTTTGAAGCCACTAGCCTCTTCTCTTGAGAAAGATGAGACTTGGTGTACTACCCTAAAGAGTGTGGTCTCAGGAGCCCACAAGGGTCACCCTCATTCATTCTGTAGGGTCACCAGGAGTGGGACTTGACTAGACAGCAGTGCATTGTCCACACTGGTATTGGACAGGAAGAGATGTTCCTGGCTGCTGCAGACCGACGTAAGCCGGTGGATGGGGTGATGAGGAAAAGAGAAACCCCTGAAATCCCTGTTGTTTCCCCTCTGGGTGGCTAAACACTTACACACGCCACGCTGACCAGAACGTTGGCGGTTCAAGTCTCTTCACGGATGCCTCAGGACATCTACTTCTGAAGAACCAGCCACGGAAAACCTGTGGACTGGATGATAGTGTTTTGTTTTGTTTTTTAATATCCTCTGTGTCTTATGTGGACCAGATGGTTTCCAGAGAGGTCTGGTTAAAAGAAGTGAGCCTCCAGTTTCTGGTTATCCGCCTTGTTTTTTCTCCCACTTGTGTGTTCAGTGTTTTACCGTGGGTGAGAGACACGCATGCACACGCGCCGCGTGCCTTGGGCGCTGGGAAAGGAAAGCACAGTGTGTTCCCCGGGGAGCGAAGGGGACCTCGTTCACATGGGTGCCTGTGGACAGGCTTCTCGGAGGCTGGCTCACCCTCAGGTCTACCCTTCCTCCTCCATCTCCCTGTTGTTCCCCAGGAGAGGTGGCCTAGGCGGTACCGTGCCGAGGAGAGAGGGGGGCTTGAAGAAGGGTCTCAGGCTTTCCTTTCGCAGGCTTTCCACTCCCCGGCCCGGCCACCTGTCCCAAACGGTCGCGTCCCCAGAGGCCCACCCTGGGGGTTCAGTAACGGGCGCCATTTCTCAGAAGGGGGTGACCGCAGAGATAAGACCACAGTGACAAGGGGACCATAAATTGTTACCTGTGCCCTTCAGTCACCCCACTTTCTACACCACCCCCTTCCTGAGCCTGTGGGGTTGGATTTAGCAACAGGGTGCCTGTTCGTGGGGATGAAGCAGAAAGCCGCCTTTCCTGGTGGCTGGGCGTAATCACCCAGATGCAGAGTACTGATAGGGGAATCAATTTAATTTCTGTTGCTCTGTGGTGGGGCGGGGGGAGCGGGAAGGTCGGGGCTATTTTGAAAGCCACGGTTCAGTGAAGAAAACAAAATACGCCTCCTTGGGAATCTTCAGAAAGGATAATATTTTAGAGAGAGGGGTGGGGCTGGTTTGGGAGTGAGGGGTTTAATCAGAGGAGCTGGAGAGACAGGGAAGTCACCCCCCAGGAAGAGACCAATTCCTTTTGGAACCAGGGGCCCCGAAGCTCTTCCACTGGAGATAATTGCACCTCCTGCTCACAGGGTTGAGCCAGAGGGCCAGCTGAAGCTGATGATGTCTTGGTGGGGTGTCAGCTTCTCAAGACCTGATTTGAGGCGCGGGCCTTCTGTACTGCTGCTTGTTCTTGGGGGGGCCTCCGCTTTTCCGGCAGGCCGGGTCACTTCTGTTGGAGACTTTCTGATTTCCTGGGCTTTGCAGCTTGGGAGGCGAAGAGGTGTTTGTAGCTATGGGCGAGGATTTGCACTCCACCTGTGTTGTGGAATTTCCCGGCACACTCTGACCCTGCCTGACTACAAGGGCTCAGAGAGTCCTGCAGCGATGCCCGCCCGCCCGATGCTAGCTAGCCACTGTGACTCCGGGGAAAGGGCCGGGCCAGGCCAAGCCTTCCCCAGCAAACTAAGTCAGAAAGGACTACCTGGCGGTGACTTGCACCCGTCAGACATCATTGAGAGGGGCTAGGTGCAGGCTCTGCACTAGGCAGCTCATAGAGGAGATAGGCCGTGCCCAACAGAGCTCATGGCATAGCAAGGACCTGCCTGTGGGTCGTTTATTACGAATTTGGTGAAATGGTGGATTTCAAGGGTCCTTCGGGGATGGGCCAAAATCAGACATAACGTATGAAGGCCAGAGGTGAAGCCAAGAGCAATTGAAAGCATATCGCCCAGTGTGTGAAGGGGTCCCAGCATGCCTGGTTCCTAGCCGGGGTGTGCTTATTGTCGCTAGGCCTCTTGAGCTGGTACGACCTCAGTGAGACTCTTATGTGCCACAGAGACAGTGGTGACTGGTCCTGTGCCGTCTCACGGACTCTCCTGTGTTTGAGTCCCTGGCTGTAGCCAGCAGGTCCGTTCGTTTCTTTGACTGTCTTCTACCTTTCAGCTGACCCTCTGTTACCAAGCGTGGTTTCTTCTCCAGGAACCGGTCCCTCCTGATAACATGTCCAAAGGATGTGACGCAAAGTCTCAGCCTCCTCGCTTCTCGGGAGCATTGCAGCTGTGCTTCTTCCAGCTGCAGGTTGATCTGTCCGGTCTTCTGGCCATTCCCGGTGCATTCAACACGCACCGTCATTCAAAGGCCCCAGCTCTTCTCTGGGCTTCCTTAGCCACCGGTTCGTCTTCAGGAGCCAGTGAGGCCACTGGAAATACCACGGCTTGGGTCGGAATGAAGCGAGCCTCAGACACTTCCACGTGGTCCTTGGCAGCAGATTTGCCCGGTGTTGTTGCTTTCCTGACCACGGCCCCCGTGGGCGTGGGGCGTGGATCCAAATAGAGCCCAATCCTTGTCACCTTCAGTCTTCTCTCCACTTAGTGTGATGCTGTTGCTTGATCCAGTTGTGAGGATTTTAAAAATCTGTTCTGGATATATGTCTACACACACACATGTATACAGTGATGCTGTTGTGTATACATTAGGCCGCTAACCTGAACGACGGCTGTTCAAAGCCACCAGCCAACCTGAAACCCTATAAAGCATCGCTATTAGTTGGAATGGACATAGGTATGTGTGTGTATAAATGACATATTTTTGTATATAAAACAAGATGTAGGTGCATGTACATTATTTTTCGATTGCGCTTTAGTTGAAAGCTTTGGAGCAGACCCATGTCCCATTTGGTAGTTTGAACAGAAGCCTGCATGGGGTCGGCTGCGGTGCCACAGTTCAGCCAGCACCCCGCCCAGCTCCTTTCATCTGGATCCTCTACCCCTGCTTGCCTGCTCCCCTTTGTTTAGGGCAGATGTTATGCCTTTGATCTCAGGCACTTGCTGGTTTCAAGGGACACATTTCTCTTGAGGGTGCTGTTTAGCTTATGGGCCGGTCTGCTGACTGCCTGGAAGGTGGGCTCAGAGAATGACTTTAGTTTCAGATCAGAAGGATGTCTCAGGGCCACAACCACAGGGATTCCCTCCAGTGTTTGCCACACCAAGACGTTGTGTGTGTTTGAATATTTGTTCTAGATCTTTCTCCCACTTTGTCTGCGACCCCCTGTTGTTACGCCATTCAGAGAAGTCTAGTGATCTAGTCCTTCATGTCATAGGCTGTGTTTTGCGTGGTCTATTAGTTCTTTGGACGGATTGTTCTCTTGATCAATGAGTTTTCTTTACTCTCCTTTGCTTTGGATGAGAAGAGACCAATAGTTGTGTCCCAGATGACCCCTCCCCAGCTTGTGAGACCCCAGGTGCTGCTCCGCCACGTGGGATGCCTCTTTTTATGAGCTACATCTTGCTGGTTCACACAGTCTGCGTCGGCTGAGTCGATGGTCCTTTGCCTTCACGCCCAGGAGCTTCATCTCACGAGGTGTTTGGTGATGTCTATCTGTACCTGGTGATGTCTGAGCTGTATGTGGCTGTACCTGTTCTGTCTCATTGACCTATCATGGCAACCCTATTGTGAACTTGGGCTTGCTGTGTTTGGGGGTGGGAGTCCATTTTGGCGGAGACACAATCCCACAAGGCCTCGTTGGCACTGGCATGTGGTGGTGGGGGGGGGTGTCTGCCCTCTCTGATCACCTGAGAGTTAGGTGGTTATTGTAACCCCAAGTCCCCTTTGACTGGGAGCCCTCCCTGTAGAAGCCGTGTGTGAACTCTGCTTGAAAAGGTGGGCTGGCAGCTCTGCCCTGGACTGGGAGCTGTAGAGGTGGTGATAAGCCCCCGCCGCCGCCCCCCCCCCCGCCCCCGTGTGCTGATAGAAGTCTGAGAAGGGAGCCTAATGAAAGCCAGCTGCATCCAGCTGTTGAGCGCTTTGATGGGGTGAAGAACCCACATGCCTGATTTCTTTTTAAACAGCTCTGTGTCGGTCACTCCTGTGACCAGGAGACCCCTTTGGACCCAGTAATGTGCGTTTAGCATCAGCCAGATCCTGTGTATCAGATAATCTTACCAGGCGTGTGCGTGTGTGTGTGTGAGTGCATGCACACGTCCGCACGCTTAGCTCACTCGATGGGTCAGAGCCGTGCGTTCTGCGGAGCATCTCGCTAAAAGAGGTTAAGAGGAGGCAGGACTCACAGCACTGCGGAAGGCCAGGGACCTCTGCTGAAGAGCCGGCCTTCTTCAAAATGAGCCAGTTCAGTTAGGAGTTGGCAGGCGGCCGCTGGCCTTTAATGAATGGCAGTTAGCGTAACTCACACATTCTGTGCACTGATGTGTGTGTGTGTGTGTGTGTGTGTGTGTGTGTGCTCGAGAGAGGTTGGTGTGGATGGGAATTCCCCACTGCCCAGGAGGGGCAGGGAGGGCCTGGGGGCCATGGGCTTGGAGAGAAAGGGCGTTGGCACCAGATCTGTCCCTGGAGAGTTGGCACCTCTGCTATTTGGGGACAGAGGGACCTTTAGAGGGCGGCTCTGGCCCATCCCTCCTTTTAGGGAGGACATGGAGCTCAGGCCTTAGCAACCCAGCCTGGGGCTGTGGCTCTTACCTGGCTGGCTTGCTCTGTCAACACTGCCCCCTGCTGCTCTCCCTGGGGCTCGGGACCCTAAAACCCTGTCCGCCAGATGATGTTTTCAGACCGCACTGAGCCTTGTGGGAGTCAGTGATGCTGCTCGCCCACTAATGGGAAGACGGAGTCTTGATGTTTTGTTTCCATTGACGGGGATGGTTTGCAAAACCATCCCACACTCCCGCCTGGTCCTGGTGATTTGTGTGGGCATGAGGGCTGAGCAGGGAGTGGAGGGGCCCCTGCGGCTCTGGAAGGCCTCCTCTGCCCTCCCCAGAAGATCTGCCTGTGAATGGCTAGCCCCCCACACCCCGAGGATCTGCATTAAAAAGGCTCCCACGGGGTGCCCTCAGGCCCACCTTTCCTGTAGCTCTTGTGTTGGTGAAGGCCACTAGGAGGTAGTCAGTCACTGTCACCGTGTGAAGCCGAGCACAGCTCTGTCCAGTTGAGGTCACTTTCTTTTTCCTTCTCCCTCAGCCTTCCTGTCCCTTCCCGTCCTCTGCTGTTACTGGAACGTATTCATCAACTTCAGCAAAGCACAATGCCGATTCTCGGATGTGGAACGTACTTGGCCCATTGGCCTGGCACCGAGTGGGTACACGGCAACCTCTGTTATCATGTTCATGATCACCCATTTCAGCCTCACACCCCCGAACCTAGTAAACCTACATCTCCCTTTTCAGAAACAAGTGACCCCACACCACCTGCAAACCCAGCAGTTGGAAACATTGGTACGATAGCCCATGATCCTCGATACAGGGTAGGGGTCTGCTTGCACAGTGGCCCTGGATTATTCCAGTGCCCCCAGGGCTATGGCTGGCCATTGGGCAGCTTCCAGGGAGGCCCCGGGGCTCCGGCAAAGCTCTGAGTGGGCCTCATTCCCTGCATGCACACAGACACCCAGACTGTTTCCCATTTGAAGTGGACCTCTGCTGGGTGCCCGGCTGTAAAAGGCAGCCCAGCCAGGGTTGGCGACCCTTCTGCTACATTTCCTCCTTGTTCTCAAGCATATGTGCCCCTGGTCAAGGGAGAGCTGTGGTCTACTTCCGAACCTGGAGAGGTTTGGGTTTGGGTTTGGGGTTTATGTCCCTACAACGGCATGGGGTACATTGGTGTCTGGCGTTTGTTCACCCCGTACCCAACCTTCTGCTTCTCAGAAGATAGATGAGTCCAGTCCCCATCTCCACCGGCCTCTCCTCGGGGGGTTCTTCTCGTGGGAAACAAGCCCTGACCCCAGGCTCTGTGGCCTGAGATGAGACCGTATGAGGATTGAGAGGGGGCGATGGAAAGAGTCTGAAGACCCAGTGACCAGGGTGGGTGCCGGCGAGGGGGGGCCACAGCCCCTCTCCTGGGTCCCAACAGGCACACGGAATGGCATCTCCAGCCGGCATTCATGGGTCACGGATATCTCTGGCAGACGGTGCTGGAAAGTTGATGCTCAGACTCTTCCCGGAAGACAGGAGAGCTCAGAGCGCTTCTCCCTTGGGGGGGGGGGGTTGAGGAAAGGCAGTGATGGGAAGACACTTGCATTTTATACTTGTATCCTGAGAGAGTTTAGGTGTCAGCGGTACACCGTATGCTTGTCTCCTGAGAGGGGTTGGGAGTCAGCGGTATACCATGTACTTGTATCCTGAGGTTAGGAATCACCTCTGCTGGACCTCCTCCTCCCCAATCCTGAGGAAACCTGGAACGTGATGACTTCAGGGACCTCCAGGTTGGCTTGGTAGTTGGCCTCTCTGTCTCCCTGGCTGAGGACAGCACAGGCATTGGTGGCGCCTGACTGGACACCCCACCAGGCTCGTGACTGGGCTGAGGGGAGTGTGGGCTGTCTCCGCTTCCAGGTGACGTGTTGCAACTTCAGCTAGGGGAGCAGGCCCCGAGAGATCCCCTGGAATATCCTAGATTCTTGCTGTGTCTGCAGTTGCTCACATTTTCTGCTCCCCCCCCCCCCGCCCCCCAGTGTCTTGGCTGTGTCTGCTGGTGCCAAATATTCGGTGGCAGCACTGTTGGTGCTGATTAAAGAGGCTTCCTGGGAATGGTGCTGGGCACACAGGTCTCCGGCAGGAGCCCCCTCTCTCGGCCGCTCACCCACACCAACCTCCCCACGGAAGGCCAGAGACAGGTGCCTTGCCCTGCAGAGCCACTGGGAAAGAAAGACCCAGGGTCCAGAGAAGCAGGGGGAAGGGCTAGCCACCACTGTGCAGGTTGGAGCACTAGTGCCCAGGAGGGGAACTGGCTCATCTCAGTTCAAAGAGCAAGTTAGGGACCAGGCTGACACTTAAAACCACGTCTCCCCTCCTTGCCCTGGCAAAGGCTGATATGCCCTGTGACTGGCGGTCTTGTCTGCAGGGTAGACACCGCCTCTGTGGGCTACGTGTTCTTCCACGTCTCTGTTCCCTCCCAGGCCTCCTGTGAGGATGGAATGGGAGCCCAGGTGACGCGTCCAGCAAAGGATTGCTAAATCTTAGCCAATGCCGCTTTCCTTCCTTTGTCCCCCAAGTGGTGCAGCTCTCCACGCCAAATCCATGGCTTTTCCCCACAGTTGGCCTAGTGGACACTCCAAGAACTGCAAATTCCCGAGACCCCTCCAGGAAAGAAATGGGAGGACTTCCGAGCTCGCTGGTTCCTGCCCCTGCCCCTTGACTTAACCATGACTGTCTGCCTTGGAAGGGACACAAGGGGCCTTTCTGGGCCCAGCACTGCCAAGACCTGAGGGACCCCAAAGAATATCCAACCAGAGGCCAGGCTTCTGTTGCAGGTTGGTGCCGTGACTAGTCCTGGGGATTTCTTCAGGACGTGGAGACGTGGCCCTTGCTTGGTGGCACTCACCGCAGACCCAGGGGAGTTAGCCAGCGTGTCTGACTTGGCTCTGCTGTCTCCGAGCTGGGGAACTTTGTCCGGGCAGGACAGGCAGGAGGACTCTGACTTGCCCCTAGATGCCCGATGCTGGGGAGCCTGTAGGAAGGAGTGGATCTCAAGGCCCACCCAGGAATCAGAGGGCCTCACCGAGCTGGGCCTCTTCCAGGCCTGTAATTAAGCCTCCCTGCCTGTTCTCCTCCACAGGCACTCACTTTCCAGGGGCTCAGATAACGGAGCTTTGTCTTCAGAAACAGGAGGACTAAGTTTCAATGCCTGTTCACACAAAATACAATGCCTCCCCTCGAGACTGCCCTGGAATGCCGGGCTCCCCAAAACTGGGGCACGACCGGAGGAGCCGGCGGCTGCACAGGGCATTCTTTCAGAAACATTCCTCACCGGATATTTCCCCCAGGTTGTACGGTCCATGTCCCAAAGAGAGATTTATCAGTTAAACCTGCCTGGCTCCGGAGGAGTTCCTGGTACTAGCCTAGGGCCAGAAACACGTTTGTGAGTTTCTGAGAGGATCCTAGAAAAGCCTTCACCGGTCCCAGGTCACCCAGCCTTGTCTTTGCCTGGGAAAGGTGTCTGCTCCCAAATGAGTCATTTTGTGAGCCGCACACCAGCCTTCTGCTTGGCCTTGCAGTGTCCTGCGGGCTGTCATATGCTCGGGCTGAAAGGTGAGGGGTCATTTGCCCAGCCCGGGAACAGCCAAGCCCTCTGCCAGCCCCATTTCCATTTCCTGGCATTTTTGTCTGTCTGCAACTCAGCTTGGCATTCTCCGCACTTTGGGGTTCTGTTTGTTTGTTTTTGTTAGCATTTACTTGGTGGTGGTGGATAGGGGAGGGATGGGTTAGTGACAGGGCAAGGGGGGCATTTAATCAGTTACTCTTTTAAATAGGTTTAATTGTACGAAGATTATAATGCATACAAACGTGTGTAATTAGGGGAGTTGGTTCTGTCAGACAGGGTTTAGTGAAGAAAATTATAGTGTTCATAAGCCGTTCAAGGAGGAGGCAGCATATATTAACATGCAACTAGTTTTTGTTAATTCTTGCTGGGTATTTACCACTGTTCCCAGAGGTATTGCCCCCAATTCCAAAGTGTTCCCGCTTGTCTCCTGGGATTTCTTCTGGGAAGTGGCCCCTTGCGGTTTACCTTCTCCAGAATCCACAGCCTCTCTGGAGGAGATGAGCGGGCCAGGCTTTTGCCTCAAAACAAGCCTCATTGGTGTTCCTGAGACACGTGCCGGGGCTTTCAGAAGTTGGCGGGAAAGGGGATCGGAAGGGAAAGAGTTTCCCCAGGGACTTCACGAAGCCTCCCCTGAGAAGGAGCCTAGCACTTTCTGGGGGGGGGGGGTGGGGATACGACCTGAGCAAGAGGGCAAGCAAACCCCCTGCTCTCCCGAAGCTGGAGACTTCAGTGAGCACACAGGCTGTGCAGATGAGGGTCACGGGGAAGAGGGGAAGGGAGCCAAAAGTTAGGTGGGGGAGTCTGGGGAGTGGGGTATGAGGGTGCAGGTTTAGATAGGGTGGACCCAGGGGCCTCTCTGAAGCCAGGCTGGAACAGATGGAAGGGTGCAGGGGCTGGGGCAGGAGCACGGACAGGAGAGAAGGATAGAGGTGGATGGAGCCAGATCCCGAAGCCCTTCTGAGTGTTGGTGTGGAGTTGGGATTTATCCTCAGGGCACTAGGAGGTGGTAACGCGTTGTAAGAAATGACAGGGTCCAATGCAAGGAGAGCGGCATGTTCCCTGCACCAGTTCTGCCACCATCTCCCCACATGATCCCAGGGACCTCTGTGCCAAGCACAGAGAACACGGCCTTGCCCAGCAGAGGTGCTGTGGCCCCTTGAACACTAGCTAGGGACCAGGCTGACCACCCCTTCTTAGAGCGTACGTGGGGCGCCTTCTTTCAGCACCCGCCTGGCCGCCAGAGAGCCCCACCGCATCTCTGATTATGAGAGACTCCATCTGGGGGCAAAACGCATGGACTCTGCAGGGTTCGTAGGAGTTTGAGGGGGCGGAGGAAAACGGGAAGGGCATTTGTGACAAAGGGCTTCCACGAGGGCCAAGGGCAGAACACGCGATCTGATTTGGTGTGAAAAGAAGCGGGCGTTTCTGGGCCGAGGGTCAGGCTGGGCAGGGCTGCCCAAGCTTTGAACCGTATCATACTCCTAGGCTCTGCATACCCTTCGATGCAAGAGGGCTTGATAAAAGATGGGTTCCCAAAAAGGGCATCCACCTCTAAGGAACTGGACCGTCAGCCTCACAACAGGTCTGCAGCCAGCTTCCATTCTTAAACCTATCCCTGCTCTGGAAGGGACAACCCTGGGTGGAGTGGGCATGTGGTCGAGGGCCCGGCCCCTATTTTCCCGAGGCTTGGGCTCCCTGCCATCACACAAGTCGGGCTGCCACCCAGTTGTCCCCTCGAGCGCCTGGTCAGAGGGTGAGGCTGCGGAGCACCTTCAGCCAGCTTTATTTTGTCACCCAGCTCCCAGCAGCCCCTTCCCCTTTTTATCTGAAGCCCCTCCATGACCAGTCAGGTTGGTGACCCCACAGTCCCCGATGCCCGCATGCTCTGCCACTTGTTGCTCTGTAACTGTTTCAGGGTGCCACTCTGGGCCTTGTTTGTCAGACACCCTCATCCCCATCCCTCTGGCCCCCTCCCAACTGCCAACAATTTACTTCTGCTCAGAAGCTTCAAATCCCCAGAAGCACGGTCACTGACATGCCTCCTCCCAGTTGCTTTGGACCCCGTCGTTCGTTAGCACCTGAGACCACAGTGTGGGTTCCAGCGGGGAAGGTGTGTGGAGAGAGGTGCACGGGCAGGTGTGTGAGGGCGGTCCCTCCTCCGGCTTCCTCTGGACTCTGCGGGCCCACGTTCCCTGGCCTCGCGGCGCGTAGCTCGGGACCGGCTGGCATGAAATAAATATGTCCCTAATTGTGTGCGGCGCGGGCAAGCAATCCCATAGGCATTAATTTGCCCGAGCCCAGATTATGCGAGAAAGAGCGCGCCTGGCATGTTTTTCTTTTCCATTAACACTTCTGTGATAAACAGCTTAGATGCGCCGAGGAAAAATTAATGAAACTATTGTAACAATTGTGCACATGTAGGTAATTTATTAAGGACAATTAAAAAGCTTTAAAAATCATCCATGAGGCAAACTGAACAGGAAGCCGGTACGTGGCGGATTTTGGCAGGGAGCCTGCCCGTGGGGGTGCCGAACAGGTCTCTGGGCCCAGCGCCCTCGGCCCCGCTAGAGCAGCCAGCCGGCCGGTTGCACGCTGACCCTCTGCTCTGGAAGGCCAGGGATGGTGACTCTGGCGATCCAGGCCAGCCCTCTGAGAGCCACCCCACTGTGCACGGTCCCCTGGATTCGTTTCGGAGGGCTTGTGCTCTGGGAAGCAGGGCCCGTTCTCCTCCGAGTGTTTTCGTGAGGGCCGCAGCTCCTGCTGTCTCTGGATGCCTGGAAACCAGGTGAGAGGAGCAAACAAAGCGCAGAGAGCTCAGGGGGCGTGGGCATGGGGCCGCTGCCCAGCTTCTAGCTCCTGGCCCTGGGTGACTCCTATGTGAACTCTCTGAGCCTCTGCTTTCTCGTCTGCCACATTGGCGGTGCTGGCAGGCTCCCCCTCACGGGCGGAGGGGAGACGCTCAGCATCATGTGTGTGGCATGCTTAGCATGACCCCGGACACATCTGTCCTAAGGCCCAGGGACCGTGCCCTGTGCCTCTTTGTTGCTCGCGACCCTCACGTCCAGAACGGACACATGGTGCCCCCTGGAGTGAAACACTGCCCACTCCCGTGCCAGCCCCGTGGTTGGTTGCGGCTCGGAGCGTGGTGAGCACAGGACTTCTTCGGCTGGTTTTTGGAAGTAGAGCTCCAGGACTTACTTCCTAGTGCACCTGAGTCTGGAAATCCCGCTGGCAGCTCTCCGGCATCCTAGCGACACGACAGGCAGATGGGTGGCAGCGGTCCGTGCGTTGCAATGGCTGGGAATTGAGCCAGGAAGTCTACCTCGGAATCACCATCATCTCCCATTGCCACTCTGCTGGCTGGAGGCCAAGCTGGGGCTGAAACTCAGATATCTTACTCTGGGGACAGTGCCTTCTCCAGGAGGTGCTAATATCCGCTGACCCCTCCTGTCCTTTAGTAAGACCCCCGAGGGCTCGCCCAATGCCCTGGGCGAGTGCGTGGGTACACTCAACCAACCTTCTCAAGCTTCGGATGGGGCCCCTCTTCAGCAGGAGGGAGCCGCCACGTCTTCTCCTGGTCCAAGCTCCACCCCACCCTTTTTCCCTCCTGTGCTGGCTCCTCGCCAGATGATGGATCGTCCCCACGCTGGAATCGCCTTCACGGTGGTGAAGGGCGTGGGGGCCACTAGGGAGGGTATTGCTGCTGCTGCTTTCTTTGATTGTTGACTCAAGAAACTCTGGCCGCATAGACCAAGAGTTTCTCAAAACACGACCCTTTAGTCGTGGAAGGCTGCGTTCATGGGTGCTGTTGGCTGCTCTCTGGTCCTGGCTCTACTGTTGTCACAGACTGTATCACAGACAAGTAACCGTCCGTGTCCATTACAAACAAACGCATCTACTTGCAAGAAGGGATTTTTACTCCCCTCACTGACTAGAAAGGAACATGAAGTATTTTAGCTCAGACACATCAGACATGACAGATTTTCCCCCCTCTTGGTGCTGCAAATGAGCAGTGAAACATGACTCGCGTTTGCTATTAAAAGCTATAGAGCCTGTAAAAAATAGTAAATTATAGAGACATTATCAAAGTTTATAGGCACTAGAATTTGACCTTCTGAGAATTCAGCATCGGAGGGGGGTTGCTTTTCTTTCTTCTGGGCGAAATATGAGCGGGAGGAAGATTTATTTCCTTCCGTGGCAAAGTAGCAACTGGAAATGGCATGCCCCAGTTTAAGACACAAAAACAAACCATCAGCTGCAAAGCCATTAAATGACAGAAAGTAGTTCAGGAAGCCTGTCTCCTTGGAAAACCTTTAAACCCTTCTAGAGACAAGCAGGTCTCTTTGAACAAATCCGCCCTTCTCTAGAGGAGTCACATACCCACCCAGGGAGTCCTCTGCGCACTTAGAGACGCAGGGAATATAAGACAGCGTTGTGTTGTCTTCCCCGGCTTTCTGCTGGAGGAAGATGGGGCTTGCCTGAGACGTGCAGTTCGTTTTTTCATCATGGGGTTGAGTTGGTCAGCTGAGAGGGGGCGGTGGAAGTGGTGGGGAGGGTGCCTGACTTCTCTGTGGTTAATCTCCTTGGGCTCCCAGTTCAAAGATGCAGGTGAATGCCTAGAAAGAGCCACATCATGGGGGCTGATGGAGCTTCCTTGATTGTGAGCTAGATCCCAACACCGGCCCGAACTAGGGGTACCAGGGTGCCCTGCAGCACTCCGTTGTGTGGTCTTGCACCCATACGGGCATGTGTGTGGGGGGTGTGCACGAGCATACACTGAGAGTGGGATTTCTCAGAGATGCGACCATCCCCAGGCAGATAATCTTGTCCTGAAATACCCAAGTGAGATCCTTAGCTAATAAGTCAGCGGGGGCTGAGTGATGGTCTTTGAGGAAGGTACCTTCAAAGGCCTGGCTGGTCTCTCTGAAGCTGTGGGCCGATGGGCCCATGATGGGCTCCCAGGTATCCTCTAAGTGCCTTTGTACACATCTCCGCCCCTCACTGTTCTGTGACATTTCTGCAGCATCAGGAGCCAGCTCTTTGTCCGAGAGCAGAGGCCCCCTGGTTCTGGCTACATCTGCACCCAGAACAGCTTCTGCTCTCATTCTCACCTGCTGGCACCTCTGCAGAGAGGACGCCACTGTCTGGCTTCTTTCTCAGGTGGACGGTGGGGAGTTGAAGGTGCACGAGCTTAGGAAGACACAGGTGGGATTCAGGAGGATGCCTGGCCCCAGAGCTGATGTCCAGGGCCACTGGTTGGATGAGCTGCTCTAAGGAGCAGAAGGGGCTTCACGGACCTGTGCTCCCTTGCTCAGTCATTGGCCAGCACCTAGGGGGACCCCCATGCACCCCCATGAATCCCCACTCACAGGAGGCTTATAAGCAGCCACCCAAGGGCTGAGAGTTTTGGGGTCTCTCCGGGGAGCCTGTGGGACCTGGGGCAACCTTCCCATGGTTGTTACGAAGCCATACGTGTGTTGGTGGCCCCGAGATAGCCCGGAATGGTGACTGTCTCCTTCCGGTGTCACAGGCAGGTGCATGTGGCCATGGCTTCCAGCGGTCCTGAGGAGCGGCTCCTGCAAGCCCAGCCTTTCCTTACAGCTGCCAATGGCATGCTCCTTGAGGTCCACTTGACCCTGGCTCCCTGGTGTGGACTGTGGCCATGGACGGGAGTGGACTCACAGCCGAGTCGCCCATGTGTCCCTTGAACCAGTTAGCAGTGGAAGGGAGCAGTGTGAATAGCCCACCACTCTGGACCAGGAAGCAGGTGCGTGTGGGGCCCCTCTTGGGGACACCTCTGCTCTCTGCATAGGGCCCTGTCTGCCTGCTGTCCTTGCAGTGTAACTAGATGACATGCTGTGCCCCGATCCGCCCATCACCTGCGGTGTGACCTGGACACCAAGAAGTGACAGCTGAGAGCCTCGTGTCCCCTCCGGTCTGGTCAGGTTGGGGGAAAGTGCCTGGCCCACGGCAGGTTCAGGGTGAGCCCGAGTGCCCACGTCTGGCCTCTCTTCCTGCAGCCCCCAGGCCTGGGCTCCAGCGCCCTTGCTTTCCCCACTCCAGCCAGCTGTCCACTCTATGACTCTTGCTCTCAGTAATGTGGGGCACCCAGACTCCCAGTGTGTATGCAGGGAGCTGTGGCCATGGTGGGCCCGTTTGGCAGCTAATGGGGAGCGGTGGCAACTGGGAACCATTGCCTGTAAATGAGTGTGTGTTTTCCTCCTGTTTTGCCTTTGTGAAAAGCGACTTCCTGTACAGCCGGTTGTGCTTAAAACCCCCCAGACCGGGGGGAGGGCTGTGGGAGGAGCCCCGGTCCACTGCTCGCCTGGTTCATGGGACCATTATGAATTAAAGATCACAGCTGTTAAAAAAGAGATCATCTTTAAACAAGCACAGTTCCCTCTCCCCACGTCCCCCAAGCATTTAAATTTTCGTGTCTAGTGCATCCAAAACAAACAGAGATGTTCCTGAGCATTGGGGAGAGCTAGGGCCCGAGACAGCAGGGGAACCAGGGCAGCTCCAGGGACAATGGGGGGAGCCCAGGACTGCGCCTTTGAATCCTGGGCCTCCTGTTTGCCTTCTCAGAAAAATAGGGCAGGATGGAGTGCCCGCCAGAGCCTGTGGCGTGCTGATTATGTGACCTTGGGCACACTTTGGATCTGTCCCTCCCCGGCACACACACACACACACACACACACACACACACACACACACACACACCCATCCCAGTTGATGACCAAGTGTGGGTCTTGTGCACACACTGGAGTGTGCAAACTCTGGGCTCTTTGGACCACGCACGAGAGGTGAATTGGGGAAGAGCATCCCCAAGAAGCTTTTTTGCAAAGTGCCTGGCTGGTGGCATGTGAAGGTGGACCAGATGCTCAACAGAGATGGGCCTCGTAAGACTTTCACCTGAAGTAGGCACTGCGGAGGTGAGGGGCTTCGAGGTGGTTGGTTGCTCTGAAGTCCCGTGCCACCATCGAGTGGAAGCAGTCACTGTTTCCGAGCTGCTTCCTGGAGATATCAAAGATGCTGAGACACAGACAGGCCGGGGATGAGTCTGGAGAGCTTTGGCACCTCTCTGAGGGAGTGAAGGGGCCCTGCGCTGATCCTCTCTGCCTTGGAGACGGATCTGCAGAGCTGTGGTCTGGACCAGGGCTGGACCTAACAACAGGGTCAGGATCGGGGCTGGGGCTACATCATAGAGCTGCTGATTTGGGGTCAGCAGATCGTCAGTGTCTTCCCAGGATTCTGAGTTTCTTTCAGGCAGATGGATACCATCTAGGTTGGTCCCCACCATTCAAAGTGTCGGTGGCGGAAGGCTGATCCGAGCCTTCCCAGGCCCTTTGAGGTGGGAACAAGGCATCCTCTCTTCCCACCCAGGTCCCCTCCATCCACCGGGGCCCTGTGGCTTCACAGACCTCTCACTGGGAAGCTCCTGGATGTTGGGGGAGAGGGGCAGGAAGAAAAGTTGGACAGTGTTGCGTTCCATGGTTTAGCATTTGACACACAGAACCTCTCCTAATTGTCCCCTGCTCCCGCGGCAGAATGGGCAAGTGCTGGATGTCTGTCTGCTCTGGGAGCCAGGTTCCCCAACATTGCTGATAGATGTTAGCCAACCCAAGCGCCAACCCTGCGGACCAAAGAGTCGGCAAGTGCAGCACGTCGCCTGGCGCGTGATCTGATTTTCCAAGAGCGGGTTCAGGAGGGCAGTGTTTCCTCAGCCTGTTTGAAGGAGCAAGCTCATAGGACCGAACGTCTTCTGGAACATTCCTTGGGAAACTTTCTAGAAAGTCACTGCCCACGTGGAGCTTCCTCACCTGTACAATGGTGACGATGTCCTTAACATCTCTACCGCCCACTCTCCTCTTAGCTTAGTTTCCTCCTGTAGGCCACGGGCGACACACAACTTTTCCCTCTTGAAACCCAGCTAGTGCATACCGAGAAGCCGCATGTCTCCTGACGGCATAGTTTCAAAGACAGGTGTCTTTGTACTGTACATGTATGCGCATGTACTTATATGTGCACTTTCATTTGTATTGTATGTTGTATGATGAGGTATTGTATATGTATTTGTGTGTGCGCATAGTTACTTGTGTATGCATGCCTCTGTGTCTGTAGTGTTTGTGTACGTGTGTATCTGAAAGGCCACAGAGCTTTAGGTCAACCAGTGGTACATGCTTCAGTCACAGACAAAGAATTCAGGAACGTTGGACCCGGGTGCCATTTCTGGGTGGCATTCAGAGCAGGGAGAGCTTCCCGCTGCTGGCTTCTCATGGGAGGTGAGGATGGTGATTGGGAAGCCTGGAGAAGTCACGAGGAGCCCACTCCGGGGCTAGTTCCCTTCATCTTCTCTGCTTCTAAGCCAGGAGTCTGGCTGCCCTCACTCAGCCCGGCTGCTGCATGACTCCAGAGAATAACTGGGTTCCTAGTGGCTCCCCAGCCCGAGCCTGGAGTGAGGCCCAGGTGTGGGGATGGCTTGTGCCCCAGGCAGGCCACAGGAGGCCACTCAGAGCATTCCCGCGCCTCTCACTGCCTTGTGGTTGCTGGGCACCTGGCGAGTGTGGGGGGTTGTTTGCTTTGGGGTAATGATGGCAGCTCCTTTTAATGGCCACCACAGCACCATGCCCATCTCTACGCTGGTGGTTTAGCCACGCCGCTCTGAAGAAAGCCTGCCTCTTTGTGAGGGGCGCAGCCATGGCCGGCCTCTACGACTTCTCCCTCCTCACCCCCCCACCCTCCCCACCCACCCCCCGCCCCCGTCCAGTGCGCGTGGAACACAACTTTGAGTTCCTGGCCACTCGTGGGGCACAAAAGTCAGATTGATTGTGGGACGTGGATTAAACACCCTGTGGCACCTTCAAGGTGGTCTTTGTGCTCCAGTAGGGCCGTTGTGGACGTTCTCTGCCTGTGCTTGGCTGGGTCTTGGGGTAGGAGTGGGAAAGGAGTGAGTGAGGTGAGGGAGGGAAGGGGGGACGGGAGGTAGGGGGAGATGGGCTGTGGCCTGTGGTGGGGGTTGGGAAGGAGAGATCGGGCTAGCTGCCCTGTCCTCAGAGTGAGGCGAGTCCCTGAGCCCCTGTGCCCTCTGGCACCAGGCGCATCCCCCCCTCTGTCCCCACGGCAGGAGGACATGCTGAGCTGGGAGCCTCGCTTGATGTCACGTGCTGTGGATTCATCCATGCAGTCTGCAGGTGGCGACGGCAGCGTCACACCGCACGATGGTGGGCACTGAGAGACGCCCCCTCAGGCAAGGGGACAACCATGCTACCCAGTCGATGCTGACTCCCAGGGACCCTGTTGGGTGGCATTGGATCCCATGGGGTTCCCCAGACTGGAAATCCTCCTGGAAGGAGACAGACCGTCACCTCTCCTGCTGCGGAGCAGCTGGTGGTGCAGACCATCGAACATTCAGTTAGCAGCAGTGCCCGGCCACCGTGCCAGCAGCGCTCGTTGGTGATGAGCTGATGTTACTCAAGACAAGCTGGCAGTGTCCGACCTGTTGTGCACCCGACAGCGACGTGGACCAGGCAGCACAGGGACGGATGGAGAAGGGCGGCCCAGCACGTTCTTTTGCAAACACGCTCTCAAGGCCTCAGGATCACTTGCCAGCCAGTCGACGGGCAGATTTCCCAGAAGCAGGTTGGCAGGCCTGTCTTGCGCCGTGCTTCTAGAGGGACTTGAGCCACAGAGCTTTAGGTTAAGGGTGAGACGTGTGAGCTTGTTCACACTCTTGGGAATTGGTGCGCGAAGAAGGGAAGTCTGGTGGGGGAGTGGGCCCAGCCACAGAGGGTGCCGTTGTCTGCGCAGGTGCTCCCTCCAGGAGGAAAGGGGAGTGGCAGCCCACCTGCGGCTCTGATGAGAGAAAGGCCTTCTAGGCTGGAGAGGGGGCTGTGCCCAGGAGGTTTCGGGGTGGAGGATGCTCGGACAGACTCCCCATGGTGGCCTGGGATGACAAGGCGAGGTGGAATCTGTTTTCTGTGCCACATGCACATACTCTCTCACACACACAGTCACACATCCATACTCACACCCACTTACACACTCACCCATACATACACACTCACTCATGCCCACCCGCACACAATCACATACACACTCTGAAACTCACACCCACTCACATACACATTCTCATGCCCACACTCACTCACACACACCCATACCCACCCATACTCACTCCCACAATCACAATCACTCATTCACAAACTCACACCTATACCCACTCAAACACACCGACTCACAAACTCTCTCTGTCTCGTGTGGGGGAATGCCCGGAGCAGCCCTTTCAGCCTGGGCACAGGAAATCTGTGATGGGTCGCGACCTAGGTAGAGCCGGGTGGTCCAGCAGGCTGAGCGTCAGGCCCCAAGGCACATGCCCCTGCTCTACTCGCCAGCCCACCAGTGGGGGAGGAGGACAGGCCGTCTGCAGCTGCACAGGCTGTCCGTCTCGGAGCCATGGTGGGTCAGGGTCGGTGTGGGCGCTCACCCGGGGTTGACAGTTTGCAAATGCCCCTCCGAGGCTCTGTGTGAAGAAACCCCTCTGCAGCTCAGTCCTGTCCTGTCACCCGGGGCCTCCGGGAGTCGGGGCCTATGTCAGTCTGGGTACTTTAGAGAAACAAATCCACAGAAACTCATATGTGTAAGAGAGAGTTTTATATAAAGGGTAAGTGCACATCAAGAAAACATCCCGACTCAGTGCTGCCCAAGCCCACAAGTCCAACATTAACCCATATGTCCAACACCAATCCACAAAGTCCTCCTCCATCTCACAAAACACATACTATGATGCCGCCTGCAGGAGGAAAGCCGAGTCAGTGAACGTGTAAGCATCTCAGCACTGGCAGGGGTCTCCACACGGCTGCTCCAGCACCCAGGGCTGCATTGGGGTAGGTCCATGTGGCTTCTCCTCAAGGATGTTTTGCAGGAAGTGAGCCTTGACAGCTGAAGCAGGGAACTGGCTAAGGCAGCTGCACCCTGGTCCGACCATCAGAGAGCAAGAGACCTGAGAACTAGAGAGGTGAGGCTTACCGAGCCGTTTATCCCTCTGCCCTTCAATTAATCCCACATGTGTTTATCGGCTAGGTTGGCACAATAAAGTACCTCAGGGCCCAACTTGACAGAGGCAGCCAACAACACCAATCATTTGTGTGTGTGTGTGTGTGTGTGTGTGTGTGTGTGTTTGTTCACATTGGCACAGTCCTGTTTCCGCTGGGTGTCAGTCCCCTCAGACCTTCCTGGGGCTCCTGCTGACTCTGCTCTTGACCTGGCCACGCAGCACCAGGCTCAGATCACAGAGCTGCCAGGCTGCCCCCAGTCCTCTCAGATCTGCGCGCCGACAGCCGGGGCCTGCTCCCCCAGGGCCACATGGTCATCCCAGGCAGCTGTTCTCTGGTAATTAGTCAGCCCAAGCCTTACAGGTTCAATGACTCATTGTCTTAAATTTTAATAAGTACAGGAAAACAGAGTGCTGATTTATTAAAATTTAATCCTCCTAAGAGGTCGTGCCGGCAGAGGGGCGGCAGCAAGGGGAGAAGCCTAGTTGTGTGGGAAGAGGCACTGGGTCCTTCTTGGGCCACCTGCTGCCGGCTCGGCTAGGGACCTCTCCCCGCTCAAGGTCACTTTTCCAGTAGAGGGTCCTGTCCTGCTGGATTGCGCCCCATCTTCCTTTGCCACTTCCCCTCCATCTCATTCCTGTCCCCTCCTCCCTGTCCTCTCACTACCCTGCCAGCCAGTCCACTCTGGTCCCTCCAGCTCGCTCTCCTTGTTACCCCCTGCCCCTCCTCACTTTAGCCCCTCCTGATCTGCTTCAGGAACCCTGGTGGCACTGTGGTCAAAGTCCTTGGCTCCTCAGCCCGCACGTACCCAGCCCGCTCTGAGAATGACCGCGAGGACACCCTGAGCGCAAAAGGGTGCTGCCGTGCCCCGTGGGGTCGCTATGAGCCCACATCCCCTCGACAACACACAAACGCATGATTGGCCCTGCCAGTGAGGCCACAAACACAGCCCAGAAATGTCGGGCTGTCTCGCTGTGTGCCCTGCCCCTCGGCACTACCCCGCCCTCCTCAGCTGCGGGCACTGTGCCCACGCTGACGTCTAGAACACCCCACCGATTGCCCTCCCAGGTTCCCATGGTATTCTCAGAGAAACTCTTCTTCCTGGAGATGGAAGACCTGCCCCCTAAAGCTGGGCTCCAAGCAGGACTGTGTCTGTGTAAGCCTGCGCGCCTGGAAGAGAATTTCCTTCTATTGATCAAAAGGCATTCCAGCGCAGGGCAGGGACATCCCCGGAATGAGCCTTGTCATTTAAAACATTTCCTCCTCAAAGGCCATCAATTGAGGCCAAGTGTGGTGGTGCGAGCCAAGTTGAAATTCGACAGCAAGGAGGGGCATGTGGCCCCCAAAGCATTATGGGCCATTAAGTCTGTAATGCACCTGAGGCCTCTGGGTAGGCTGCGCGCCTGTGTGCCTGCCCGCCTTGTTACTTGCAGGGATGCTACAAGTCGTCCTTTCCCACTCAGTGTCTCACCCACGGACACGGCCTGAGATAAGCTCATTTCCACGCGCTCCCCTGCCCTGGGCACTTGTGCCAAGTAGCCCTCTGGGTATTGCGTGTCCGGTTTCTTTGTGCAGGCCACGCCTCCCCACATACCCCTCGGCTCTTGGGTCTCAGGAGCTGCAGCTGCAGAGCAGTGAGCCCCCCGCTTTGATAGTGAGTCTGAGTGGGATCCAGGCAGACTCTCGGGCCATTTGCGCTCCCCCAGAATTGCTGGGTTCCCTGAGGATGGTCCACCTGGAGCCGCCAGCCTCATTGACGGCGGTGGCGGGCAGACTGCGTGAGACCTCTGTCTGCCTGGGACCAGCAGTTTTGAAATGACTTGAACGAGTGTGATCTGGGGGCGTTTCCAGGGTGAGTCAGACCCAGGGGTTCTCAGGGTTGTTGCTGCGAGGTGCCGGGGCGTTGCCGTCAACTCACAGCAGAAGAGAACACCGCGGTCATGCGCCAGGCTCCCAGTGGTTAGGTTTGCGCCCGTTGTTGCCACCACTGTGCCGGTACAGCGCGTTGAGGGCTTTCCCTTTATTGTTTTTTCCACTTGCCCTCTCCATGACCAACTATGATGTCCTTGTGCAGGGAAAGGGTAGCCCTGGTCAATTCTGCCCATTCCTGTCTCTCCAACCTCCTGCTCTCCAGCCAAGTTTTCTAAATTGCCACCAGGACTTGGCTGTCCTGACCCTGCCCACACCACCAAGGACTCTTGTCCTGGACTCCCAGATGGCCTGGTTCCTTTCCCTGCAGGTTACCCTGCTGCCCCTACCCAAACTGCCTCCACTTGGCCGGCAGTCTGTAGATCCTCCACGGTCCTCAGCCCCTTCCCTGCCCAGCCTCCTCTCTGTGGACCCCAGGCCCCGGGTCTATCTTAGACCAGACCACACGAGTAATGGGCCTTAACCGCAATTCCGACCTAATTCAGCTCAGCCCATCCTTTCACACCAGTGCTGTCCACTCACCCGCCACGCCATCCAAACAGGACACCCTTCCTCCTGCTAGTTACTTGATACTGACTGACGTCGTGCCTTCACGTGGGGCTGGGGCTGCTGACCAGACGACCACAGGTTTGAGACCTCGAGCTGTGCTGCAGGAGCAAGCTGGGGCTCGCTGTCGTCCTGGAAACGGACAGGGCCCGCTCTACTCCGTTCTACAGGCTTGTTGTGTCGGGATTGGCTGGAAAACTGAGCTCAGGTTCTTTTTAGAGTAACGGGACTCTTAGGCTAGAGCGCACCACACAGAACAAACGGTGTCTGTCTGGGCTGTCTTCTATGTTTGTCACTCCCAAGGTGTGCGTCCGATGGCCTTGCCCGTTAGGCCCCATTTAATGGGCGTATCATTGGAAAGCTTGCTACCATCAAGCCAATTCCTACTCATGGCCATCCAATGGGACGGAGTGGAACTGTGCTTATGGGTTCCCGGGACTGGGACTTAGAGGAGTGGAAAGCCGACGAGGAGCTTGGGTTTCCAACTCTTGGCCTTGTGGTTGGCTGCCTAATGCACAGGACTATAATTGGGGTTCTGAACAGACATAGATAGAGATAGTGTTCAATCACCTTTTCTTTAAAATGTAAAACGGTTTTAATTCCTTGATGGTTGGCTTCATGGGGGAGTGGGGAGGGAAGGAGGAGGTAGCCTTGAAGTGCAGGAGCAGAGGTGATCTGGCCCTCGGAAGATCCCACCAGTCGCTATGACCTTGATTCCAACTCTGGGCGACCCAGAGTAGAACCGTGCTGGGCGGCGGGGTGGGGCGGGGTGGGGGGTGTTCCTTTTTGCTTCTTCTGGGTGTATTCTTTACTATGCTGTCAGGGGAAAGTTCACAGGGACAAAAAGTGGTCTCCCACTCAAGAGTCTCTTCACGCTTTGACCCACGGCATTGAAGGCAGCCCAGCACAGGGCTTTTGATGGCTGTGACTTGAGAGGCCGGTTCCCAGCCTTCCTTTCTGAGGCCCCTCAGCAGACCGCCCTTTTGAGATCTGAAGTGGCCAGATGTCAAGTGTATAGCCGTATCAGCCTAGAACATGGTCCAACCACTTCTCCGAGGGAGGACGGCGGGAAGAGCACCAGCGGATTTGCCCCTGGCTGTTGGCCTCTCCTTGGCACAAATCACCCTGCTTAGGCCTAGTCCCTCGTGACCATCAGGAATGGGCTGTGTGTGGTGGACTCCCCTTCCCCAAGACCAGGAGAGGTCAGGCCACTCTGTATCCCTCCGTTTGGACTCGGCATTTAGTAGCAGCAACTGTGGGAGAGTTCTGACGGGAATTTCTCCCCACTGGCCTTTCAAAGGCCAGAGCCTGAGAATTCCTGAAAAATTAATGGGGTCTCTGTGGGCTCTTTCCACCTGCTGATAACCTTGCCTCTCCCAGCCCGCCGCCCTGGCCTGGCTGGGGAGCGCGGCTCAGCAGCCGGTCTTTTGTATGCAAATATGACCTAAAGGAGCGTGGGAGGCAGCCAGCCGCCCATTGTTGCTGGAGACTGAGGGATTTCAAACAGACACCGGCTTTTCAAACATTCCAGACAGATATTGAAAATGTCAGCAGCGCTCCCCCCCCCCCCCACTCCTGGCCTACCCCTCTCTGCCTCCACCCTGCCACCCACCCCATCATAAAATACAATCAAGAAGCTGGTGAATAATTGAAAGAACTGCCCCAGGGGGGGTTGGACTAGAAAGAGACTGCCCGTCTGGGTTAAGTTGGGAGAAGCGGTCTCCATCCTCTTTGGCTCCCACAAGATCTGTAAAATATTCAGGAGTGTCCTGCAGGGTCTTGAACTCATAAGTGTCTGTGTTTCTCATCCTGTTCTCGCCTCAGCTTTTCGTTATTGAATTTTGTTTTCTAAAGGTGTCTGTCGGCAACTTGTCGGCCTGGCTTCCAGTGGAAGTTGGACCTGTGTGGAAGCCAGCTAAGGCCTGCTTCTTTCTCTGAGTTCTGTAGTCGACACCCCCCACCCCCCCCCCCAAAATCAGGCTCGTTGGTTTAGTGGTAAGGTGGCTGGTTCAATGTCTGGGGTTTTTCATCCTGTTCCCTCTTTGTCAAGGGGATCCCTTAACCTGTCATTTGCATGTGGAGCCATCATCTTTCAGGACTGCAGCCAGCCAGGACTGGACACCGTGTCCCTCCTCTCACATGGAGGTGGGGGAGACGTGTCCAGGGCAGCTGGGAGCTTAGATTACAAGGAGCGTGCACAGGTTCCCCAGTCCTGGCTCCTCAAGGACAGGTATGGCTCTTCCTGTCAGAAAGACACTTGGGGTTTCTTTCTCATGGAAAGGGTAGTGTTGTACTTACATCCCCCTTACCCCCTCCCAGGTGTCCCTGTTTCTTCTGATACATGCCTGCACGGACACATGTCTGCACAGACACATGCCTACACAGACACATGCCTGTGCTGACACATGTCTGCACGGACACATGCCTGCACAGACACATGCCTGTACTTACACATGTCTGCCAGGCACATGCCTGTGCTGACACATGTCTGCCAGACACATGCCTGTACTGACACATGTCTGCACGGACACATGCCTATACTGACACATGTCTGCACAGATACATGCCTGCACGGACACATGTCTGTATCCATACATGTCTGTATGGGCACATGCCTACTCATACATGTCTGCACAGGCATATGTCTGCATGGACATGCAGACATGCTCAGGCTCATGCACAGGGTTTCCGGCAGACCCCTGCCACAAAGTACCCTCTGGGTCCAGCCAGACCCTGGGTGTTGCAGTCTGCTAGTTCCCGGGTGGGCCCAAACCCCGCAGTGTAGAGCACCAGCGGACTAGCACTCGACTTCTGGAGGCAGACCCACTGTACTTGAATCTCCGTGGCCGCCATGTACACACACTGTGTGGCAGTCACCTCACAGAGCCTGGGTTTCCTGTCTGTCAAAGGGGGCATTAGCCTGCTTGTGGGGTGCCGTGAGGTGCTGCACCCCTAGACACAAGCAGGCATGTTACGTGGAGCCACCATGCTGTGTGACCGAGGGGCACAATGCCAGCCTCTCTGAGGGGGGATCGCGGGACCGCCTGTTTGCTGGACACATGCCGAGCTGGCCTGGGCTTTAACCGGTGCCAGGGGACACCCCGGCCTCATCTGGCATTTGCTCCAGCTCAGTTGCTGTTTCTGTAAAGAGCAGGTGAAGTTCCAGGGTCCTGGGGTGACGCTTGCAAGGTGGCCGAAAGGAGGCCCGAACTGACCCCTCTCCTGAGACCAGAGGCTTTGCCTGTCTAATTCTGAGCTTCTAAACCACCCTCTGACGTCTTCCTCTTTCCCCAAAGCAGAAGCCCCACACATTGGCCAGCTGCCCGTTTACACGCTCCACAGCGCTGGGCTGTGGGGCACCATTCTCCCTTTCACTTCTGGGGTTCCAGCCTCTGTCCCCAGTGCCCCTCAGCCCTGCCCTCCTTGCCTTTCCTCCACCAACCAGAGCCCCTTGGTGCAGCCCACAAGGCAGGGGGCACCTGGGGCTCCCAAACCCACACCATCCCGAGCTCACCGGCACCCAGCAGCCGGAGAAGCCCTGGGCTTGCTGCCTCGTCCCTTCTCTCTGTTGTTCTCTCTTCGCAAGCCCCCCCCTCCCTGCCCGCTCAGAAGGGAGGTGTGCAGTCCATGATCTGTAAGCATAAAGGATTTTTTAAACTAAACAAGAAAACCAATTATTTTTCTAACTGCTTTCCTCCTTCAAATCTTTCACTGTAATGGAGATTTAGAATCCATCACAGTTGGGCTATTATTTCTGTGTAAACAGTGTCATGCCCTATTGCACCAAGCAAACAGTCAATTTTTTCCATTACACTTAGACACAGACAACGAGGGGGCCAAGTCAATGGGCCCCCGAGCAGGTTTTGGTTGATGGGGAGAGCGTGTGACCGTGGTCAGGGATGAGAAAAGGGTTAAGGTGTGTGTAAATTTCAGGCTTCACATCCGCTCTGGGGCTGGATTACTCTTCAGGCCCCTCCACGGGCACCTCCCTGTTCCAGAGCAGGACTTTGGACAGGTGGGAAGGGCTGATGGGACACCGGGTTCCCAAGGAGCTGGGCAGAAGTCGAAGGTGCATTTAAGTGGAGGGGCCTGTTTGCAGGCTCTGCCCCCTAGCAGGTGGTCTGCTACTCACCTGCCACTCTGAGCCTCTGAATGTTGGAGGGACCTTTCTGCTCAGGCCTCCCCACATCTCTTAGGACCCAGCTCAGGTGCTGTTCTTCCTACCCCGAGGGCTGGGGGCGAGCCTGCCTCGTGCTGCCTGCACAGCCTATAGTGATCCTCACACACCCCGAGGGCAGCCACTGTCTCCCCTCACCTTCAAAGCCCCCGTGTTTGCTGTACTTGTGGGCGGGGGTATCTTGGTGCTGGTAGATGGATAAATAAATGGGGTCCCAAGCTTGTCTGCAGGGCAATGTATGAGGGGTCAGCTGACCACACACACCAGGGGAACATCAGTCTGCTGTCTCCAGCAGGGGTGGCGACAGCCAGTGCCTGGCTGCAGCCTGCAGCTCCCGTGGGCAAAAGGAGGGGCCACAGACTAACAGAGTGAAGAACACACCCTAGAGCCGGTGCCTTGAGTTCGAATCCCACTCCTGACACTGCAGCGTGAGCGGATCCCTTAAATGCTCAGCACCTCGGGCTCCTTGTCCGCCACATGGGGTTCATGGTCGCCCCGATGTGCTGCCGCTGGGACGAGAAGGTTGAGGCAGCACAGCGCCCAGGCAGTGACCACCGTGTAAGCGAGGACTCTTGTGACATGCTTGTTGGCCCTTCTGCTCCATCGGCTTTGTTGCGGCGGAGGCTGGGGTCCACAAGTGGGAGGTGTGTGAGCCCATTGTTTGATGCACAGAGGACCCTCTGGGTGGTGGCCGCCCCTTTGGGCAGTCACCGCTGACCCCAGCACCTGCTCCCTCATTCGGGCCACCTGCCTGGTCTGTGAACCTGGCTTCTTCAATCCAATAAGCATAATTGTAGCGGCCTGGCAACCTGAGGACTTTACAGGGCATGTTGTGTGCACAAGCACTGAGCTCAGAGCTGGCCCCGTTTGTCATAAATGTTTAAAGGGGCACAGTGGATGTGCTCCTGATCCCAAGAGGTCCGTGGCTTTCTTGTTGGCTTCACCAGAGGAAGAATTGAGATGGGATGCTGTTTAGGGCACACAGCTGTGAGAAGTTTACTGCTGAGCACAGCTGCTGAGCACGTGTCTTACCTAGTCCAGACTGGCCCACACCCTCGCAGCTCTGGGCTCTGCAGCCGCCTGGAGGCCCACCTGTACCCAGAGCCTTGGCTTCCTGGAAGGCTCTTGGCGTCAGCGGGGATGAGCGGGGACTCCACCAGACATGCAAGCAGGGCCTGTGACTTTCCAGCTCTGGACCTCAGTGGCCTCCTGCCTCTGGACTGTCTTCTGGATCTTGAGAGGCAGAGGGGACAGGCACAAGAGAGCTGAAGTGTGGCCTCTATGATTTGGGGCACCACCCTGGTGGACAGAGGCTTTGTGTGCCTGAGAGAAACCGGCGGGGCACCTGGGACATTCAGAGTAGGATATCACACCACTTCTTGTTCCTGCCCAGTGCATGGACCATGCTGTGAGCAGTTGGGAGCTGAAAAGATGCACCCCCACCAAAGAGACCTCAGGCTTGTGCCTCAACAGAAGAATTCTCTTTTAAAAACCTGCCGCTTGGTTGCTGTGCAGCTCACAGGGGCACCTGTCTTCCCCAGGGACTAACTTCAATGTCATCCACAGTGAAGTCACTGTGCCTGCTTCCCAGTGGATGCCATCAGGTCCCCAAGCCCCAGGAGAGATAACCCAGGCACATTCGGCAAAGGGAACCTTTGGGCGATGCAAATGGCTGGTTAAGCGCTCAGCTGCAGCCCAAACCCACCCAGAGGTGCCTTGGAAGTAAGGCCTGGAGATCTGCTTCCAATAGGTCACGACCTTGAAAACCCCATGGAGTATTGCTACTCTGGGGAATAGACTCTCAATCACACCCAGCTCGGTTTTCATAGGCCGAGGACGGGAGATGCCTCTGGCCCCTGTGGAACATGGCAGGCAGAGGGGGGACCTCTGTGTAGGTGGGGCCAGAGTCTGGTCTGGTTACCAACCTTAGAACATGAAGCAATTCCCTCCACCTTCCTGAGCCTCACTTTGCTCCTCTGCAACAGGGAATCCAGTTCTCTTTCCCCAGGTGGTAGCTTGGAAGCAAGTATGGGGTTCTTGGGGCCCGGCAGACACGGCCCCAGTGGTTCTTCTGGTCACTGGCTCCAGGACTCTGCTCTCACGGGCTGTTTCCCACTCACCCCCATCCTCTACCCACCACTGAAGCTTCCTATGAAGCTCTGCTCTCAATGCCTGTGAAGCTAACCGGAGATTTGCACTCCCTCCCAGCGGCCTGGGCCGCCTGTCTGGGAATGCGCCCAGCGTATGTTGTCTGCAATGCAGTGTGTGTGTGTGTGTGTGTGTGTGTGTGTGTGTGTGTGTGTGTGTGTCTCTGTGTGTGTATGTGACTGTGTGTGTGTGTGTGACTCTGTGCTCACAGAACCCCCCCACCCTGCACACCCACACGGATGTATATATAATTCATTCCCCAAAGAGAGATTTATTTCAAGGAACAAATACTCCAGTTAGCTTCTGTGTGGATCCCATCCAGCCCCAAGCCGCTGCCATGAGGCGAATTCATTGACTGCCGAAGAGGAGGGAAACAAACATTCCCTGACATGGGCATTTCCGTTGGCAGGGTGGGGGCGGGGCGCCTCTGAGAATGCGCCCTCCTCCATTAAAATAGCCTCTAAATGGGACAGAGGAACCTGGCATCCACAGTATCGATGCTTTTGATCATTTCTTTGTGGGGAGAATACGGCCTCTCCTCTGGAACCTTCCTTTTGCGCTGAAGGTAGGGGAGGGAGAGGCTGGTTGAGAATGGAGGGTGTCTGGGTGCCTCTGGAATCCAGGTACTGCGCCCCAAGTCCGGGCTGGTGCTCAGGGTGCACCCCTGTCCCCGGCGCCCTGAACACAGCTCCTTCTAAACGCTGGGGTGGCGGTGACTCTGAGGGCCCGCCTATCTGCGATGGGCGGAAGGCAGCCCTCCAGCCCCAGCGCCAGAGCATGAGTGAGGTTTTGATCATAACCAGCTGATGGGAGCTGACCCGGACTTATGACCGTCTGGCTGCTCTCTGGGTTTGTTTTTCTCCCTTCCACCCTTCCTGTGGGAAGATGGTTCGCTTATGAATGAATTTGCTTCAGGGGACAAGAGTTCAGGATGGAGGCGGATGATGAGATTCAGGGGCTCTCACGCAAAGTCCGGGGCATTTGCGAATCTGTGCCACCCGGGGCAACGGGCCCTTCCCTCCCCTGAAAACAGGCCGGCAGTGGCATGTCCGGGGCCTCTGGGTACCAGAAACACCCACAGTCCGTTTATTGGTGCTGAGCAGGCGCACTCTTCCACCTTTCTCTGAACCCTACTGTGGGGTGAGTTCAGTTGTCCTCCATGCCCGCATCTGAACACCAAGGCTCCGGGAGAGGTGGAGGACCCCACCCAGGGGGATACGACTTGTAAGTGGCAGGGCCCGTCTCTGTTCCAGGGCTTCTGACCCTTGGCACTGTTGACCTCTGGGCTGGGGAGTTCTTTGGTGTGGGAGCCTGTTTTAGCAGCATGTTGACGCACCCTTGACCTCCACCCACTAGACATTAGTAGTTCCTGCCTCTCCCCCCCACCCCCCATGGTCAGAGTCAAACTAGTGCCAGATGACCACGCTGAGGAACAAAACGACCCCGGTTGAGAAGCTCCATTCTAATCCCAGGTTCTTTTTTCTACTCAGAGTCTAGCCCTTGCTCTGTTGTTCACATGGACAGTGTCGCTGACGCCGATGGGGACTTCTGAGGTGCCGATAGACACAGGACTGAGCATAGTCCACCTTTCACACCATCATTTACTGAGCTGTCCGGGATGCTGTCTGATGGGGGGCTGCCACACCAGTCTTCCGGGTTGGAAGGCTGCATAGGAGCCACAGTGGACCCCAACATCTGGGTGACCATGCAGGGGCACCAGGCTAAACCACACTAATATGCATGGCGGACGTCCACGTTACATCCATGCCGGACACGCGCTCTCTATCCGTGGCATTGCCTTGAGGCAGAGTGGGCCTGAAGGTGACCCAGTGACGTGTAAGGCACCTGAAGGCTCCACTTAAGTGTGAGTCGCGTCCTCTCTGTCCTTGGAGGGCGGGTGGCAAGGACTGTGGGCAAGGGCTGGGGCTGGGGAGTTCCCTGTGGACACAGACAGGAGTGGAAAAGACAAAGCTCCTGGCACCCTGTGCCCTGAGCAGGCCCTTCCTCATCAACCTTTGTCCCCAACATCAGCTCCCACCTTGGCTTTAGTTGGGCACCCGCCACGGGCACTTCTCACTTCCAACAACACCAAGACGTTTTTTTTTCTTTTTAATCTCTTACTGTTTGGGAATTTTTGTCTTTAAAAAAAACACACCAGGAAGAGCTCTTGGGTCTTTGTTCTTGTAGTTTCGTTTAATTGGTGCCAAAAATGTCTGTCTGCCGGTGTCACCCGTAACCCTGTACCTCAGAATATGCCAGACCCCTGGAGAGGCCAGGGCTTTCTGCGAATCATTTCTGAGCCCTGAGAGGAGTGTGTGTGTGTGTGTGTGTGTACGTGCGTGTGTGTGTACGTGCGTGTGTCTGTACACAGGCACACAAGAAAAGAACATCAAGTTGTTTGTTTTTCAACTCCTCCAGTCTGCCGGCTCCTTGTCTCCGGCCCTAAACCCTCGCTAAGTCTTAAAGATGCAACAGCGACAAAGAACAAAGCCACTACAGTCTCCTCCCGACAGACAATGTCAGCTGTGAACGGAAGATCTGAATAGCCCTTAAAATTGTTTTATTGTTGTCAGCGCGGCCGAATGGTGTGTAATCTTTGTGTTCTGGAGAATCTTTAATTGGCACAAAAGGGCAGTTTAGCCTGCATCTTGTAGGAGATTTCTCATGCAAAGGGTTAGTGCCTGCCACTCACAACACGTAGTTTATCCAAGCTGATTTGCATTCATTCGAAGCTCCTTCTGGTTAACAACTCGGTATGTTTCCTAGGGACCCCTGAACTGTGGCTAAGTGAAGATCCCCCCCCCAACTCCCCGGCATCCCTACTGCATTCCAAATGGGAGGGATCTCCTGGCCCCCGCGCGGAGTCCTGATGGCACAGCACCTAACAGAAAGGTTAGCGGTTCCGACCTACCAGCTCAGCTGTTTCCGGGGCGAAAGATGCGGCAGCCTGCTTGCTGCTGCCTGGAGGACAGCGTTAGAGGCCCTGCAGCAGCTCAGTTCTCACCCGTGGAGTGGGGGGGCTTTGAGTCTGAATCAACTGGAAGGCACGAGTTGGTCTGCTGGGTCACCTTCCCATCAGAGCGCTGCGGGAGAGGCAGGGTGAGCCCCTGTTGTTGGTGAAGTCTTCAAACTGCTCAGCTGTTTCGTGGTTAGTTGATAGCAGGGGTTCTTGGGAGCGATTGTGCAACACTGCTTGATATGACGGAACTATTTGGATGATTTGATGTCTGGGTGGGGTCCTGGTTAAATGATTTGCAGCAAAGAAAAAGAACAGGTCCCAACGTCACCTGCCTGGGTTCGAAGCTCAAACAAAGGTCATGCTAGCTGCTGAAATAAGGGAACTCCCAAATCCCAGTGTTCCTTTCTTCCCACTGAGCGGCAGTGCACATACTCCTGCTCAGCTTGGCTTCTGCCCGGTGCCTGAGGGATCCCAGCCGCTTGCACCCGACAGCCTTGCCCTGGGTGAGCTCCTCAGTGTGGCTCTGCCCACCCAGGGAGGGAAAGACTTGGGATATGTTACCGCATCCTTACAAGGAAGTCCTTGAGTGGTACGGATGGTTAAGCCCAAGGGTTGGTTGGTGGCTCGAACCACCCAGAGGTATGGTGGGAGACAGGCCTGGCCTCCTGCCTCTGAAAGGTCACGGCCGCGAAAAGCCTTTGAAGCGTGGTTCTGCACGTCCCACGTGGAGTCGCTGTGAGATGAAAGGGACACGTCGGCAACGATCAATCCCCCTAGCATCCTCCCGGCAGCTCTTAGAACTTGGCAGTGTTCTCCGTTCACAGGTGATAAATCTGAGGCTACTGGGGACCAGTGCTAGAAGCGCTAGAGCAGCGGTTCTCAACCTGTGGGTCGCGACCCTTTTGGGGGGGTCGAACAACCCTTTCACAGGGGTCGCCCGATGCATAACAGTAGCATGATTACAGTGATGAAGTAGCAATGAAAATAATTTTATGGTTGGGGGGGGTTTCACCACAACACGAGGAACTGTATGAAAGGGCGGCAGCATGAGGAAGGTTGAGAACCACTGCTCTAGAGCCAGGTCAGGAAAGCTCTTGACTTCTCCAGCCTACAGAGGCACTGGGTAACCTGCTCTGTGCCCACACGACTCCCCACTCCAAGCTCCGGAAACGCAGTCGAAAGACTCCGGCCCTGTCCCTTCAGCGTCCTCTTGCAGCTGCCACTGAGGATCTCTTGACTGGCTTGAACGGGTCTCTGACGAGGGGCTCTGATCAAAGTAGGGGCGGAGGAACGCCACTCAAGCCTGTTGTCACTGGGACGTGCCGTTACGCCAGCTTTCCCGAATGACAGAGAGCAACGCTACCTGCCCCTGTGCACCTCCACCATCCCGGCCGTGTTTGAGCCCGCTGTTGTAGCCGCGGTTCCGTCCACCCCGCTGGGGGTCCTTTGTTCTTTACTGTGCCGAGCATGCTGCACTTCCTCAGGCCCTCGTCCCTCCGGATCCGAGGAGAGCTCAGGTGTGCCTGACCCAAGCCCAGGGGGTTTCCAGTCGCCTCGGGGCCATGGACAGCTGGGCAAGGAATGAGGGCGGCCAGAGAAGACTTGGCGCATTTGAACTAGGGTGTCTATGGGAGAATGGCGACTTCCCCACGCACTGCCAGAGGAAGGAACAAATGTGTGGTGGAGGAAGTGCCCTGGAGAGGCAAGCGTGACGCTGCCACGCTGTCCCCCCAACCCCCCGACTTGGGTCATGCTATCAGGAGGGAAGATCGAGAAGCACAGGAACCTAAACTCCAGACAGTCGTGTGTGTGTGTGTGTGTGTCTGCGAGCACCCGTGTTGTGTGTTGGGGGAGGGAGCGAAGAGCTGTTTATTTGAACTCTGGAGACATCAACCCAGCATGGGGGCCCACAGAGGCGTGTCTGTTGACAAGCTGGGCTTCCTCCTGACACACGGACTGCTTGCTAATGGATTCATACTCTGGCAGGGAAAGCTAGACTGCTCCCAGCGCTTGACATGGATGGTTAGAAATGGGTTTCCTTTTGACACCCTGCTCGGCTCCAGTGTTGGCCTTAATCCAACAACAAGGAGTGAAGCCCGGGCTCACCCCCAGCTTTCTCGACAGACTCCGGCCCCTCGTCCTTGCTCCCTCGCCCGCAAGCAAAGTGGCATCTGCAGGGAACATGGGCTTGGGACCTCCCACTCCTCGATCCCTCTGTGTGGATGGGAAACCCTCCCAGGCAGGTGGGCCTTCAGGGAGGGGGCCGACTGCATGCTCGTGAGAAGAAACCAAACTGAACCCATTGCCCTGGGGTTGATGCTGAGTCCTAACAGCCAACCAGGACAGGGCCCAGCAGTCCCCAAAGGTCCAAGGTTGTCACCTTGACGGAAGCAGACCGCCATCTTTCTCTGTGGGGCGGCTGATGGGTGCTTTGGTTAGCACCACGACTCGAAAGCCAGGAAGTCAAAGTAAAAGGGACTTTTGTCTGAGCGAGATGGCTCCTGTAGACTTTGGTACCCTCAGAATAAGCTCTCTGCCCTTAGCTGTTGGGGGGCTTAGCTCCCCGGCCCTCCTGGGGAGTCCTGGCAGAAGGGTGGGGCGTGTGCAGTGATCCTAAGGGGGAGGCTTGGGAAAGGCCTTGGACACACCTTGAGCTCAACTGTTGACCTCGCAGGTTGTGATTCGCCCCACCACCTCGGTGTGACTCTCCCGCAGTGTCCCTGCCAGAGATAGTCCTGCCGATCAGCTTCCACAAAGATGACAGCCGAGTTCCCCTGTGTGCCCACGAGGCTGCGTCTGTCAGAATGGACTCCACCAGGACGAGGCTTTGTCTGGGCTTAGTCTCTTTGGACGCGGATGGACCTCGGCTGGCCCCTTTGACACACGCCCCAGGGCAACCTCCCCTCCCCGTTGTCAGATGTTGCCTGCAGCTCAGGGCAAGTTCATGGTGAGGGATAGGCCCAGACCCCCTGGCCCACTTGGTGTCATGAGGGCTCGCCCACCGGGAGAAGCTTTCAGGGCGTCTCCTCAGTATCTTCAGTGCTCCACCCAGGGGTGGGGGGGGCGGGGTTCTGTTGAGCAGGGGGGGGGGGGACGACGACGCTCTGCTGCAAGAAGGAGCCGTGGCCAGTCAAGGGGGTTGCATGGCCCCCGACTCCTCAGTGTCCCCCTGGCTCAAACACACGTGCTTTGAGATTGCGTCCCAGCACAAAAACCCAAGTCAGTCTCTCGACGGAGAAGCCTTTGTTAGCTCACTCCGTGGGTTTTGGTTCAAGTCACAAGGACTTGAAGTCCTTAGGCTGCCTTCCCTAATAGTTTCGATTCCCGACAAAAGGCAAGGCTGTGGGCTCTGAAGCCTGTCTGCCCTCAAAACCGACCCCCAACATCATCTTGTGGTTCTTTTTAAAACCAGTGCCGTGTGATTGGGTTTCCGCAGGCTCATGTTGTTGCCCCAGAGATAGGAGGAAGCTGCACTGCCCTGGAAGCGCAGCGTGGGTCTGTCGCGGGAGCTCAGAGATGTGACCCTGGGGCCTTCCGGCCACTGACGTGCAGATGTCGTCTCTGTAGAAAACAAGCGTGGACTGGAGGGGTCCTTTGAGACAGCAGTTCCTGCTGTATCTGCGTGCGCGCGCGCGCGCTTTTCCATCCGCCTGCTTACCCATGCCCGCGGTGTCCTCCCAGGTCCTGCCCTCACAGAGCTTCCATTCAGTGAAGGAGTGCCAGGCAAATGAGGAGAAGGGAATTCGTGCTGGGGGGTGAGGGGGGCGGGGGACTATGGAGGCAAAGGCCAAAGGGAAAGGGTGCAGGGGCCGTGGGAGAGGCACTGTGAGCCCGGAGGGGCAACCTGGGAGGACAGAGTGGCCGGGGGGCTGGATGGAGACAGGGACAACGAGTCCTGTGGTCACGAGGCATTTAGTGGGGGTGGGATGTTGAGGGCTGAGGGGCCTTCTTCACTCCTGGGGGTGGGGGGGGGACCGGAAAAGGGTCGTTTCTCTGGGAGCACAGATTGCTTGGGGTTTCCGAGCCCTGGCCTGCTTCTCTGGACTCAGTAATGCTGATTGTGTGGTCCTTGACGGAAATAGTTTTGTTTGCTCAGCCCTGCTTGGGACAAGGTCCGCCAAAGGCCTGTCTTTTCATTTAAGGTTGAGCCCCACACCGCTTCATATTGCTGGGTAATCCAACCCCGTTTGACGGGGTCAGGAGGGCAAGTTAAGACCCGTAGGGAGAGAAACTTGGGTTCCCAGGAAAGGAAGGGTGACGGTGAAGGCTGTTCTCCAAGGCGGGGTGTCACTGGGGCAGTGAGGTGCTCCCATCCCCGAGCCTACTTTGTGCCAGGTGGTACCTTCCTGAGCCTTTGGCTCATACCCTCGATCCACTTGACCCTCTTTGGTACCTCGGCAGTGTGGGGAGTTTGTATGTTTCATACATGGGGAAACCGAGGCATATGGAAGGCAAGTAAGGTGTCCAGAGTATTGTAGGAATTCAAATGCAAGGCTCAAATAAATGCACCGCCAATATCCCTTCTCTCTCATGAGCCATTGCTGGGCTTCACCCGTGCACTTCAGGCACAGTGAAAAAAAAAAAAGCAGGTAAGCAACCAACAAAAACAATTGGCACCTCCAGGGGTCCTCCCTTTTCAATGTGACCCCACATCCTGTGTGGGTGGGGGTCAACTGTCAGCCCCTCACTGCTGGCAACCTCAGGGGTTACAGAATGGAACTGGCCCTTAGGGGCTTTTTGGCTGTAATCTTTACAGAGGCACATTGAGAGCCTGGATGGATCCTGTTAGGTCACAAAACACTTTTACACCCTGGGCCCCTTCAAATGCCCTGGGGCTTGTTTTAGGAGGAAGTGGCCCCAAATGCAAAGATACTTTTGAGAGCGCCCTTTATTAAGCCCTAAATGGGACAAAAAGACACACACACACACAAAAAGTAATCGGAACAAGAGGGACCATCACCATGAGGACATAACGATGTTGATAGAATCCACTTGGCCACATTATGAAATATGGGAATCCAACACTAAATCATGATGGGCGACAGATCGCTGTTGGAGATGGGACTGCAGAACGTGGGAAGGGACCATGGTTGGGATCCAGGCACTGCTGTAGGTTGGAGATATTGATAAGGTTGGTGCAGGACCTTGGAGCCCTAGCCCCCCAGTTCCCATCAAGGGCATGTGCAGGCCAGAAGGGGAGACTCCCCGCCCCCAGGGGCAGCTGACCAGGGGTGTCTGGGCAAGCACGCTCTGCTGGCAGCTTTTCACATTGCCAGGCAGAGATCAGAAAGGGCTCCACGGAGGCCCGATGGACGTGTAGACTCAAGGTGGGTTCGGAGCTCCCGCTGTAGACCACAGCCTTCTGCCAGCTCTGGGCCCAGAATCTGAGCTGCGGTGCCGACTCCAATGACGACCACGTTTCAGTAACTGGGGGCAAGAGCTGCAAAGACCGAGGGGTGGGGTCCCCATCCATCAATGTCTCCCTTAACCACAAGCAAGCAAGAAGAGAAATAGTAAAAAGATGAGAAAAGAAGAAACCGAGGGATTAAAACCATGGAAACCAAACCACCCTGTGACCTCCCCTCAGTGTCCCTGCAAGCGGCGAGCAAGACCAGATGGACACGAGGTGCGGTTCAGACCCCGGCCAGCAGCCTGAGGGCTCAGAAGCTGGAGAAGAGGTCTCTTGTCACCTTCATCAGAGTATCTGCCTTCGCCTAAGCCCTTGCATAATATATTCCGTTTCGAGACTGGGTCATGTGAGCAGGACTTAACAGGCCTACCTCTGCCTGAGCTCGGCTGGGTTTCAGACCTGGGCTGCAGAGACGGTGCGCTATAAATAGACGAGGGGAAGAGATTTAGTACAAAAACCCTGTGTTCTCAGCACTGCCACCTTCTCCTGTGGGGGCAAGCTGTCCTAGTCTTGGGGCCACGGAGTTTGCACGAGTAACGTGCGTGAGACGACTTTACGGGGCAACCGACAGCCCAGCCACGGAACCACAGTTCCTTAATATGAGGCGAGCTTGTCCGGAGGAGGTGTGACTTGGGTCCTAAACGTGCTGGGCCCATTTCAGGACCTCTTCCTAAGCATCCCTGGGGGAGAAAGGGGTGGGGGGTCCTGACAGAAAGGAAGTGTCAGGTTTTGTAGGCTAGAGATGACATTGATAGCGAAGGGTGGCGGTCCAGGATTCCAATGACTGTCAAAGATGGTCAGGTCCACCAGGCCCAGAAGAATGGGGGACCCTCTCCTTTGGGTTTCCTGTAATTATGCATCTCTGCAGTGATCTCCCCAGCTGTTAACCGCCCAGGGCCCAGGCAGCCAGAGTTCCCAGTGACAAGGTGTTGAAGTCTGCATTTCCCTGTACTTAGTCGTTGCTTCCCCGTTTGATTTCCGCGAGGAGACTACAAAGCAGCAGCTGGCAGGCAGAGCATTTCCCAAGGATGTATCCTTTCTGCTGAAGAGCGCAGGACCAAAACAATCCGTAACCTATTCCACCCAAATAAATAAGTCAGCGAATACGTCTGCTGCCACTGTATTGTCTTCATAAAGACCCCTTAAATTGAGGCTGAGTGACAAGATGTGCTTCTGCCGCTAAAATGATATCAGTGATGATACCAAAAGAGCCTTTAAAGCACCACCATTGTCATTGAAACTATACTGTGTGTGTGTGTGTGTGTGTGTGTGTGTGTGTGTGTGCGTGCTGTTGTCCTTTGCGAGTAACTAGGTCTTTTTAGGGGATTTTGAAAGTGACAATTGGTAGATCCTTGCCCGTGACATTTCTTCCCCACAATACTTCTGCATGCCACTCATCTCTGCCGCCAGCTGTCGCCTGGAAGAAAGGCATTTCTTTGGAAATGTAAAGCTTATTGGCGGTCATTTGCGTCCTCACTTTTGACCCTCTCGCCAGAGGGGCCAGGAGAAGGCAGCAGGCTGGAGTGACCCTCCAGGGAGCAGGACTGCTCTCCAAGGCCGTCTCTCCCTAGCGCCTGGAGCCCAGAGTGGTGTATGCTTATTAGATTCTCAAATGCTACTCAGCTTGATTGCAGCGTTTATGTAGCGGAGCTAAGACACGGGCAGGAAAGATAATAGAACTATAAATTGCAAGACAGGTTCTTATGAAATCAGTAAATTATTCATTTAACTGTTGACTTCTCGTTGATTTCCTGTTGCTATATGGCACCTCAAGATGGAGGCAAGCAGGTCATCCGGCCCAACCCGGGGCCCTCCCCGGATGCTCAAATCCTGGTGGAAGGCAGATCATGCATTCCGTACAACCTTCAGCCACCTGATAAATCGCCTCTTTATCTGGCAAATTCCAAGGAGATCTACTGGAGGGAACTGAAAGAGATATCTCACAGTGGCTCACGTTTCTTGGAAGAGGGCCCAGCCGTCTCTGGGTTTGAGTCAGAATCTGTTTAAGAACGCACTGAGAATGCATTGTCTTGGATTGACTCGCCTGTATCCGGAGATGCAGAAAATACTGGGGGCTCACCGTGGCTTTGGCGTCCACGCTACAGTAAATGCCTGGCCCCCTGTGCTATGTTGATAGGCAGAGAAATGCTGCCTGCAGACAGCCACGCTCCCTGCGAGGCCCTTCCCCGTTCACAGCGAAGGCGCCAGCGCTTGTGGAGTCTGCGCTCGCCGGAGAGATCGTGCCGGCCAAGCTCACCGCCGCTTCGGATGCAGCTGAAGGGCGTTTAGGGGCGAAGAGAGTTGAGGCTCTCAGGGCCATGTGGATGGTGGAGGGGGCGCCTTTGGGCAGCTCCTTTAAAAATATCATTTTATTGGGGGCTCTTTCAGCTCTTATCACAATCCATCCATCCATCCATCCAATGTGTCAGGCACATTGGATCATATGTTGCCAACATCATTTTCAAAACATTTTCTTTCTACTTGAGCCCTTGGTATGAGCTCACACTCCCACCCAATGAATCCTTGATAATTTATCAGTTAATATTTTTTTCATGACTTACACCAACCGCTGTCTCCCTTCACCCACTTTTCTGTTGTCTTCTCCCTGGGAGGGGGTTATATGTCGATCGTTGTGATTGGTTCCCCCTTTCTCCGTCCCCCCTTCCCCTCCCCTCCTGGTATGGAATCCAGAGCATTAAGGTCTGGGCTGAGGGGTTTGGACGACCCCTCCTTCTCTCTGGAGGCCTGGTGGTGTGATGCTTAAGGTGTTTGGCTGCCAACCACGAGGACTGGTGGAAACGGCAGCCACCCCAAGAAGAGGCGGCAGCTGGCTTCCATAAAGATTTGATGGGGACCTCTGACCTTGAGGATGGCTCTGAGTCACAGCGAGCCTGGTGGTGTCATGGGTTACGTGGTGGGCAAGGCGGGCAGTGAGAAACCACCCGGGGGGCTCCCTGGGAGAAAGGTGACGCTCTCTGCTCTCGTCCACAACCCCGGTGGCAGTGAGGTGAGGGGTGAGTCAGAGCCGACCCTGCAGCAGTGGACTTGGTTTGGGTTTGGCTGTCATTTCCAACACTCCAAGGCCCTGTGTCTGTACCTCGTATTGACTGCTGGTTTGCAGTGCTGTGACAAGGGTGCCTCTGGGGGCCAATTGGATGTGCCTGCATTTTGAAACGAAGGGCCAGACGCCCACCACCACCACCAGCACCCCGCCCCCCTCCCCCGGAGCATCGGACTGGGTGGACAGTTGTGTGAGAGCGACTATTAAGAATTTAGCAGTTCATTCTGACAGCTTGATAGATGAAGTGGTTTTGTATGCCATCCACGTAGGAATTGGCTAAAAAGGGAAGTGTTTTCTAAGAGCGTCTAAGTTATATGTGGCTATTAGAGGTTTGGTTTTGTGTTTTTTTTTCCCCTCAATCAAATTGTAAAACTTTGCTCTGAAAGGGAAAAGCAGTACCTAATCCAATGTCACTTTATGTTTGATTTTTTTCCACCGTAACATCCCTTACATTCTGCAGTTGGCTTCTGTGACCTACAGATGATAAGAATAAAATTATGATGATGAGGTAGGTAGTATAATCCTGTTTCTCGAGTCTGTCTCTACCCAGGGCACATGAAACCAACCTCACCAGGCATGCGTACACCCAACTGCCCCTAACGTAATGCCACTGAGTGGTTTCTGACCCACGGGGACCCCACAGGGCAGGAAAGAACTGCTTCGTTGGGTTTCCAGGGCTGTGATCTTTATGGAAGCTCATGGCCCCATCTTTCTGTGGTAGAGTCACTGGTGAATTTGATCTCCGACTCCTTAGCTTAGCCATCTGTGCCACCGGACCTCTTGTCCATTGGCCCCAGGAGGGTGAGACTCAGGAACTGTTACTGCAGTCCAAGCTGAGTCGGCAATTGAAACGGCGAAAGAAGGTGCTCGGGCATTGGTGCCCAGACCCCCGGGTGCAGTGGGATGCCAGGCAGGCCTCCAGCCACCACTGCCCTCGGGTTGATTCTGCCTCCAGCAGACAGTGCTCTGTGTGACCCGTGGCGTGTTCACTGGCCAGGCCTTTCTTTTAGCCCGTCTTCATCTAACAGGCCCACGGGAGCCTGCCCACTGTCGTCACCCGCCTGGTGTCTGAAATCCCCAAGACACAGCTACTAGCGTCCTAGCAACGCCGCAGCCACCACACATGACAAACGGATAGAGAGATGTTGGCTTGTGTCACGTGGAAGCTCCGCCTTTGGCTTGCTGTGGTCCCGGCTCTGGGAGGTCTTTGGGGGCCTCTTTCCCAGACCACACGAATCCCCCCCACTTACCTCCCAAGGATGCACTGCCTCCATCACAGCGTCCGCTGCCTCAGAGAGGAGCTTCCTGTGCCCGTGCAAGTCACCTTCTGGCCTCCGACATCCTTGTGGGTGGGGATAGTGGCGCGACCACCCAGTTGGTGAAGGAGGAACGTGATAGCAATTTCCTTTTCTCCTAGCAAATGCGGACCCTCCCCTTCCTCTAACCAGCAGGCTCGTGAGCACTTGTCTGAGAACCAGGAGTGAAGGTATAAAGGGCCCGCCTCGCCTTGTGGAATTAGCGCAGAGATTGCTTTCCTTTCACTTCAGTTAATCCGAGCGAGCACAGTCTCCTTTCTGCAGGGAAGGGCAACACAAAGCAAAACCCTAACCCAGCAGAAAGAAGGCTTTGTCACTGCCACGGTGCAGCGCCGGAAATAGTGTGGATCGTTGGAACCATGAAAGAAAGGACATTGATATAACCTGTCTCGAGCAGGGAGCTTGAAGGTGACTTCCTCGGAGTATCTGCAAAGCATAGGTGGGATCCATGTCACCCACTTTTGTTGGGAGCGTCTTGCACGTCTGTGTGGGCAACGGGCTTTCTTTGGTGAATGTGGTGGCTTCTGACTCACGGCGACTCCCTGGGACAGTGGGCAGGTGACTGTAGAGGGCAGAGGAACACTGCCCCTTAGGGCTTCCCAGGCTGTCATGAATGGCTAGGCCTTTTCTCCAGCAGAGAAGCTGGTGGGTTTGAATGGCTGACCTTTCCACTAACAAGCAGGAGCGTAGCCACTGTGCTACCAGGCCTCCTCGGTACAAATGATGTTCTCTGTCCTTCCTTCAGAGTTGGGAGGACAGCAGTGGTTGGTGGCCTTCTTGAGGATGGAGCTGGGTGAGATCACCTTGAAAGAGCACCTTCATATCTGCTGCCTAGATGTCCTGTTGTCTTCCCATATTTCAGCGTGTGCAACGTTGCTCAAGGGCAGCAAAGATAACCCAAGCCCTGGCCTGGCCTCAGGGACGACCCCGGTTTTAATGGGTGAGAGAGAGATGCAGCAATGTCAGGGATCACTGGGTTACCCACAGGGCCAGTGAGCTGTAGAAGGAGGGAGGTAAAAGCACCTGGCTGCAAGGAGCAGGAGCATGCAGGTGAATTGCCGGAGCTCACCTTGGAGAGTTGCCTGCATCTCAGTAGACCGAGGGGCGGTGCTCTGACCAGAGGAGCTCCTGTGGGAATTGCAGGAGGGGGGCTGAGTATTACGTATGGGGGTGCAGGGATGGTGCTCTGTGGAGTCAGCCAAGCAGTGGTGGCAAGCTGTTGGAGGGCAAACGAGGGGCAAGACCCTGGGATCCACCCCCACGTCTCTATTTAGTCTGTTGGCCCCCTCTCGCACCTTAAAACAGGAGCCTTGTGTTGTCTTCTCCTCTTTTATCTGCTCCACCCTAGGCTCTTGTTCTCACCTCACTCCGCTCCTTGAGTGCCGACACTTCTGACCCTTGGCCCTGCTCTCTTCTGGTCTCTGAGGGATGGTTCTGGAAGGCTGTTTCCCTTTTGTAGCTCATCACCACCACCAGCCCCCTCCCGGAGCAAAGTCTGGCTTCTCCGATAGCAGGTGCTGCCCTCTCTGCCCGCCCAGCTCATCACCCTGAGCACAGCTGGGTGTGCTGTGCTCACCCCCTCCTCTGCCTCGGTCAATGCGCTGTGCTCTCTGCTCGGAGCGTTCTCTTCTGCCTTGTTTGCTACATGCCGCCGAGTCCGTGTGGAACTCACGGGGACCCGTGTGGCAGAGGAGCGCTGTCCGCAGGGTTTCTTGGTTGATGTTTTGACGGAAACAGATGCCAAGTCTCTTTCTCCCTCAGAGTCCCTGGGTGGGATTGAACCACCAACCTTACAGTTGGTAGCCAAGTGCTTAGCTTTTGTGCCACCAAGGCACCTCAGGACCTGCTAGTCCCAGGATGAGCAAGTGGCTGGGTGGGTGGGAGGGCCACGTGAGCAGGGGGTATGGATGGGGAGTGTGGAGCTGGAGGCAGGCAGGCCCCCTGTGAAGCCCAGGCTCCCTCCTTTGCCCCAGGATCCTGCTGGTGCAGGGGGCTGGCACGACCCTCCTGAGGGTGGTACTAAGACTGCTGGGGAACAACCAGGGGAGACGCTCCCTCCTCCCTGTCCCTGGAGGAAATGAGATTTCCATACATCCTGAACATCCGCCTCCTTTCCGCCTCTGCGGAAGCACAGTTGAATAATGGAAGCTAATCAGTAATGGGCTGAAATTTCCTCTCCTTGGGCTCATCCTTTCTCCCTGCCTTCGGGCACGTTTAACCCTCTCACCTGCTCCTGGGGACCATGGGTGCTCACGCTCACGTTTGTCTACTAGGGGCGTGTCCCCCGCGTGTGGGGGGGGCGGGGAAGTAGTGTGTATCTTGCCTCTTTCAAGGTCGGAAACACATGAAGAGTGTGCTCCCCGCCTGTAAAGTGGCGGCCCGTTGGAGCTGGCCGCTTGCAGACACGGCCAGTGGGAAGTTGGATGTCCTGGCACAGAGCCTCAAAGAGCGGAGAAGGGACACGCTGAGGCCGGAGCGCTCCCACTTTGCTCAGAGATGCAGCCAGCCCCTCTGCGGTCACTTCTGTGTCACCGGAGTCCTGAAGAGCTGTGGGTTCTGGTCCCAGCTCTGCTGCCAACAGGCTAAGCCGCCTCGGGCAAGCCACATGACTGGAGCACACGTCGCCCTTGCAATGGTTCTCAACCTTCCTCGTGCCGTGACCCTTTAGTACACTTCCTCATGTTGTGGTGAAGCCCCCCCCCCCCAACCATACAATTATTTTCCTTGCTACTTCATATCTCTAATGTTGTGACTGTTATAAATCAGGCAGCCCCTGTGAAAGGGTCATTCGACCCCCCCAAAAGGGTCGAGACCCACATGTTGAGAACCGCTGGTGGCAGGGGAGAGTAAGCGAGATCTCGGAGGGTCATCCCAGCTCCCCAGGTCCCAGGGCCAGAGCAAGACTGGAGTGTGGGGTTGGCATAGGGTCGTGGGGCACTTCTTGGGGAGGATGTGCCCATGGCAGAGAGGACACAGCCTTGGGAGGGGGTGTTGTGAAGACTTCAGTGTCCAGGACAGATGTTCTCCGGAGCTTGTGGACACAGAGGGAGGGAGGGCTGAGCAGGCCCGGAATGATATGGGTGCAGGCAGAGAAGAAGCTGTCACCGAACTCCAGCCAGATGGCTCTGGTGTTCTGTGCACCAGCCTCAGAATTCCAATTTGGCCAGGCAGGCTCCTGCCATAGCCAGCCCCTCTGGCCAGAGCCCCTGTCCACGCCTGCCCTGTGTGGTAGCTGATCTGTCCAGGGGCTGTCCCAGAACCCCAGTGTCCTTGCCATCAGCCTGGGTACCTCTTCTCATTGCTTCCCCTCGTCTTTCCCTTCTTGACGCTTTATTGATGCACCGTCCTCCTCATTAAAGACCCCACTGTGTGCGAGGCCCCGGTGACCCAGCCGCCGTGCGGGTCTGTTCCGAGACCTGCTGTTGTGATTCAGTGTTTGCCTTGGGGTGTGTGGGGGAGGCCGGGGCATTAGCCCAGCTGCAGGGACACCCCAGAAGGCCCTGGGATAGTTCATTCTAAGAAACCGAACTTTGGGGGAGATGGGGGAATGCAACCAGTGGGTCCTCTTACAAGTCCAAGTAGCTTAGCCCATGACCACCCCAGTGGACCCACAAAGCGAGTCCATTTGTATTCTTCACCGGGAACGGGCAGGGGTCACAAACTGGGGCAGAACAAAGGGTCAAGGGGGGCGATGGTTGGAGTTTCCACGTGATGGCACCGTCTGGATGAATAGTTTGCTTCCCGTCTTGCCAAACTTACCTACCAGGAGACTTCAGGATGCGTGATCTTCTTAGCTCGCGCTCCTGGGAGACCAACGTGAACCTCGTGGGACCGGGCTGCAGGGGCAAGGCCATGAACCTTGGAGGCAGCCTGGGTTTGAAGCCCACTTCTTCTGGGCCCAAGGAACCCTGGTGGTGTAGTGGGGATACATTGAGCTACTAACTGCAAGGCCAGCAGTTCGAAACCACCAGCCGCTCTGATGGAGAGAGGGGGTGCTTTCTACTCCCTAAAGCCGTTGGAGACAGACGCGGACTGGCATCTGTAGAAAACTTAGCCCTTAGTAAATGCGCCATCCTCCTTCGTCTGATGCTTGCTTAGAATCTTCGCAGCAGGCCCTCTGTTCAGCACCACAGGGGACCTCTCTTGGTGCCCCTTGCCTAGTAGAGCCTTTGCTAAACCAGATAACCTGCGCCAGGTGTCTCGGGCTGGCCCCCACACCAACATGCTTGTCCTTGGCATGGACTGTGTGTTTTGGTTCTTAGATCTGTTCCTGCCAGCCTTCCGCAGACTCCCTCTAACTGGACCCCGGAGACTTTGGGGGTACTGTTTTAGTCTCCAGCTTCCTGGTCATCCAGGAAGGCCGGTTTGTGAGCTCTGAGGGGCCGGGGGTGTGGTGTGCTCACAGGTGTGTTCTGGTTGCATTGACACCTGTGTTCTGGTTCTCTAAGTACATGGCGTCCCTTGCCTTTGGACAGAATATGGAGCTCTTGTTTCAAGATGCCCCAGCCCAGAAGTGACGGGGTCTTGGTGAGATGCCCTAACATTGTCCCTTTCTAGAGAAAAGGGGGCCCCTCTCCCCACTGTGGTCTGCCCTCTGTGCTCAGCTCATCTTCCTGATGTGCCTTGGTGGGGGAACTTTCCCCCTCTCCACTCCCTCTTCCTTCCCTTTCTCTTCTTTGCCATCCCCCACCCTCCCCCCACCCCCAGCGAGTGGCACCAGCCAAGTGTTGGAACTGTTAACTTAAAATGGCTCAGACTCCTGGGAACCAGGGTACCTGGCAGGCAACAACCATGATGCACCTTGCCAGGGTTCCAGGGTGGGGGGTTGGCAGTCAGGTAGTGCTACCCTACCCCTCGTGGGCCTTCCAGTGTGCCATAGGGCAGCATAAGGGGCTTGTACCCTGATGGCCATTGGTCCTGATACTCTCGGTGAGGGCTTTCCGTGTGTCTTCCTGTGCCCCTCCCAGGGTAAAGCCTGGCGAGAGGCCTCCCTCGGGACATGCCCGGACACACAGGAGCAGAGCAGGGGAGTGTGAGGAAGAGCAGGCAGTGAATGGGTGAAAGAACCAGGGGTTCTAGGGTGTCACCTCTTATAATTGTCACATCCCACATCACTGCCATCCCACCGAGCAGTGAACCTGGCACGAAAAGTAATTTTCAAGCTTGCCGAGGTGCCGGGAAAGCAGCCCAGGAGGGCACTTGGGCCAAAGAGGCGGCCAGCCTGGGGTTAGATGCTTGAAGCTGTTGATAGACCACGGATAAATTGAATGTCGCTGTGGCTTCCCCCTCCTCCCCCCAGACCCAGGACTCGCGCAGCCCCAGGGCCTTGGCCATTCTTCAGGGGCTCTGTGGGCAGAGGAGGCGTCAGGCAGGGGAGGCTCGGGCCTGAGTCCATCAGAGGCGATGGATGCAGCCTGTGTGTGGGAGAAACAGGCCCGGGGATCCCAGAGAGAGAGAGGGAGACCAGTACCTGCCTGCCTTCATTTCTCCTCTACGAAGCATGGTGGGAGGAAGGCCAGGATCTGGATGGTGATGTTGATGATTTGTATAATGGATCTCATGAAAAACCACCCTCCGCCTCCTTCCTGCCATTCAGCCAGCCTCTCCAGCCTGCGCCTTTGCCTCCATTGTCTTCTTTGCTTGAAGACGTCCCAGCACTGGCCACCGCGCTGAAAGGCATCCTTTTGCTGTCTTTAAGATGTGTTCCTCTTTCCCCAAGTACCGTATTAGGGTTGTCAGTTGCTCTTGCTAACACCTGAACCAGTTGTGATTAAAGCTTTTTTTTTAACACCCCCCCCCCCCCGCCTTCTATCAAAAGTGGGCTTGCTGCCTGGTATGTCCCACTTTACCAAAGACAGGAAAGACGGCGCCGATTTACAATGTTTGGGACTGCTTAAGTCCTTAATTTTATTTCTTGACAGTGCTCTAGGGAAGTGGAGCCTCCATCCCATTGTCCGGTCTCAGTAATCCTTTTGGAAAGCTGGGGGCGGGGAGGGGATGGACAAGGGAAAACCTGGATCACATACATTCCGGAGAATTCCATGTCGTCTCATTGTGGCGTTGCGACATGGACTGGGCCCTCTGAGACCCTTTAAGGACGTGGTGTCGAGGGAGATTTCATACAATCACTTTGGTAGCCTTTGCTGGTTGGGTGAGAGAAAAACTCGTTTTCAAGAAGAATCGAAGCAAAGTTGGCTTTGTAAGCGGTGGTGTCTCTTTTCCATATGTTGGAATGTCCTGGACTAGTGTCTCAGGAGCCCCTGTGGCACTGGCAGGTAAGCATTGGACTACTCAATGCAAGGTCATCGGTTCAAAACTACCAGCTGCTCCTTGGGAGCAAGATGAGGCTGCCTGCTCCCATAAAGATCAACAGCTTGGAGACCCTGTGTCAGTTCAGCAGGCGGCAGAGTCAACTCAACGGCTGTGAGTGGACCAGGTCTGGTTGGAAGGAGGCAACCCAGTTGGAATACTTTTGTCCTTCCTCTGTTTCCTGTTGGTTTTCTGCTGCTGGGAGCTGGGAATTAGTTAGGCCAGGACTGGGCAGCATAGAATTAATAGGACCCTCTAGAGCAGTGATTCTCAATCTGTGGGTCGTGACCCCCTTTGGGGGGAGGTGTTGAACAACCCTTTCACAGGGGTCACCCAATTCATAACGGTAGCAAAATGACAGTGATGAAGTAGCAATGAAAATAATTTTCTGGTTGGGGGTCACCACCACATGAGGAACTGTCTGAAAGGGTCGCGGCGTGAGGAAGGTTGAGAACCCCTGCTCTAGAGCCTGTTCTTACTGAGGATACTCAGGCCACTGTCTAAAAGGAGGAACTCTAAGGTGGATCCCCAGGCTCTAAGCCCAGTCAACCTTCAGGCCCAGCCCACTGCCCTGAGTTGTGTCAATGAGTTTCCAAGGCTGACAGGCTTTACAGAAGCAGGGAGCCTCAGTTGTTCTGCCTTTGGAGGGGCTGGTGGTTCAACCAACCGACCTTTTGGTTAGCGGCCCAGCACTTAACCCACTGCATCACCAACCCCCTCATTCCACCCAGGCCTCGGGACTCCCCAGCTCAGGCAGTGGGCTCTGAAGTCCCACGGGCGCCTGCAGACAGGAGAGCCACGGTCTCCCTGTCGGCTGGTGGGAGCAGGCTCATCGGAGGTCTGCGTGTGTCCTTTGCATCTGTCAAGAGAAAGGCCAGAGGAGCCATTACGCTTTAGGTTGGAGATTTCTGATTTGTCCCCTGAGAGGACTTGGTGGTTTGAAGCCCATATTTATTGCATCGTTGATTTAAAGCAGAAAAAAATAAAGGAGGAGATGAATGAAACCACTGCCCTGCTTCCCCCAGACTCGTTGTTAGGTTTGGCAGAGCCAGCAATAGAGAGGGAGGGGCCTGTGGAAGGGCAGGCAGGCCGGACCTCACGTGCTGATGGGCGCGAATTCCACTCCTTGGAATTTCGGTCAGAGCACACGTGATGGAGTTTGGGGTCTTTGCTCTCTAAGTCCACCCCCGCCAGACAAAGGCATTTAAGGTCCCAAGTTAGGAGAAAGAGTCTTGAGCTGAAGGAAGACGGGGAGAGAAAAACAGGTCCTGTAACCTGCCTGTTGTCGTCAGTACTAAAACCTGTATCAGTTGTGAGGCAGAAGCTGGCCCTACCTGGAGCGGGAAGGGGAACTCACCCAGGGAGCAGGGCACACAGGGCTTGCTCCTCGTGCTTACTCATCTGCAGTTTCACAGGATGCTGGAGATCACCGGGGGATCGTATTACATCGCAGATTCCAGGGAGTACCACCCCCCAGCCCCCCACCCCCACCCCAAATTGGATGTTTTTCCAAAGCTATGCATTAAAATTTTTTTTTTTTTTACAAAACAACTTTATTATCTTCAAAGTACTCTCCAATGCACTTCATACATTTGTCAAATCTATGACTCCATTCTTGGAAACATTTTTCAAACTCACCTGTTTGGATGACTGACAGCACCTCCCTCATTTTGTTTTTCACCTCTTCTGTGTCATCAAATGACTGCCCTTTCATGTCCCTCTGCATTCACAGAACAAAAAGAAGTCGCACAGAGCGGGGTCAGGTGAGTGAGGAATATGGGACAAGAAGGCATGGTGTTGGGGTTTTTTGTGTGCTCAAAACTGGTACACTGAGATGGCTGCATGAGCAGGTGCATTATCGTGGTGGCAAAACCAGTCCCCCGTCTGCCACAACACGGGCCTTTTTGTCGCACACTCTTAGCAATCTTTTTCGAAGCTCTCAATAGAAAGCTTGATCAGCAGTCTGGCCTGGTGGAACCAACTCCAAATGTACCAGGAGTCGACATTTTCATCCATTCGGGAAGTTGGCAGACGTCCAGGATGAGGTTTGTCACCAATCGCCACTTTACCTTTTGTTGAAACAAGTAAACCACTGGTACACTTGAGTTGTGCTGTCTTGGTAATCCGTGTTCAACATCACAACAGTTTCTGTGGCATTTTTCCCGAGCAGGAAACAAAACGTTACAGCTACACTCTGTTCTGTTAAAACAGCCATCACAAAAAACTAGGTTTGAGCAAAACTGCTTTTAGGAAAAAATTCATGGTGACCCTAGAGATCCTTCCCAGGCCACACCACTGGATGCACTAACTCAGAGCAAGTTGCCCGATGTTCGCCTAGCGGGAAAAATGGAGACCACAAAAGTCCGGTTCTGCCCAGCACACTCCAGTTTTATTGGGGGTACCCCTTGTATGAACTGGAAGGCGCATTCTCAACCAAGGAGGGGACCAGCATGAACTGGTTCCAAACCCTGACTAGCTGCAACTGGTTTGCTGTCTCTCTGGTGCTAAAGGACAGGCTGTGGGCCAGGAGTGGGACGGGGCCTGGAGATGGGGGAGGGGTCAGGAGGCTCTGGCAGAAGGTAGGCTCTGCCAGTGATTGGAGGAGGATGGCATCCCTAGCTTTGTGGGGATTGTTGCTCTTCTCCATGACATAGCATGCCTTGAGTATCGTCATGGTTCCAGGTACCACGCAGGTACCTGCGCGCCTGCTCCTTAACCCTCTCTGTAATAATACTACGACCTTCCGGATCCGGGCCCTTTCGCAGTTAAGGAAAACGAGGCTCTCTAGTTGGAGACAATTGTGGTTCATCCCGCTGGTCCCTGGTAGTGCCACTTCGCCACCGAGCATGTGCTGGGCGCTCTCCCGGGCCCTGGGAGGTGTCCAAGGAGAAAGCCAACCAGATCCCTGCCCTTGATGGCTTCCTTGCAGCTGAGAGAGGAGGCATGTGGTAAAGAACAAATAAAATAAGCACGCACGCATGTTAGAGGCTGATCCATCTCATCTCACCGCCAGCATCATCTAGTGGTCCTCACTCTTCCGCATGCCGTGACCCTTTCCCACAGTTCCTCATGCGGTGCTGACCCCCCGACCATAACATTATGTTCGTTGCTACTTCATCACTGTCGTTTTGCTACTGTGATGACTCGGCATGTAAATATCTCATATACAGGATGTATTTTCATTGTTACAAAATTGAACATAATTATAGCATAGTGTTGAACCGCAAAACAATTTGTAATTATATATTGTGAAATACATATTTCTAATGACAAATAAATGAAATGTTGTCTTGAAGCGTGGTATAGTGTGGGTAGCAGTCTTCGCACCTGGTACTCATGGGTAGGCGTATCTACATGTGGGCGGACCCACCTGGAGACAGAGGAGTGGTGTCTAGGCTTCTAAGACCATGGGAAAGATGTGTTTTCCGGTGGTCTTAGGGTACCCCTGTGAAAGGGTCCTTCAACCCCCAAGCTGAGAACCACTGCTCTGGCATCTCCAGTGTTGCTGACTTGCTCCCCACTCATGGCGGTCGCCCCGATGTTTCAGCATAGCACTGCCCTCACTGGGTTTTCATGGTTGGGACCTTTGGCCACTCTTGGCCTCATGGAAGATGCTCAGAGCCATGTAGAAGGCTCCTGGGGGCCTGGGTTGGGTCGCCATGTCCAGTCAGGTACACACGCCTAACACACACTCTGCTGAGGACTGAAAGGTGGGATGTTCAAGTCCTCCCAGTACCTTGCAAGAAAGAACGTGGGGCCTGCATCTGAAATTTTACTCTGGCACATGTAGATTTGCCTGGAGTTGGACTTGGCTCGGTGGCAACTGGTTACTGGAGCCGGGGCTTGAAGAAGACGGGAGAGTGAGCTGTGGCCCATCCACTCCAGAGCAGGCATTCAAAGGGCCTGCCAAGTTAGTGTCCAGCCCCGCTTAGGAATCGGGGGAGCCTCCTGGTGGCCTTGATCAGCTCAGCTGGGCTTCTTTGTTTGTCCCAGGCTCTTGCCTGTTCCCCACTCCCCAGCCACCGCACCTGCTTTCCACACCATCCACCCCACCTCCGGCCTACAGTGGGCTGACCGCAGCCAGCCCCTCCAGCCGACGCCTCAGACACCCCCAGACCAACATCATCCCTTCACCCTGCAGCCCAGCACCCACGCGAGGCCTTCATGCTTTTTGACTTGAAGAGATCCCCCACTGTCATCTCTTTGATATCTTCTGTTTTTGTAGGCCGGAACACCGAGCACAATTAGAATACAGTTATATATCCTCATCGTTATTAAAGCTTGGATTAACATGACATAAAGTTTTGTCTGGGGAGCCTTTTGCTATGGCTCAGGGAGCATTTTTTGTGACAGTAATAGGCTACAGTTAATATACTTGAATGATACGGGAGTCTGGGTTATAAGGCAGAACAAAAGGGGCTTATCTGAGGCTGAATTACAAAGGTGGAATTATCACTGCGAGTGATCCGCAGAGATCCGGGCTTAATTATTGTCGCTTGTGTCATTTCGGCAGAATGGGGTAGTCACCGGAGCAGCGTAAGGTGCGCAGGGCCGGCTTGTCAGGCACGGGCAGGTGACCAGACGCCCCTCCTCCTGCGGAGCTTGGAGCTGGCTGCCACCCAGTTTGTTGGAGGCTGAGACCCTTTGCCGTCTTCAGCTAGGTGGGAACAGCAGGTTTTGCAATGCTCCTTCCAGAGACTGGCAGTGGCCAAGGGGCCCCTGGGTGGCGGAGTTTGAGGAGCAGCTGCCAGGTAGAAAGTTGGTGGCTTCCACTCTCCTGGCAGGCCCTGGGACAAAGGACCGGTCTGTTTGCATCAACATTTGTAAAACACCCAGAAACCACACCCAGAGCCCTCAAGCCTATGCCACCCCATGCTGGCCCTTTAGGACAGAAAACTGCCCATGGACTAACTGGCTTGGGGCTGTGGATCTCTCCAGAAGCACACTACCATAGTTTCTCCCAAAGAGCCAGACGGTGGGTTCGAACCGCCCCCCTTTGGGCTGGCAGCTGGGTGCTTTCACCCCAAACCCACTCAAAACAAAACAGAAAATTCCCGGCATTGAGTCGAGGTCAACTCATCGAGACCCTGTGAGGACGGAGTGGTGGAACGGTACAGTTTCTGAGACTGTGTATGGGAGTAGAAAGCCCTGACTTTCTCTGGGGAAGCGGCTGGTGGTTTTGAAATACTGACCTTGTGGTGAGCGGCCTTACTGGTAACCACTGCGCCACCAGAGGCTGACTTAAAAGTGACCTGGGTGGGAGTCACACCAGGGTGGACATCAGCCCATTGGGTCCTAAGTCTGCCACCAGCTCCCTTGGGCACCGGAGTTGTATATAGATTACAACCAAGGTCCCCGGACGGAGCAGCTGTCCTCTGAGCCACAGGTGGCGCCTGGATCAGAATGGACCTGAAACTGGGCTTGTCCCACCACCAGCCCAGTGCCTTGGTCCCCCTTTGGGTGTCCATGAGGCTAACGTATGGTCGCCTGGAGCCAATCTGTCTTCTCACTGTCGCCGCTTTGCAGGACCTAATTGTCTTGACGAGCGGAGGAGGGGCAGCATGCTCTGTCAGAGTCCAGCTGTGGCTGCCCAGGTGTGTGGCTGGACACGACCCTGCTCGGGCGACCCTGCTGCCACCCCTTCTTCGCCCGGAAGACAACAGAGCACACAGCTGGGGGGCGGAGTGCCTGGGAGGAGTGCACACTGAGGACTCCCACATTTCCCTGGGGGCCCAGTTAAGTCCATCTGAGGGGAGGGAGATGGACAGCTTAGCACCGGATAGGGCCTGCGCCCAAGGCTTTTAGGCATGCTGTCTGACAGTACTGTTTGTCATAGCTAACGACGTGTCTGTCCCTACAGCCACGGCTGGTGGCTCAGAACAGCTCTGATTTCACCTTTCCTCCGAAGGAAGGGATGCGTGTTGGTTTTAAATGTCCCTTCGCCTTTCCTTGGGGCACCTTTTGAGTGTAGCCTCTCCTGCCTCTCCTTTAGCGAGCTTGTTGCTCTGTGTTCTTCTGGGCTGTCACTCGGAGCTGCCCCCGTCTCCAATCATGGACTGGGTGCTCAGCAGTATCTTTTCCTGACACCTCCCACCCCCTACAGTCTTGAAGACTGCTCTTCATTGAGAATGGAGGGGTTGCTCCGGGTTACGTGTTTGGGAAGTCAGGAGGGATGGATTTGGAATTAAGTCCTTACATTAGGGCCTTCTAAATACCAGAGCAGGGTTGACCGTGAACCCTCACCAAAACACAGCTTCCAGGGCCTGTCCCAGAGCTGCTGAGCAATGCCGGCAGGGGGAGTGGCCCCGGACTCTGCACTGAGTAAGGTCACTGGGGCCCTCACGTGCACAGCAAAGAGCTTTGCTGGTGGCAGAGCCGGCTGTGGTTTCTATGACCCTGATGGCCTGCTGAAAAGAGATTGTCCATCACCCTCTGCCTTTCTGCTCCTCAGATGATTTAAAAGAAGGGTTGGTTTTAATTAGAATAAACATGGTATTTTTCTTGCTGCAACAAGGCCTTCAAAGCGGGGGGTGGCGGGAAGAAGATCTCAGTACCCCAATTATGCCAAAGCGTTCCCAGTCCTGTGCAGGAGTAATTAAAAAATGCAGCTGACGCTTGTTCTCTCGCTTGTTTTTAAATGAATAGCTAAGTATCTGTCAGGATGATGAGTGCCTAGGCCGCTGAAGGCCTTGTGATCTCAATTTGCTCTCAGGAACAGCCGTGACAAGGACCTGAAAGCTGAGACTGGAGTGGAAGCCCTGGGCCACCCAGCACAGGAATGGAAGCCTGGCCTCCCCAACCACAGTCTGTGCTGGTCAGGGGGGGCACCTGCCCCACTCGAGGCCAGGCTGAGAGGGGAAGGCCAGGCTAATAGCTGAGTTCTTTTTTTTTTTTTAAACACATAAAACATTTTATTGGGGCTCATACAACTCTCATCACAATCCATACATACATCAATTGTGTGAAGCACATCTGTACATTCATTGTCCTCATCATTTCCAAAGCATTTGCTCTCCACGTAAGCCCTTGGCATCAGGTGCTCTTTTATCCCCTCCCTCCCGTTCCCCCTCCCTCGTGAGCCCTTGATAATTTATAAATTATTATTTTGTCATATCTTGCCCTGTCCGACGTCTCCCTTCACCCACTTTTCTGTTGTCCGTCCCCCAGGGAGGAGGTCACATGTAGATCCTTGTAATCAGTTCCCTCTTTCCGACCTCCTCTCCCTCTACCCTCCCAGTATCACCACTCACACCCCTGGTCCTGAAGGTTCCATCCATCCTGGTTTCCCTGTGCCTCCAGCTCCTATCTGCACCAGTGTACATCCTCTGCTCTATCTAAACTAGCAAAGTAGAATTCGGATCATGATAGTGGGGGGCGGGGGTGGTGGTGGAGGAAGCATTTAGGAATTAGAGGAAAGCTGTGTTCTTCATCAGTGCTACATCGCACCCTGACTGACTCATCTCCTCCTCTAGACCCCTCTGTGAGGGGGATCTCCAGTGGCCGACAAATGGGCTTTGGGTCTCCACTCTGCACTTCCCCCTTCATTCACTCTGGTAAGATTTTTTTGTTCTGACGTATATCTGAGTTCTGATGCAAACTTGCACCTCTCCTCCTCTTTGCGTGTGGAGAGATGAGGTCGGTTCTTCCTTGTTTTTTTTCTCTCTCATTTTAGTGAATAGAGACATGGCCAAATGGCAGGGGCCACCATTCCCATTGGTGGTCCCACCACCATTAACATAAGCTTGCACCCCCCCCACACACACACACACACTGCTCTTCTAACACACTACCACTGGTCCCACAAAGACAGTTCTTTGAAAGCACCCAGGACTCAAGGCAGATGATCTGTTTTGTTAAGCTAGACTCTTGTTTGGGTCAAAGATGGCTTCAAAGGGGAGTTCTGGTTGCAGGCATCAGGTTTGTCGGGTGCACACGTTTCAGGGGTTCACCCCGACTCCATGTCTCTAGAAAGGCTGGATTCTGTGAGAATTTGAAGAATGTGGCCCTCCCTCTGGATTAGGGAGAATCAGAAGTTCCCGTTTGTCAATGTGTTCCCTAAAGTAGCCGGCACCCTCCGGGCCTCCTGGCCTGATGGCACGGGAAGGGGCTTTCACGGAAGCAACCAGGCGTGTGTTTCCTGTCCTAGAGGCGGAGTCTTTCTTTGCTGGACATTGGGGGGACTCAGCTCTCCACCGAACACGGGATCTGTTCTTTGCATGGAGTTGGTTACCTGGAGTTAGGCACCTTGGGTTGAGATGGGGAAGAAGGGGGTTCTCTTGTTCATGAACTCTGAAAGTGGTCTCTGGAAGAGGAGGGTGGGCAGCCGAGCTCTTGCTGGAGCGGCCAGTGTTTGACATGATAACTAGGGCCAGGCAGATGAATGACCAGGCCTTCTCTACCCTGAGTGGGCTCTCGCCTGTCAGACTCTGAAAGTAAGCGTGTGCCATTGAAGACAAGTTGACGGTGGCCTTTCAGTAAGAAGACTGACCGGGACGAGTGAGCAGCTAGCCCAAGTGTATAAATGCTCTGTGGGCACCCTCCTTTAATTCCCCTTTTAGGAACATTCTAGCCACTCTCTAGCTTAGAGAGTTGGGTAGTTTATCCCACCACTTGCCTAAGGCCACACTGTGGCTCCTAAAGCCAGGTCTCTGGGATCAGAGGCTTGAGCCTGGGGTTCCCCAGGCTGGTGACTGAGGTGGCCCCATCAGAGGGCAGTCTGGAGGGCCGACTGAGGGCATGGCTGTTGGTAGAAGCATTTCCCACACACTTGGCCAGAGGTGGTGGTTGTAGTGTCTCCTTTAGACTGGAGGCCGGAGGCTCCGCCTACAGAGACCTGGCTCACTCTCTGCCATTGTCCTTGCCCTGCCCAGCTCCCCCGGGCCACGCCCACCTCAGCCCTCACAGAGCCAGTGTTCCCACCTCCCTGCTGCCCAGCCCCGTCAGTCCAGCTGCAGCGTGCTTTAGAGGGGGCTTTCACAGCCTCTGTGTCCCGCAGTTCCTACATTGGATGCCGGCCTGCTCAGAAAAGGCCTCTGGAGTGATTGGAAGGGCAGGCAGCAGGCGCACTTGCTGCTGGTTCCTCCCTTGTTACAGTTCCCCTGAGTTTGGCTGGGGGCAATGGGATGGACGGAGAGGCTCTATACCACAGAGCCTCTCGGGGAAACCTGACTGCACACACAGGCTTGACTGGGAAGTCCAGTTTTCGGGTTTTCTGTCCCTTTATTAGTTAACCGTGGTCACTTGATGGCCCTCTGCATGGTGATGACTTATTGTGGCCCTCTGTGTATTTCAGAAGAGCCTGGTGACGCAGTGAGTCACGGGTTGGGCTCTTGACTGCAAGTTCCGCAGTCCAAAACTCCATTCGCTCCTCGGGGAGTCAGACAAGCGCCTTTAGACCCCCGTAAAGAGTTACCGTCTCATAAACCCATGGGGACAGTTCTGCTTTGTCCTACAGGGTCACTGTGCATTGGCACGGACTCAGTGGCAAGGAGCTTACTGTTTTGGTTCCGTTGTAGAAGGTAGCATGAAGATAGTTGGTCTACCGGTCACTTAGCCGCCACACGGCCTGTTTCTAGAAAGGTCCCGAGTTTCAGGAGCAAGGGAAATCCACCAGCTGCTGTTCCCTAGGCTGCAGATGGAGCAGATGCAGATCCTGTAAGAAGTGGACATGGATCGGGAGCTGAGAGTCTCTCTCGGGGAGACCCCAGGGGAGAGAGGACAGGGGACTGCCAAGAGGAAAGGGGTTTAGAATCCTCCAGTGACACTGCCGGTGTTCTTGCTCACCGGCCATTGCCCCCTTGGCACACGTTCCTCATCAAGGTTTGGTAAGCTGGGTGGTAATGATCCCATGTTCCACCGAGCTTACCAGGACAAGCTCTCAGAGCTACTGCTGCGATCGAATCTGACCCTGCATCCCGCGAGTGCTGGGTGGTCAGCCCTCTGGACCTCAGCGTCCCCCTCTATCGCTGTACATGGCAATCATAGAGGGTGCCTGGTGGAGGATGGAGTGAGAACTACACTAGGGAGTGGTCATAAAAGGGTCCCAGGTAGCGCTTTGGTTTAGTGTTGGCTGCTAACTGAAAGATTGGTGGCCTGTGCACCCCCTTAGCTGCGCTGCATGAAGAGCCCTGGCCATCTGCTACCATAAAGATGTCAACCCGGCGAGCCTTGTGGGCCAGTCCCACTCTGTCGTGTGGGGTCACCGTGGGTCAGGATCTGCTCAACAGCATCATTTGTGCAGGCCTTGCTTTGCTGCTGGGCGTACAGACACCGTGTGACAAGCACCCACTGCTGTTTACTTGATTGTTATTACTACTATTGATCTGAAGCATGGGGGACCAGTATGCAGAGGGTGACCTTGTGCAGTCCCAGCTACATTTTGTTCCATCTAGGAATGTCTGGGCTCCAGGTATAGGTGTCCCAGCACAGTGTGGTCCCAGTGTGTGTGTGTGTGTGTGTGTGTGTGTGTGTCGCGCATGCACGCGCGCGCGCTTGCATATGCACCTATAGAGATCTGGCCACCTGCCCCTCCCCAGCACCCTCCCACCTGTGTATCTGCAGCCCTGAGGTGGCCAGGGGGCCAGATGAACAGCCTGTGGCTTGGGTCCGGGCTCTGGCTTGCTGCAAACCCTGCACTGCTGTTTATGACTAATTGCTTTGTTTGTTCTGTTTCAAACACCTAATTTTTTTCCCAGTGATTTACTCCTCTTTGTAATTAGGTATAGTGATTAGAATCTTGTTCCTATTACAATGGAGTTTTCCTTTTAATTCCTGCACATTTGCCAGGCCTGTCTCCGTCTGTTCCATTGATTGTCCCCAATTGGCTTTTCCCGAGCTGTCATGTAAATCACAGTTCAGGGTGGCTCAGACACTGATGGGAGCCCAAGGAGTCAAAGAAAACCAAGTGGGCATTTGCCCCAGTGGCTCCCAAATGGTGAGACGGTGCTGGGGATGAAAGCTCAAAGACCCAGGGCACGAGGAGTTGGTGGGTGAGTTTAATGAGTAATTTTTACCACACCCTCGCTAGTTTACGTATTACTGCACATGGACACACAAGCGCGCGCGCACACACGCACACACACGCACACACGCGCACACACACACGCACACCTAGGAAAAGCTCTGGAAAGACAAACGCCCAGACGTGCCCAGCGATGCTTTGTGCTTGCTTTTTTATGCTTACCGGCAGTTTCTGCGATGCACATGTAATGCATGCATTAAAAAAATAGTATCTTCTGCAGGCTCCGCTGTATCGCAGATTAGGCATGGTGCATTTGTCAACTAGCCCAAGGTCACTCTGCACGTCAGCAGAAGAGACCGGGTCTTAGATGTCCCGGTGCGATGGCTCCTGTGTCTGAACTACCCTTCTCTGTCAGCCGGTCAGGGAAATGGGTAGGTAGGGGTCATGGGTCATGGGTCATGGACAGAGGATAAGTTAAGATGCAATTCCTGTTCACAAGGCGCTTATAGTTTAGGGAGAGAGGCTCTTCTTTTCTGGGGTGGGGGGGGTCTGTTGTATGGGTAGCATCTTGCTTGGAGGTGGGGTGGAGGCGGTCTGTGTTTGAATTCAAGAATTGGCAGGTCAGCTGGGTGAGATGAGGGACAAGGTGATGGCCACCTCAGAAATAAAGATGATTTCTCTGAAATTCTGCCACCATGAGTTTCTTTCCCTGGGGCTGAAGGGAAACTGTCTGTCGCTGCAACTCCCCCCCCCCCAAGCCCCCTTTCCTGCCCGCCCCCCTCTCTGTTTAAAAGAGACATTCCTGCATGAGGAAGTACCATGTAATTCTCGCCTTATCTTCACACTGACCCAGCAGGCATTTACAAAAGGACAGTGGGCAAGCCTTCGCTGGCGCTGGGGAGAGTGCAGGCATGACCTTGTCTTTTGAGGCCTCCTCCCCAGGCTGTGTCCCGGAGGAGACCCCTGGCCAGGCATTTAGGGGCGCTCGGTGCTTTGAAAGGCGCTGGGTGAGGAGGCTCGACTTGCTGCCCGCGTGGTAACCGTGTGAGGCGGCTGTCTTAAGGACTCGGGGAGACACCTGTGGGGTTATTACGGCTCATTTGGTAGAGGAGAGAAATCTGTAATTTTCCGTTGTGTGTATTTGTACGCACAGAGATGTGATAAAGATGACTTGTGGTCCCTCTCATTTTCCAGATGTCTCACAAGTGGATCAACATCGTTTCTTTCTTGGGCGGAGGGGCGCCCTCCTGTTGGTTTTCCCACGATCCCCGGGCGTGTCAGTGGTCATGTTGCCTGTCCCTGAGGAGCTGCCACTTCCCCTGAGGTCTCCCGAGGGCTTTACCCCATGTCCCAGGACCTGCTGCAACATGGCCTGTGCTGAGCTGGCTTTTCAGGCCTCTTGAGGGGAACACCTTCCCAAGTGCCCTCCCTGTAGCCGTCATGGGGACAGAAGAGTAGGGGTGTGTGTGTGTGTGTGTGTGTGTGTGTGTGTGTGTGTGTGTTCAGTGTCAGTTGTTTTTCAGGCAGGTCCTGACAGCTCAGAAGTGCATAGGAGGGATGTGTGTGTTGGGGCAAGGGGACATTTGTGGGGTCCCTTTCTTTCCTTTTTTAATAAATCAGTTCATTTGGGGGCTCTTACATATATTGTCACAGCCAGTGCACCCGTTACATCATGCGGACATGTGCAGTTGTCGGCGTCAACCATTCCTGGATGTGATCTTTCCTCTTGAGCTCTTTGACATCAGCTCCTCTTTTCTTCCCCCTCCCTCCCCTCCCCTGACACCCTCCCCCCCCCCCCCGCGAACCCTGGCTAGATTGTGTATGCTTATTATTTATACATATTTAGCACGGCCCTTTCAGGCGCGTCCAGTCCAACCCAGCCCTGCAAATCCTTCTGTGGTTGTCGGGTGCCATGGTGTGGACTTGGGGCCCCCGGTGCAGTGGAGCTGGACCTCAGGGCTTCTAGACTGTCATCTTGACAGAGCAGCCCTGGTGGAGCAGTGGTTAAGACTTTGGCTGCCAACCCACAGCAGCCCCAGAGGAGATGATGAGGCAGCCTGCCTCTGCAGCAATGATCGCCGTGGAAGCCCTGTGATTAGGCAGTTCTACTCTGCCCTGCCACGTGGCCTGGAGTCGGAACTGACCGGAATGGCCATCTTGCTCCTGGGGAGCCGCCAGGTGGGTTTGAAGTGCTGACCTTTCCGTTTGCAGCCAAACGCTCCAACCGCTGGGCAGCCAGGCCTCCTGCACAAACCTTGGTGAACACACCGGAGAGATGCCAATTTTGTTGTGCATCGGCATGACAGAGGCTTTGTTACTGTTGAATCTGTAATTTATTTGGTACGAGGTTGTGGAAAGCCTTTCCTTACTTCCCCTCCCCCCCACCTCCAAAATTCTTTTCTCATGACTCAGTCTCTGTCCCTCTGTTGTGTGTGTGTGTGTGTGTGTGTGTGTGTGACCCCTTGCCCCCTTCCCCCCGCCTCACCCCCTCATTACAACTAGAAGCATTAAGACCAGGGCTTTTTCTTATCAGTGCAACGCACATCCTCTTCAAAGTGGAAGCCTGTGTACTTAACTCCAAAGATCCCACCTTGGCTCTGAAAATGTCCAAAGCTCTCCCTGTGCACACATATTCAGACAGACGTTGTGCAGTTTTTTCTGAATCTCCTTGCTGGTGATAAATCTTGGGCCTTTGAACATGGATGTCATGTTCGGAAACCATCACCCACCTCACCTCCAAATGGCCAAGAGGGATTCCACTGTTTCTGGACCATGCAGTAATACTCGTTGTCCTGCGTGGCTCAGGAGCTGACCAGAAGGGAATTCTCCGAAAAGACCTGCAGCAACAATTCCATGTGGAAGTGGAACAGAGTCAGCATGTTTGATGGTGACGTCCATGGGCTCAGAGCCTCCCCGACTCCCTCATCTGCAAATCCCTCCCCTGTGGATAGTTACTGGCTGGCAGCTTTGGGACAGGGAGCCTCTGGTGGGCAGAGGGGCCAGTCCTTCCTTGAGCTGGGTCACCCCAAGGCCTGGGAGCTGCCCACACTGCCCACATGGCCCTGTCACCCGTGCCCTCTCCCAGGCTTACATGCCACCTTCATTCCTAAGTCCCCGCAGCACACCATTGTTTTTTATGAAATGAACTTGGTTTGAGATGAACTTGAATGTCACTAGTGACTCCAAGTCCACTCCAGTTTCCCTTTTCCTTCTTGTTAGCCACGTGGAGCAGTACTGAGATCTGAGGGGTATGGAGTCTAGAGAGGTTTCATTCATTCATTCATTTCTTCTTTCCTTCCCCTGTTACACCCTCCATGTTTTGCTCCCCCGTCCCTCCACCCGTTCTGTTCCCACCCCCATCCCCGGTTTCCTCGTGGCCATCGAAGTCCTGTCTGCTGGCGATTCACAGAAGTGAAGGTATCTGCTCCGACAGTCCATTCTTCCTCACCCTGCCCCCAGGAAGATCAGCCCATTTGCTACACGACAGGGCCCTTAAATCTCAATTTTAAGGTGATGAATGCAAAATCCATTCCAGGGCGGAAGTTCAAGGTCCTCAGTAGAGCTTGAAGGGTGACATGCTGCTGGCCGAGACTTCTGCCCAGAGCTGCCTCCTTCTTGGAGAGGAGACAAGCCAACCCTGGGTCTTCTCAAACCCTACCATCACCTGCCTGTGGCCCTGCAAAGTAAAGCTTTGGTTCTAAAGCTGACAGACCTGGGGAGCTGACACGCTATGGGAGACAGTGCTGGCCCTGTTGCACGGACATGCTAATGAGCCTGCAGGACTTGTCCAAGAGGAGGCAGAATGGGGACTCAGGCACCTGCTGATGGCAGCTAGTGCATAGTGAAAGGGGGGAGGGGCGTACACACCTGGCCACAGTGCTGAAGAAGCAGAGTTCCCGGTGGTCTGGGAGACACAGCGGTTGTCAGAGCCCCCTTAGCTTAGCGGCGAGGTGTGACGTGGTCTTCTGTGGATAATGGTTCCAGGCCAGAGGCGCCCCCGAGTCTGATGGGCGGTCAGTCACCCGGGACGTCAGTCGGCTGGGGATTCTGGGGCCACCCTGCCTCTGTCTTCCCTTCTGAGACATGGGGCGTCCCGTGACTTTATCGGATGGGGAGAATTGACGAGCTGGCATTTGGAAATTGCTCGGGAGATGAATCGGAAGAGCTCCGTGACACTGTTTCATGGGAAAGGCTGCAAACAGCCTCTCAGAAGCATTCTGATAAATAACGGAATTGGACTGGCGAGGGGGGAAATTTCAGCTGTCTGGAGAACATTTCTCTTAAATATTTCTCTCTGAAGCGGAAAGGAGGCGTGAGGGAGGGAGCTCTGTGGGGACTTATTTGCCAGGCGTTGTCCGGGCCCACAAAGGGGATGGGATGCCAGGAAGCCAGGCCACTTGGGATCCACCAGTTTCTCTGCCCCCCCCACCCCCTGCAGCCCCAGCCCCACTGCTCCCCGGCCCCACGCAGTCCCGTGTGCCCTCTGCACCTTTCCTCGGCCTTCCAGCTGGTCTTCAGGCTGCTGCTGGGAGGGCAGTGCCTGCCTGTGTTGGTGGCTTCTCCATTTCTCTTGTCCCGGCACCTCCCGATCAACCAACGGTTGTTTTCATTCGCTGTTGCCCTTCCCCTGGTGGGGAAAAGACGCGGAGCAAGCACCTACCACGTCAGCCCATCTCACGGCATGAATGACGTTGGGCATGTCAGGCGACCACTGATCACTGCCCATTTCCTAATCTGCCCCCTAAGCAGTCAACTCCCCCCTCCCGTATCCACCACCCCAAGACTGAATAACCTTGGTCTCTCCACACATGCCTCTTCTGGACACGCCACCTGTGCGGGATGGTGCACTTTCAGAAATTATTTCCCTCTGCAGACTGTGCTGCAGGCCGGCCCCTGTGTCCGCAGGTAGCTTTCCGCTTTATGACCGAGTGATAGTCCATTCGGTGATGTCCACGGAGCCCTGCTGGTGCAGCGATGGAGCGCTCCACTGGCCACGGAAAGGCCGGCCGCTGAGCCCCAGCTTCCGCAGGAGAAGGCCGTGCCCGTGTTGTCTGCAGAAGCCAGAGCGTTGGAACCCCTCGGAGCACTGGAAGTCCCTCGTAGTTGGAGTCACGCTGTGGGCGTGGGGTGTGGAGCACGTGTTTCTGCTCCCCTTCAGCTGGAGGGGACAGGGGCAGTGGGTGCCATGACGGCGTGCGCTGTCCCTGACCCTGACTTCTCTATTCCTTTTTAAATGGGGCCATTTGTCACCCTGTCTCTCTGCCCATATGGCTCCTTTGTCTTCTACCTCCTCATCCTCATTTGGAGGGAGGACGCACATACAGGCTCCGAGTGGCTGGGTCTCTGCAGGTTTCTTTCGGGGGCTGCCCGGTAGCCCCAGGCGGGAGGGAAACAGGGCCCCTGGGCGGAGCGCTCAATGAGGCAGTGTGGTGGGGATGATGCTCCCGTCCTGGACATGTCTCCTTCGTCTTGCTGCCCCATGTTTTGTAGCAAGATGCCAACCATCAGCACCCCTCTCTACCCGTGCGAGGTCGTAAACAATGCCCAGTCCCCAGCCCGCTTCCTGATTTTAAAGGCCATCCAAGCTCTCACGGCTGCTAGATTCGTCTGGGACCAGTCCAAAGTACATCAGGAAATACCTTTGAAACATGGATTTATGGCCTGCTCCATGCTTTCCGGCGTCCGTGCTCAGCACATAAACTGTGACTGGGAGCAGGCCGCCTGGCTCCCCTCGCTCTTGCTCCTGCCTCAGCATCTCGCCCCCTCCCTCTCCTGGGAGAATCGGCTGCCCTTGACCCAGGTTCCTGCTTTGTCCTGTAGCCGGAGCTCTGATCAGCCCGGACCCTCGGGCGCACTCCCCACACCCACCCGTTGTCCAGACTGGGCGGAGCCACCTGTGACTTCCCTTGGACTTGTTCCCATGGTTACAGCCCACCGGGGCGTTCTACCCTGCCCTCTAGGATCGCTATAAATGGGGTTACTAACCACAAGGTCAGCAGTTTGAAGCCACCTGCTGCTCCACGGGAGAAGGGTGAGGCTGTCTACTCCCATGAAGACGGGGTTAAAGTGAAAACCCGACTTGGATGGTTTTTTCCCCCTTTGGACACGTCTTGAGTGTGCACTGGTTTTTAGTAGTTTGTTTTCTTTCAAACTGGGGCCCATCTCTGGCGTAGTTGGTCTCGTTGGCAGTCTTGTCTTTCTGTTAGGTATTTTCTATATTTTCCGGTATGGGAAACGCAGGATGGATCTATAGAGAGCATCACTGGCCAAGGGTTCCTGGTAGGACAGGGGAGATGGGTGGGCAGTAATGGGGAGCTGGTAACAAAGAGCACAAGACGGAAGAAAATGTTTGGAAAATGTGGGAGTGAATGTGTACCACCTCTTGATATGGCTGTGAGCTATTGAATTGTACGATGTCTGGATTATGTCCTAATAAAAATGTTTAGTAAAGAAGTCATTTACAGATATTTCGTAAGGAAGAAAAAGTTAGTCTGGAAACCCACGGTCTGACCCTGTCCTCGACATCGCTGAGAGTCGGCATTGATGCGATGCGTGAGAGTTGGCGAAGTGGCTGGGCCAGTATGACCCACCAATGAGAGGAGGCAAGAGCATGAACTGTGCCCCAGGGGACGCACCTTCCAGCAGGAGCGAGCTTTTACACCTGGTCCCAGGGGACCTGCCCTCCAGCAGGAGCGAGCTTTCACACCCTGGTCCCCTAGGCCTGAGGGCAAAGCTGCCCAGAGCCAGAATGCAAGTGACACTCAAGATAGTGTAAGACGAAATAATAATATATAAATTATCCAAGATTCATAAAGGAGGGAAGGTGAGGGAGGGAGGGAAAAATGAGGAGCTGATACCAAGGGTTCAAGTAGAAAGCAAATGTTTTTGAGAATGATGATGGCAACAAATGTACAAATGGGCTGAACCCAATGGATGGATGAATGGATTGTGATAAGATTTGTACGATCCCCTGGTAAAATGATTTTTTTGAGTTGAATAGATTAGAAAATTGAGCATAGTAGAATAAGAGGTAATCCGCCCAGCCACATGTAGACGCAGTTCTCTAAACCCTACACCCACCCCAGACACCAGAGAGAGGCGGGTGGAGCTGGGCTAGGGCCTTCTCTTCCCAGCCCGTCCCAGGGGAATCTTGAGCCTTCTCGGCTGTGGGGCCTGAGGCCTGCCTGCTCAGACTGTTGCCTTTGACCCAGCAAAGGCTTGTGGGTGACTTGTGGGTCCCTGCCTGTTCGCTTCTGACCGACGCTGTTTCCCAGGCGGAGGCAGTCTCCACCCCGGCTATGCCGCTGACAGCTGGGGAACCATGGCGAGCCCCTCCTCCACAGCAGCCGGACAACGTGAGTCCCCACAGCCTATGTAGGGAGCGGGATTGCCACAAAGACGGAACATGGGGGCGTCTCTGCCTTCCTCCCATGCCCTCTTAGGGTTCCTCTGAAAACTTGGGGACATCCCTTCAGGAGAGACCCACCCTTCTGGGCTCACCTAGACTTCCCCTTCTGTGCCCTGGGCTCCAGAAGCCCTTGTGGTGCAATGGCTTTAGGCTCCACTGCTGACTGAAAGGTTGGCGGTTCAAACCCACCATCTGCTCTGCCGGAAAGAAGATCTAGTGATGTGTTCCCATAGAGATGAAGCCTGGGAAACCCTGTGGGCAGCTACTCCATCCTCCTACCGGTCTCTGGCAGTCAGAATCTGCTCGTCGGCTGCCAACCACGGCAGTCCTGGGCTTACGCATTGAGTTAGTGTCGTTCCTGCTGAGCGTGTCCCGAGCCTGGTGCACGAGGGGCTGAGCAAGGGCTGGGCTCTGCAGGAGCGGTTCTTCGTGCTCGGCGCACGCGTGATGTGATGGTGGTCTCTGCCCCCTGTACTCAGAGTTCAAGGGCAAGAATCCAGTCTTACTTGTGTACTCGGTATGCCTAATATGGTAGACATTTCATGTGTGTTGATTAAACAACCTTTTAAAGTGAATTCTGTAATGTGCTTCTTTTTAAGTCTGGGGTTCCTGGTTTGCTGAGTGAAAGGAGCTCGTCCAGCCCCCCCCCCCCACCTCCCCCTTGAGCTGGGACAGGCAGAGGGGCAGGGAGGGGATGGTGGGTTATCTGAGGTAGTTGTCGCCTGAGGACACCTGGCTGACGCCTTCTCTGCAGGTGAGGGCCGGAGCTCCTGGCTGTGCAGGTGCCATGAGGGACTGAGGCCGGTGGTGTTGGGATTCAGAGTCTGGCCCAAAGGGGGACCACACCATAGAACTCAGAGGCAGATGATATTAGTTGAGGCTTGATGGCAAGGCGCAGAAACCATCTCCCATTTGAGCAGGCTGTTGGTGTCTCTGTCTGGGTTTCTGAGTGTCTGAAGTCTCGTGGCTGAGCATGGTCGTAGAGCAGGTGGGCTGGAAGCGTGCTGGGGATCGTGGCCAGCACAGGCACGTTCCTTGGTACCACGAGCGAGTATTCGTTTTCCTGGGTGCTGACCTCCGGCTGCAAGGAGGGCCTCCAGCAGAATGGACAGTGCCAGGCCTTGCTTCATAACAACCCGCTGAGGCGAAGATAATCTTCGATGACAGCCATTTAGCTCTTCCTAGGTGCCCGGATGCTGCAGTGAGTTCACCGTTCTCCATGCTCAGACCAAAGTCTCTGAGGGGGTGTAGACAGTTAACCCTTGGTGATTCGCTGAAGACTGGCGGTTCGAGTCCACCCAGGTGACTTTGGGGAAGGCCTAGAGATCCACTTCTGACAAACCACCATCAACACCACCTCCATCACCACCACCATCAACACCAAACCTCCTCCACCACCAAACCACCAGCACCAGCACCACCATCAATACCCAACGACTACCATCACCACCTCCTCCATCACCACCAGCACCAAACCTCACCACCACCGTCACCTCCTCCACCACCACCTCCTCTTCTACCACTACCACCACCACCAACAACAACAACAAACTCACTGCCATCAAGTCGATGCTGACTCTCAGCGACCCGATAGGACAGAGTAGAACTGCCCCTGGATTTCTGAGATTGTAACTCTTTACGGGAGTAGAAAGCCTCATCTTTCTCCCTTGGAGTGGTTTTGAGCTGTTGACCTGGTGGTTGGCAGCCCAACACACAACCACTGCACCTCTATGGAGCACAGTTCTCAGGCACGCACGGGGCTGCCAAGGGTGGCGATGGGCTCTGCAGCCACTGGTCATGCCCCAGCGCCCAGTGAAGTGAGTAGCAGCCTAGAGGTGAGGACCCGAGGCACAGTCAGCCGTCACCGAGCAAGGTCTTCCATCCTCAGTCCTGCCTCCATCCATCTCGTAAGCAGGGCAACAGTCCCACAAGCAGCTGGGGTTCTGCCACAGACAGTGCTCGTTGGAGACCAACTTGGGGTAGGTTCCTTTCCTTCACAGGTCAAGGACCCAGATTCTCCTGACTCTCCCAGCTTCTGACCCACTCCTTGGGGTTCACCTGTGATGACCAAGGGCCGCTCCCACGTGCTACACAGCCACCTGAGGTCAACAGTCAGCTTGACCCCGGTGTTCCTGTGGTCCTCTTAGAAAACTCCAACCCTGGAGCCTAACAGTGGCCCCTAGATGGAGCCAGAAGTAACACATTTGGCAGCCAATCAAGAGATTGGAGGTTCAAGCTCAGTCCAGTCTCCTCGTAGGAGCTCAGCCCTCGGAGACTGAGGAGCGCAGTCTGGCTCCAACCCAAGACAGGCCAGCTGTGCGCAAGCATGAAGGCAGTGGCAGCCGGGGGGCACTTAGGAGGTTGGAGACAGAGAAAGGGGAGTGACGGAACAGGTCACCGAGGACCCTTTCATCAAAAGCTAAAAAGAAGCGCCAGTGAGCGAGTGAAAAAAACCCCATGAGGCACCACCCCCAGCAAAGGTAGACTGCAGGAGGAAGTGGGCAAGCCCCTCTTTATGGTAACACCCCACTGAGAGATGACTCTTCCTTACCCTCTAAAGTCATATAACTTTCACCATCCCACCCCACCCCACCCCGTCCCCCAGCCCCCAAAACAATAGAAAACCAGCCCTGCTTTTGAAATAAATCCTTCACGGTCACCTTCCTTTGCACAGGAGAGCCATGCTACAGCTTTCCGATCCCCAGAAAGACCCAGCCCTGTCTTGCACGAAAGCAGGGCTACATCAGCGCCTTCTGCAGCTATGCCGGATCTCCTGCAGAGTCTAAAAAGGCACCGTTAGAATGGGCCTCCTTCCTGGCCGGGGGCCGGCCCCGGTTTCTGGCTTTTTGTTTGGTGATGGAAGCCCGGAGTGTGACGGGGGAGGATGGCTCACCCGCCTGGCATGTGGCAGGCCTTCGTCTGTGTTCATTTGTATGGGGAAGGATCGGCACTCCTCCCTGGGAACATGCTGCTGGCTCCTGTTATTTCTCAGGGGTATTTAAAGTAACACCTGATGGTTTACCAGCAGCTGGGGGGCAGGGGGAGGCTGTTTCTGCTTCAGAAAGCAAACTGATGTCTAAGTTGTGCAACACATACACGTGATTTGCAGAATTAGGGTCCCGCACCTAGTTGGGTCTTGAGCAAAGACCTGGACGCCCCTGCCCGGTCATCAAGTGAGCACCGGGAGGGAGAGCCGGGTGGGCTCGTGGCCCGCCATCCTTGTTTAATTTCCTTTTTCCCTGGTCCCAATTTGAATCGCCAAAATATGTTAGTTTTGCCGTGCTGTATTTCATTTGCCTGCTTTGTAATTCTCCCTTCCCTCAAACAGATGAAAACCATGGCACTAAAACAAATTGACAGCTCTTGAAATGAGAAAGATCTTATCCTTCACAGTGTTGATGTAGAAATAAATGAAAGAAAAACATGCCTGTTGGGTCTTGAAGCGTCTTGAATTGGCGCTTTTTTTGTTTTTGTTTTAAGGCGGGAGGTGTTTCCTCTCTCCCTTCCTTCTTCGCTGAATGAGGGGCTTGGCCTGGGGAGGCAGTGGGTGGTGGTTATTCTGCCAGCACCTGCGCGTGTCCACGGATCTCATCCGCATGTGGACGAAACGAGCAGGCCAGAGGTTTCCAACCCAGAGGTCCGCAGAAGGCATGCCACGGCCTCAAGCTGGCTCCCCAACTTTAAAAGGCCTATCCGTCATTGAGGTTGCCCCCGCCCCAAGGTCATGAAGGCCAACCTACATGCCAGGGATGCTGGCTTTAAAGCAACAACATCCACGGACTCACAGAGATCCAAGAGAGGGCTTCTGAGGTTTGGTCAATCTTGATGGGAACAGACAATTCATGTTTCCACCATGGAGCTGCTGGTGGGTCTGAACCGCTGACCTTGCGGTTAGCAGTACAATGCTTACTGGGGGGCTTGCTTTGGAAAGAGAGCCCCAACTCACTCTGCCCCTGGTCAAAAGCCATCATGCTGTCAACATCCCTGACCGACAATTCGGATGTGCATTGATGAGTGCCTTTCTGCACCACCCACGTGCTTTTCTTACAGGAGATATTTCAACACACTAAGTTCTAGGTGTCAAGGATTAGATGGAAAGGAACCTTTGATGGCTTACCAATAAGAAACAATTGGAAATTGGATTTGATACTGTTTCTCTGTGTGAACTTGGGGTGTGTGTGTGTGTGTGTGTGTGTGTGTGTGTGTGTGTGTGTGTGTGTTCTGAAACCCAATCAGCATGCTCGCACTGAGCACTTACTTTTGCTGTGTTGTTTTGGTGGGTGGTCTGGGTGTGCAGAGCTAAATAGCATACTTCTTGAGGATGGAGGAAGGCTAAGGGAGTGAGGCAGTGGGGCTCCAACACAGCTGCTTATGTACAAATGGAGATTTCCTTGTAGGCCACTGCCGTAGGAAACACACAGGTACCTTTCCCCCATACCATCCCTATGCTTCCTAGATCCCAACCAGAGGCATTCGGGCGTTATTGTTCGAACTATAGACCGAGCTGCCACAGGGTTTCTTGAAATAATGAGTGACCTAGTGGGTGTTTCTTCGGTGATTAAAAGGGTCTCTTTTTAAAAAGCGCAGGACGCACAGAAGTTAAAGCATGCCGCATACTAACCGCGCCTAGCTTCCTTCCACCGTCGGTAGTGTGTGCCCTGGCCACGGCACATGGTTCAGCAGGCAGGCGTGCCGGTGCACCCCCACCCGCCGGCCGACACGGGTGTGCGCATGTGCACGGGCCCTTTTTGGTCATTTTGTCTCATGGAGACCCACACAGTCGCCGCCGCCACCGCCCTGTCCCTCCCTCCTCACATCACCCCTCCAGGGTCTCCCAACCCCACCCTTTTCTCGCTTCAAAACACCATCAACGTGGAACTGCGCACGACCCACCCCTGCTATTGGACAGCACTAGTTCATGTCTTTATTCTGTGAGTAGAATTCCATTCAGAGGAACCCCGGGGCTGCGGTGGTTCTGCATTTCCGCTGTTCACCGAGGGGTCGGTCTCAAGCCCAGCAGCGCTCTGGGGAAGGGAGACGGTGGCCATCGGCTTCCAAGAAGGTCCCAGCCTTGGAAACCCGGCGGGGCAGGTCAGCTGTCCAGCAGGGTCACTTCCCTGGGAGTGAGAATGGACTTGAGGGCGACAGCGTGGGTTTGTGGCATTTTGGTCATGGGGTTGTCTGTGTGTTGTTTTGCCTGGCATTCCATTCTAGGCGGTGCCAGTTTGTGTGCCCAATCCCCTGGCGTTTTCAAAATACCATCTCTTGGCACGCTGTTTCTATGCAGGCCTCACAGCAAGGGGCGCAGCAGGGTGAGGTGCACCCCTCCCGATGGATTGCACTCTGCTGAAATGTGTGGCAGAGTCAGTTTGTCATTCCGCCCCCCCCCCCACTCGCACTCTGTTTCTGTGTTGCTGTGCATCGCATCTCAGGTGGTAGGCGCCAGCTCTCTTGCGAGTCCGTGGGCACCAGGAGCAGGGGTGTGCATTGGTAACGAGGGCTAGGGGCTAGGGCAGCCCTTTACCACTGTCCAGTGCTCTCCTATGCCGCTCGTTCAGACTGCTTCAGACTGGGTGGTAGGGGGTGGGGTGGGGTGGGGAGCAAACCTCTTCCAACACCTCTTTTACAGACAGACAAGGACCTGGCTGCCTCTGGAAGCTCTGCCATTCTCATGCGTCCATAGGGTGTGAATCTGGGACAGGTGGGGCCACACCAGTGCCTTTGACACCACCCTTGGGATCTTCCCAAGTCCACCCACATAGAGCCAGTCTGTCCCTGTGGGAAATGAGTGGGTGGGTTGTTCTCCTACCCTCCTGGCCCTTTTCAGCTCACAGGGTTTATGATCATCTTGCGCTGAGCAAGAAACCGCCTTGCCAAGCCCCCTTGTCAGCAGCGAAGATGCTCCGGAACTTCAGCAGCCACCAGGAAGTGTTGCTTTCAGAATCAGCCTGCCTTTATTTTGCTGACTGGAGGCAAAGGATAAGGTCCAGGGCTGGATGGAACAACCCCCGGGGCGGGGTCTTAGGCCTTGGGTTCCTGAGGGTGGCTCTGGGGGCGAAGGAGCAGGGCCAACTGGCTCTCAGCCCACCTGGGAAGGAGAAGGAACAGGAAACTCTGACAGCAAGAAAGGCTCCGTAGGAACCTCGTGGGGACCGCTGCATGGCGTCCGATTCCGGGCCCGGCACCGTCAGAATGCGTGCATAGACTCTCGCATGGTGGTGCTGAGCCAGCAGAGAGTGGATCCCAGGGAGCGGCTATTCCCAACTTCTGACAGCCCGAGCAGTTCACCTCAGGGAGACTTGGAAGCTCCAGGAAGTGTTCAGAAGAGCCTTGGATAAGGGGTTCCAAGCTGTGCTGGGTGGGAAATGGAGCAGCGAGCCCCGTGTTGCATCTAACAAACTCTCCAGTCTGTGATCCGGAGACCAGTGGAACGTCCTCTTTCCTTCCGCGGCAGACTTTCCCTCCCAGGCTGGGTTTTCCAGAATCACAGGCTGGCTGGTACCTGCAGAGGCTGGGATAGAGAGAGGGCCTGGGTGATGGTCCCTGTGACCTTTGGCTCGTCCCTGCACCCCTCCCCAGAGTCCCCGTGGCATGGAGGGGTCAAAAAGATTGAGGGGCAGTCCAGACTCAAATTCTAAAGGGTTAAGCCCTTGTTACCAACTGGGAAAAAAAGATTGATGGTTCAAAGTGACCCAGAGTCGAGGTACACAGGCCTGTTGATTGACCTCTGAATGGCCACATGGGCAGTCCCATAGAGCGCAGTCCCACAACGATTCATACATAAAGGCTGTGAGTCCTAATATGCGTTGGCTTAATGGACAAGGTGGCATCTTGGTTCAGTGCTGGGCTGCTAACTGCAAGGTCAGCAGGTCAAACCACCAGCACTTCTTGGGAGAAAGACTGGGCTTTCTACTCCCATACAGAGTTACAGTGTAGGAAACTCACACGGGCCATTCTACTCTCTCACTAGGTCGCTGTGAGTCAGCATCAACTCCATGCCAGTGAGTGAATTTTAAGGGGTGCCTTGAATGCAGGTGCTGGTGACCAACAACTTCCAAAAAAGTTAGCCACTGAAAACCTTTGGCAACCAGTTCTACAGAAGCCCCGGTGGCATAGTGGTTATGCACTGGGCTGCTAGCTAAGAGGTCGGCAGTTCAAAACCACCAGCTGTTCCAAGGCTGTCTACCTCCTTAAAGAGTCGAAGTCTCGGAAACTCACAGGGGCAGTTCTACCCTGTCCAAGAAGGTCACTGAGAGTCAGCAGTGACTGGATGGCAGTGAGTTTATTTGGTGTGTGTGTGTACTAATGGACCAGTGTGGGACCTCCCCACTCCTACCCCACCCCATCTCCATGCTCACCAGCCAGTCTGTCAGGGTTGGGGTCAAGCTCTCTGGAGCCCTGCCCCCCAAGCTGTCTTCTCGCTCCCTAGCTCCCGCCAGAAAATGGAGCTTCATGACCCTGGGGGATGGAGTTGGCCAGCCTGCAAACCGCCCTGCTCCCCTCGCGCCCGCCTCCCCCCACCCCCACCCCAAGCACAGGGCTGCAGCTACGCCTGTCACATCCAAGATTGCCTTGGCCACGGGAGATGGGGATGAGTTTTCCATTCGGTCCTGATGTTTATTTCATGCCCATCAATATCAGCCCGTATTAGGACAGATGAGATGGCTATTTACAGGCTGCGCATTTTCACACTTGGTAATTATAAACCCTCCCCGGTTTGGTCAGAGTCATGGAGATCTATTTCGGCAATTAGCAGTTTAGTATTTGTTTAATGGGAATGCAAGAGTGTTACGGCACATCAGTGCCTCACTAATGATTCGCCTGTCTCCTCCGGAGCTGGCAGGTTTGGGCCTTTTCACGGTGGGTGAGGCCTGATTGGGAGAGGCTCGGGCGGGGGACATTAGGCAGCCTGCCTGGCTCACCCCCACCCCCCCAGGAGTGCATGCATGCACACACGCACGCACGCACGCACAGACACATGCCCCGGCCGGGCTGGGAAGGGCCTGCATTTCCAGGGCTCAGCAGCCACCACTCAAAGGAGCTCACACAAGAGGCCCTTAGCCCAGATGCCATTTCCGTGTGACAGCTGTCAAGCCTGCCAGAACCAACTGCTTCTCCTGAAACACGACGCGCTAGCCATCTCCAAGCCCCTCTCCCACCCACCCCTTCCTTGCCCAGCCCTAGCTCCGATACCCCCAGAGGGAGTCCCCTGCCCCATCCTCCAGGCCCCAAGGGGCTGCTGCAGCCCAGGGCTCTGCCTGCACCCCTCAATGCAACTTTCACACAGCCAGAAGGAGCCCCCACCCAGCTCTGCTGCCCACCCCTCGTTTGGAGCAAGGGCTTCTTGGACTGGCTCCCAAGGGCACCTGGGTTCTTGACGTCTGGGCTGCATGCCTCTGAGGGTGGCAGTTTGCAGTGGGAAGACGCACAGCGTGGATGTGGCTCCTGATGGGGGTGTGTGGTTTAGGTGGGGGAAGCCTATGTGATGTGTGTGCGTGCACTGTGTGCTTACCAAGAAGACTGTCAGGAAGGAGGGGGCCGAGTGCGCCCATATCGGTTACGAAGACGGCGTCTTGTGCATTAGGTCGTAGCCACCACCTACGCCTTCCGAACATTCTAGAAGGAAAGCACACACAGCTCTTGGAGCGCGCTCACACTCAGCATGGGCTGTGCTTTGGTGGAGTCTTCGGACCCCTCGCCAGTCCCTGCTCTGTGACCACGGACAAGCAGGGAGACACTGGGGCTTTGGGATCCAGCACCCTCATGCACTCTCAGGCCATCTCTGTAGGCCGTCGTTGCTGTAGCTGCTGGGTGCCCTGCGGTCGGGCGCAACTCACGGCGACCAGCCCTGTGCCAGCCTCACGGCGACACCTCGGTTTGCGCTCCTTGTTGCAGCCGCATGCCAGAGAAGTGCAGGTGGTTCCTCGATTAGATGAAGTCAGGAGATGGCATGGCCTTCCCCCACAAAAAATATTTCAAAGTAGGGAAGTGGTGAAGAAAGCTTCCTGCCGGTGGGGATGGCATAGTGTGGCCCCAGGAAGGCCTGCAGGTCTTCTGTGATGAGATTGGTGGTGGTGGTGCCTGCAGGTTGCCTCTGACACCCAGCGACCTCATGGGACCGGGCAGAGCTGCCCCATAGGGTGTGTTTGCTCAGCTGCACCCTTTAGGGGAGCACATGGCCAGGGCTTGCTCCCCCAGGACTGCAGGCTGGGCTTCAGCAGAGCATCTTTCCGTTAGCGTCTGGGTTGAGTGTATGCCTCTGCCCGCGGGGTTCCTAAGGAGGAGCTCCTGAGAAACAAAGCCAAGTCGGTATGCCTTTCTGTCTCCAGCCAGCAAAGGTCGCTAGTACAGGGCCAGCTAGATGCACACTAGCACCATCGCACTGTAGGCAAGAAGCAGAAGGGTACCTGGCAGCCATGGGGGGCATCATGGGAAGCTGGCATCCCCTTTGGAAGGGGGTGATGGAGAGACTCTGAGATGAAGGGCTGGCACCGTGAGGCTTGGGTTTATAAAACCTGGACCCGGTCCTGGCCAGCTCTGGGACAGCCAGTGAGTAAACCAAACCAAGGCTCAGAGAATGAGTAGTCTCCCTGTCTCCTGGGATGGAATGAGCAGCCATGGAATAGTAATATGGTGGAGCTTGTGGGTGGGGGGGGGGGTTCATGGTTTTGCTGGGGCTTCTTAAGGTACCGCCCAGGAGAACATCCTGTGTTTCCTTTCTGGCCGTTCTGAGCTCCTTCCAGGATGGAACGTTGGCTGTGCTGGATGTATCGAGGGTTGAGGCCGCTGCAAGAAAGGCACTCGGCAGGGAGCCTGTGGATCCTGGTTTTTGGCGAGGGGTTGACATCCCGTTTCCAGGCAGCCAGAGGCCCAATTAATGCCCGTTTTATTTCGAGTGCACACACACACACACTGTGATTAAGGCTCCAGTCAGGCAGAGATGTTCAGCTGTGCAGAGCAGTGACTCTCAGGCCTTGGCTGTGCCCCAGAAGCATTGGGGAACTTTAAGGAACTCGCTGCTGGGCCCCCCCACCTCCAGAGGAGCTGATGTCATGGGTCGGGGGTGTGGCGATGGCACCAGGCATTTGAAAAGCTCTTTGGGTGATTCTTGTGAACAGCCAAGGCTGAAAACCACCGATCTAGGATCCAGTATGAACCTATGGGCTTTCCAGCCTGCTGCTGCTGCTGCTCCCTCCTTCCATGTGGGCAGTGACTCAAGAGAGACCACCCTCACTCTGTGCAAGGCCACTCTTGGGTCACGCGGAAAAGCCTTCTCGATAAACCTTAGGATGTACGGCAGTTGCAGTCGGTGACTGAGGATGCCAGAGCAGGGTCAAGGCAATGACCTTTAAGAAACAGATCTCCGTCCTGTCTGCAGTCTCCCCTTGGCTGGGTTTGGACAGCCAGTCCCTCAGTGAGTGGTCCAGCGCTTAATCATGTGTGCCACCAGGGACCCCATACTGAGGGTGACAGTGGGTGCAGGCTTGGTTGTGCGCTGTTGACTGGGAGACACTGCAGACACTGCAGAGCGGTGCCTGCCCGAGTGCCAGGCCGCGCGTGTCACGACGGTGTGCGAATCCCCACTCCGCCTCCAGTGCTCCGGGAATGTTTTGAGCATCACGAGGCCCATTCAGCTCTGTGCAGTGTAGTGCCATGGTATCGCCTTGGCGGGTGTTTATTTAAACCAATATAGTTTAATTTAAGCCAAGTGATTGTGTGGGAGCACGAAGCTAGAAAGGCAAGGGCGTTTGTTGAAGAGTAGAGTCCCTCTCTTTCCCCTCCTCCTCCTCTGTGTCTGACAGATCCTTTAGGGCTCTGGGGAAATGCTTGGTACCATGTGCTTGGTATCCCTCCAGAGGGTTGGAAATTTCCAGAGGCGTGTTTTGGCCACAGAAAGGCTCGGGCACTTCCTCCTGGAACAGCTTGTGAAGGAGCCATAGGATGGTGCTTCCAGTCGCTGCCCCAGCAGCCTCTGCTGCCCCTCTTGGCATTCAAGGCTGATGGAGGTGTCTCCAGATGGAGCCTCGCTGGCCTCTCAGACAGTTGAAAATGGGAAACGAGGGACAGACAAAGAAGGTGGCTTGTCCTCCGTGAGATGCTGAAGTTGGACGGACCTGGGAGGGGAACCCAGCTCCTCCTCCTGGGTGCAGCTCGGCCTCCCAGCTCCGGCCACGTCACCACCAGCAGCGCCCCGTTCTGTCTCTGTGGTTTTCCATGAGCACAGGGTTGTGCAGTGGTCTGGGGGCGTACTCTGGAATTCCACCCTTTGGCCAGCCAACTGGCCGAGCAGAACTTTTTACCTCACTTGATCCCCGTGTCCGTCCATCGTGATGTTCCCTTCTGTTCGGCTAGCACGTGGCCTGTGCTGCTTCTGTCTCACCTGGTTGCAGGCAACCCCATCTGGCGACTTCTGAAATCGCCCAGGCAAGAATGCCTGGCTCCCAATAAATCTTTTGACGCATTCTAGAGAGAGTTCGCTCATTCATTAAATGAATTAGGATTAGAGAGGCATCACCCACTGACTTGAGTGTTAATTATTGCTGATCTTCCTGGTGCTCATTGAGTGAGGAGCGACCGAGTTGCCAGCTTCTCTTGGCGCTTCCAGCATCTCTGGAACCTTGCTGCTGGGAGGGGTGCGGGAGCGCCCTCTCCACACCCTGAGACAGTGTTCCATTTAGCATGTGAAACTGAGAGTCCAGGGAGCCCCTCAGCACTCTCCCGGCGTCCACCCCATCTCTCGCCTTGGTTCACGCCCCAGTAGTATTTGAGAATGTGTACGATCTAAGAGATTGTGAGCTGGGAACAGGACTGTGTACCAGTTACCGCTCCCCCTAAGAGGGCTGTGTAGCAAAGGGTGCTGGCACCTCGGTGGCTTCTCATCAGTGTTTGTTCCCCTCCAGTGGTTCTGGGCTCACATGTTCGGAGTTGACTAGTGGCCAACGCGCCTCTGCTCTGTGTATCTCTAGCCTGCGTACATCCTTCTCCCAGTGGTGGCCAAGGTGCAAGAGGGGACGTGAGGAACACACAAACCTGTGTTCCTCTCCTGGCCAGGCCCGCACGGGCACCGTCTTCTCTCCACTTCACTTCAGTGGCCATAGCCGGCCAAAGTCCAGATTCTACTGGTTGTGGAATAGACACTGTCTCTTGGGAGCGAAGGCGGTGACATTAAGCAAGTGGGGAGATGTGAGGTGGTGAATGCCGCCAGTCTCCCTGGACCCCATATCGTTAGAGACCTCAGTAATTATCCAGACCTCTGCATAGTCTGTCTCATATGTGCGTCGATCGTAGACCGGGAGAATACACTTCCTAAGGGCTCGTGGTGCTTTCTGGAGTCCCCGGGTGAGGACTGGCAGTTCAGACCCACCCAGAGGCCTCTTGGTGGTCTGTTTCTGAAAGGACACGGCCTTGAAAACCCCACACCACGTTCTTCTCATATGCAAACAAGGGTCGGCAATCAGCGTGGCCGCCATGAACAACATCTGTGTTTTCTACCTGAGGCCAGAAAAAACCCGTGTCCAGCTCCCGTCAGTCTGTGGGTTCCTCCCAGACCCTGGGTGATGCTTTGGTATAGCTGTGTGTGTGGTGGGGGGGTCTCTGCATGGATTCTAACTCACAGCCACCCTGTGTGGCAGAGCAGACCTGCCCCCCCCCCTCCCAGGACTGTAAGCCATTATGGAAACACCTTACCAGTCTTTCTTCAGAAGAACCCCACAGGGGGTGAGTGTGAACCACCCACCTTTTGGGTACTAGGTAGTAGCCAAGGGTTCTACTATGTGTGTCCCCAAGCCTCCTTGACCTTGGTCTAGCTCACATGCATTTCATGACTCTGCCCAGCCAGCTAGCGGGGCTGTGTGTATGTGCACGTGTGAGTGAGAGAACGGTATCTTTTTCCGGGTGGAATGCCAGTAACCCTGACTGCGCCTCTTCGCTCCCCGCACCCGACAGCTTCACACAGGCCTCTTGTGTTGGGCTCACGTAGAACCGTGAGAACCCAGCCCATCCACGGGGCCGTGTTTTTCATCTGACTGCCTCTTTGTATATTCCTTCTTCTGGTTTCAGCCCCTGCTGTCCTGCCAGATTTCCGTGGCGCTGGTGGTGTCTCTGAATTAATGCGTCTTTTGCAATTGCTGAAAAGTCCCATCCCCACCCTCACCCCCACCCCAGCACTGGGATGTATCCATGTTAACCCCCCTTTCCTCCCTGGTCACTGCTTAGGCGTTTATTTTGTCACGTGTTCAGGGGACGCGCCCTCTATCTGTTCGGTGCGGGCCCCATTGTCGAGTGAGACGAGTGGAAAGCGTTGTAGCCGCCACAACAGTGGGTGTCGGAAAAACGTCCACACGTCTTCTCAGCCACGCTCCCCAGGGTCGGGCGAGGGCCGAGCCCGGAAGGGGGAGCAAGGGGCAGGCGCACTGCCAAACAGGGGGCTTTTGAAAACATGGCTCTTCTGTCCAGAATGTGTGTGCCCTAAGGAGACCTGCTTTGCTGTGCCCAAACATGGCCAACACAGGGGGGGGGGAGGGGGGGACGGTGTTCCCTCGCTGTTGGGCATTTTCAGCTCAAACTAAGCACTTGGCAAACATCTAAGAAAACCTGGAGAGGGGCCTGAAACAGATGTCACATTTACCTGCACAACACCCAGCAGCTTCACCCCGCTACCCACGCGCACCCCAGGCACGCCGACTCTTAGCGATTCCCAGGATCTGCGCCTGGGGTTCCATATGCACAAGTGTGACTGCGCTGTGTGCAAACAGACCAGTTGGTCTTCTGGCGGTTTCTCCAGGAGCGGCTGTTGAGCGTGTGGCCCCGGCGGGGGCTTGGGGGCGGGGGCGCTTCATGCCCGCCAGGCTGCAGTTTGTCCAGAGACAGGCACCCAGGGAGGGGTCTGCTGAAGGAGCCCTGGGCCAGGCCATCTCCTGGTACCCTGGTGCTGGGGAGGCCGGAGCAGACACCATACAAGGCCATTTTCTCCCCCAGGACTGACTTCCGAAGTAGGGGCCAGAAGGGGACGGCCCCAGGAGCCCGCTTGTTCAGTCTCGGTTGCTTAGCAACAAAGGGGGGGGGCTGACTCTAGAAGGGATTTTTAAGCCCTGCCCCAGTCCCTTTGAGGTTTACATCTGGCTTGCCCGCCCCAAGCCCCCACCTCGCCCACCTTCTGTTTGTACCTCGACTTTGCCTCTCTCCCTGTTAGATTTGAAGGCTTTGAGAACCACAGATTCGATTTGTCTGGAAGCCCCATTTCAAGTGAATTTTATTGCGTCTCCTTGTCCTCCGGCCCTCTCCTTCTGAGACGGGAGTCTGGGAGGAATGAGGCACGGACAGCTTACGATCCCTCCTCTCGCTGGCATCGAGCAAGGCCCTCAGCTCCTCTGGGAGCCTGTGCGTTCACATGAACGGTGTCGGGTCCTCCCCAGCCCCACAGCCCACAGCAGTCGCTCCAAGCCCAGAACCCTCCGGAGTGGGATGTAGCGGCGGGGACTTTATCCGCCCCCAATGACATGGAGTGGCTTGTATTTGGATGGCTAACCTTGGGCTCAAAGTGAATGACAAGACCAGGCTGCTCACCTGGCCATACCTGGTACTCTCTCCAGGAGGCTAGCTGGTTGGTGAGGGCGAGCACCCGCAATATAGCTGCCCCCCAGGAAGGCCGGGGTCCTAGAGGAAGATGAGGGGGGATAGCGAGAGCCCAACCCCGCTCCTTGAGTATGAGCTCCCTGAGCTCTCAAAGGGCCCTGTTGGCACTCTAGAGGAAGCAAGGGGCTGCTCACCAGTGGGGTGGCAGGTCAACACCCCCAGCCTTCCGCCCCCGGCTGTCCCTTGAGAGCATGAGGCTGCCTGGATCCCTAAAGAGTTACAGCCTCAGAAAGCCCTGTGGGGCCCCTCCGAGTCAGCATCAGCTTGATGGCTGTGGTTACACTAGGCAGAAAGAAAGGTGATGGTTTGGACTTCTACCTTTTGGTATATTCTAATTATCTTTAATAAGCCGCTTTTGCTTCCATCACAGAGATGACACCCCACACACAGACAACACACACACCACACACACAGACCGTGCAGACAGTGTTGCGCACAGGTTTTTCGGATGACTGAAGCAGTCCCTGTTCTGTGTTTGTTTTGCAGGTAGAGGACGCGATGCTGATGTTTGATAAGACGACCAACAGGCACCGAGGTAAGAGCTCCGGAGCCAGCCGGCGCGCCGTCTCTCCCCAGCCCCCGTCACAGTCATTCAAAGACACAGCTCGAACGTGTCACGTCCGCCAGTGTCCTGGGGTCGGGGTGGTCGTGTGCCAGAGATCTGTGTCCACAGAGGGCCACAAGGCACAAGGGGTCTGTATGTCGGGCAAGGAATGCCATTTCTGTATCGCGGCCACGCCTCGCATGCATCAGATCTACCATTCTAATCCTGCCCCCCTTAGTCCTGCGCTAAGTGACCCAGGTGGGAATTAGTCATGGCAGTAACTCGGTGGCGTTCTCCACTGGCACGGAAGGAGGTGGCTTTAGAAGCATATTGTCCATCTGAAGAATGAATGGCGTTTGTGCACAGTGCATGGAGATGGCTGCTGCTGCCGGGTGCCCTGGAATTGATGCCCAGGGAGCAGTTGTGTGACAGCGCATCGCTGCCCCGTAGGCTGTCCCTGCTGGCATAGCAGTCAAGTACTCTTGTTTGGTCAAGTGGAAGGGCAGCGAGAGGGAGGAAGGCCCTCAACAAGATGGATGGACACGGCGGCTGCAACAATGGGCTCGCCCATGGAACCAGGCAGTGCCAGGCTTAGTCGTGAGGGGTCGCCATGTGTCGTAACTGACTCGGTGGTCCCTCACAACAACAACCACACTAGCCAACAGGGTGGTGACATGAGCCCCCAGCTACTCCAAGGAGAAAGATGTGGCAGTGTGCTTTCATAACCATTATACGAGGGGGTACCCCCAAAAAACAGATTTCCCCACCAAAAGTTATGCATTTAGTTAAATTTTTTTGTTTTTACAAAACAACTTATTCCCTCCAAAGTTCTCTCCATGACACTTAATACATTCGTCAAATCTGTGATTCCATTCTCGGAAACATCTTCCAAACTCATCTGTTTGGATGGCTGACAGCACCTCCATTGTGTGTTTCTTCGCCTCTTCTTCATTTCCAAATCGCTGTCCTTTCATGTCCCTTTTCATTTGAGCAAGCAAAAATAAGTCACACAGAGAGAGGTCAGGTGAGTAAGGTGCATGGGGCAAGAGAAGCATGCTGTTTTTTTGTCAAAAACGGGTGCACTGAGATGACTCCGTGAGCAGGTGCATTGCCATGGTGGCAAAAGCAGGTCCCTTCTGCCACAAATCAAGCCTTTTTTTGCTTCATACTTGTTACACAGTTTTTTTCAGAACCTCTAAATAGAAAGCTTGATTAACAGTCTGACCTGGTGGAATAAACTCCAAATGCACGATCCCCCTCACATCAAAAAACAAATGAGCATCGTCTTGATCTTTGATCTCACTTGTTGAGCTTTTATTGTTGGCAAGGTGATGATGTCTCTTCCACTGGCTTGGTTGATGTTAGCTGTGGAGGCCGTAAGAATAGCACCGTCAGCAATGACCTTGGGAAAAAAGTCTGGTTGCTTCGGAGCTGTTCCTTCAAAGCACGGCCTGTCTCCAGCCGAACCTCCTTTTCCTGGTCAGTCAGAACCCGAGGCACAAAGTTCTCAGTGGTCCTTCTCATTCCCAAATCTTTCCATAAAATTCGCTGACCCGAGTGCCTAGATAGTCCAGATCGTGCCCCACGTGACATTTCACCTCTTTTGGAGACGAGAAAGCCACTCGTACACTTGAGTTTTCCTCATAGCGCTGTCCTTGGAAGCCGTGGTCAACATCACAACAGTCTCTGCAGCAATTTTCCCATCAGGAAACAGAATTTCACAGCTGCACGCTGTTCTCCCAAATCAGCCATCACAAAGATGAGGCTTGAGTGGAACTGCTTTTATGAAAAAGCCCACTGTGACCCGAGAGAACCTTCCCAGGTGACGCCACTGGGTGCACTAACTCAGAGTGAGTTGCTCGATGTCCACCTCGCGGGGAAAGATGTGCCATGAAAGCTCTGCTCCGGTCAGCACAGTGTCAGTTTTGGGGGGCGCCCCCTCGTACAGCTTTGGAAAGGCACCGGGCAGTGGTCTTCTGTCCTGTAGGGTGGCTTTGAATTGGAGGTAACTGCAGGGCAGCCAGTTTGGCTTCTGTTTGTTTAGCAGAAGTAGCTCGCTGGGCCTGTGTCCACGGGCAGCAAGGGGGTTTGCACCAGCAGCCTGTCAGTTAGCCCAAACACGTGACTGGTGGGCAGAAACCACGGGCTCAGAAGTGCCTTGGCGACTCCTCGCTGTCGGGGGCATGTGCCGTCCTTTGCATTTCCTTCTGTGCCCATCCATATTCTCCCATCCCTGTTTTTACAACCGGGACTTACCGGGGGCTTGTGAACTCCCTGAGAGGACGTGTGGGGTGTTTCAGCCTGTGCGCTTCTCGGGCACGGGAACCCTCACTTTCAGTCACGTCCCCTCAAAGAATCATTAGAATTGCCTTACGCTGAGGAAGATGGCGTGCATGTTGGAACTCCCTGGAGAGAGTAGAGTCCGAGGAGGTGCCCCAGAAACTCATGGGTTTTGGGGTTCCTAGTCCCAGTAGGAGGAGGAGTGGAGCTTGGGGGTGGGGAGGCAGGAAGCCCTGCCTGGGTGTCCCCGGGGAGGGAAGCAGAGAGGGAGCAGCGCTTCCTTGCATTTAGATGTTCTTTGTGTTGTTTACATTCCTCTGTCACCTGTGATTAGAAGCAGTTTCCAGTGCTGGCTGTCGGTCTCTGCTGTTTAGAGAAGGCAGGCGGCTGCGGAAGGAGTGGCAGGAGCCAAGTTGGGGGGCGGGGGAGGCTTGCAGGAGGGGTGTCTTCCCGACTGTGCCTGAGAATGCAATTCCTCATGCGTCCATCTACTGCGTCTTCAAAATGGGGAATTGGGGACTGGATGGGAGACGGTGGCATCAGGTGTGTGCACTTTGCAGAGAAGAGAGAGGGGTGGGGTGGGATCGCTGGACTGAGTGGAAAAGAAGAGCTGGCACGAGGGGGAGGAAGGTGGACTGAAGGCAGCAGGCACAAGAGGGTGGCCATCACTCTCCACCGCAAGAGAAAGCCTGGTCTTCCTCCCAGGGGGACGCTGGTGGTTTTGAACTGCTGACCACGTGGGTAGCTGCAGCCCAACACATAACTGTTGAGCCACCAGGCCCCCATCCTGACAGCAACAGCAGCAGTGATCTTGTCTTAATGTGGAAGAGTTGTAAGATGATAACTACATCTGAATCCTGGGTGGCCGAACACAGGTGTGTGAGGAATCCGTCCCAAGTGAGCACAGTCTGTAGGGCGTTGCCTGACGCCGGCGGCGCAGTGGGGTGTGTGTGTGTGCATGTGTCTGTGTGTGTGTGTTGGGGGTGGGAGTACAGGGAAGAAGGCAGGTGGCAGGTGTGAAGCGTGACCTCACCAAGAGGCCCTGATCCACTCCTTTGCTCCCGGGCTCCTCCTTGGCTCTCTTGCTCCCCCGTTGTGTCCTGTGTATGCGGAAAGAGCAGCTCTCCAAGCAGCTGAGGAGCTGGATGCTTAAGTTGGGGGTCACCCTTCAGCGATGCGGGGCATTCGGAGGAGCAAACATTTTAAAAGGAGGAGGAGGACCATGTCCCAACAGACGCACACATCCCCAGCGTGGCCAGGGTTGCCCAGGGCCTGCAGCCTGATGGACGTGTGCATTTGGGAAGCAGACAATAAGCACAAGGAAATCAAATCCTCCCACAGCCACCTGGGCCCACCGTCCCGTACCCTCTGCCAGCGTCCCGGCCCTGGTATCCTATTGAGAGCAACGTGCTGCAGCAGCAGAAGCGGAGGACACCTCTGGCTGGCACTGCCCGCCACTCCCTTCGCCCAGAAGCCCCGCCAGCTTCCTAGCTGCACCACCAGCCCCTCTGGGCAGCTGGGGTGGGGGGTGGCGACTCCAGCCTCCCTGCAGGCACTTGGAGAACCACCTGGTTGTCCGTGCCGCTGTGCCAGCTGCTGATGGGAGAAAAGAAGCGCAGGGTGAGCCCGGCCCCTGGGCGCCAGGTCTGCTCAGCCGCAGCCCCGCGTTCCACGGAGCACACTTCGCTTCCCACCGGAAGGCAGCGGTTGGGGCAGGAGGCTTGCTCCCAGCCCCTCAGCAACTGCCTCCTGTCCCTGCTCCCCATCCAGGCCCCAGGGGCCATCTGCATTTCCTCCCCGAGGACTGCTGCGGCCTCACTGGGGACTGCTTGGGTGGTACAGAGGCTGAGGAGACTCGACTGGAGCCCACCCAGAGGTGCTCAGAAGACCTGAAAGATAAGCCACAGAAACCCCTCCGGCGCCCACTCTGCTTCAAGACACACAGGGTCACCGTGGATCCCTGGTGGGTCTGGTCATCGCTGGCCTTAGGCAGGCCCGGGAAGAAAGAATCAGGGGACAGCAGGCTGCGGGCCCCCCACGGATGACTGTGTGGAATAGCCATGGTCTCCCTCCACCCTGGAAGCTCTCCATTTACGGAGGGTAGGACCAGAGGCGTGTGGCACCTCCCACTGCCCCCCTTCAACCACCGGCGTACTTCCAGCTTCTGCTGCTTCCTACCCTCTGTGGATGGCTCAGGTCCCCGCCTTGTGGGATCCACGGTGGCAGAGTAGGCTACTCATTGAAGTGCTCATCCCAAGGTCAGCGGTTTGAACCTACTAGTTCCTCCAAGGGAGAAAGATGAGGCTGTCTACCCTTAAAAAGACTGCAAGCCTCAGCATCTCTGCCCCTGTAGGGGTGCTGTGGGTTAGACTCGGCCTGATGGCGGTGAGCTTGGAGCTGGGCTTGGGGTTCATTAGCTCCAGGAACAGACGTGTGTTTCTGCTCTTTCCAACATTTCAACTAAGGGAATGCTCAAGATTAACTGCGCACACACCCCACCCTCCCACCCAAAGTGAAGGAACACCGCTGGCATAGTGGGTTATAAGTTGTTCTGCTCATTGCATGGTCAGCAGTTCGAAACTGCCTCCTGCTGCCCTGGGGAGAGATGAGGCTCTCTGCTCCCACACAGATTCGCAGCCTCAGAATCCTTAGGGGATGGGTCTGCCGTACCCTGTGGGGTCAGGATGAGTCCGAATATGAGCCAACTCAATGGCAACGTGTTTGGTTTTTACGGTTGGTGGTGGGGCAAGGAAGGTCATAGATTAGGTTCCCTGCGTGGTGGGCTGTGGGTAAGGATCAGCCTGCAGAAGTTCCTTAGGAAGTACCTGGAGCAGGTCACCTGTGGTGTCCTGGGGAGGCTGTGGTCGTCAAAGACTGGCTGGACCTTTGAAATGGGTGACTACTTGGCACCAGAGCGTGAACCTTTACATCTCGGTGTTTCTCCATCACCGTGTGCAGTCCACCCCAGGAGTGGGGTGAGGCCTGCCCGCTTCCCCTGAGCTAATCACGGAGGGGGCCCAACTGCTGGTGGCAACTTTGGGCAGCATGCCACCTCCCCCACTGGGGGGTACAGCTGCTGTCTAACCAAGTCATACCAACGTTCCAAGCAGAAACAGCCAAACTCTGAGTAAGAGCAAACCGAGCATGTGCCGGGCCGGGACGTGCTACGGGATCTTTATGACAAACGCCCGTGGGTGCATGGAGCCGCCCAGCGTCCCAGTCATCAGGGACGATTTGGGTGGGCAGGGAGTCTGTCTGACCTCTCAGCCAGGGTCTCACACCCTCAGCAAGCCCCATATTGGCATTGGTGTAAAGCAGGGAGTCTGGCCCTACGGCCCTTAGTTCTTCTTGGCCCCCTGCCTCCTCGCTGGACTTTAATGCACCTTCAGTTTCAGACAGAGAAGCCAGGCACACCTTCCGAACTGACACCTTCCCTCAGCCAGACAAAGAGCTGGGGGCACTGGTGGGGGCTTGGGCCCACCTTGGACCTGTCTGCCCTCCACTGCATGGTTTCCAAGAAGGGCGTTGTACCCACTGTTCTCAGTCATTCCATTTGCTTTCAAAACGTTGTTTGAGGGGGGCCTGAGAAATCTGGGGTTGATCATCAAAGGATTTAATCACTGGGGGAGAGTGTGTTGCCTCATCCTTGCAAAAGTCAGATTAAGATCTTGAGTTCAGCATTGGGTATTAGATATTGATCCCAGAGTCGGTTGAGGAGGGGAGGGAGCTGTGTGTGGAGGGGTGGGTGGCGGGAGAACAATCAAGTGCTGCCCTTGTAATGTGCTGCCTCTTGTTGGCCTGAGGCTGGGGAGTTGGGGCCAGAGGGAGGGGGTAGGGAGAAGCTTCTTGGGGTCTCTGCGTCCTCCCACACCCGCCCTACCCTCTCTGACAAGGTAGACTTGGTGGGGGGGTAGCTGCTCACTTCCTTAGAGAACCCCCCCAAGGGTTGCCACTCTGGGGGAACCTTGGCTGCTCCTCCCTCTGACCCCAGGGCCCCAGGTTCATGAGCCTCACACTGCAGGGTCTCTCCAAATCCTGCTGCCAGGGGACAGCTGGCTGGTCGGGGGCCCTGTGGAAAATGAGCCGGGTGGCTTTGAAGCTCATCTGGTCCCCTGGTGAGGGTCAGCTGGAGAGGGCAGAGTACAGAGGAGGCCTGCCTTCCCCACTCCCTGTGGCTCCCATTACCCAGCAGGCCTGTTTGCTCCGGAACACTGCCAGAGGCGAAGGAACAGGATACGCAGAGAGAAAAATAGAGATGCCTGTGATGGATGGCTCCTCGCCCAACTGTTAGCAGTTCCTTATTAAGTGCAATGCTAATGGCTTTGGAGAAGAACAGCAGCTCTGAGACCCAGCCACCAGCTGCCCCCAAGGATCCAGAATGCCCCCAGCAGACCGGTCCCCTATTCCAGGGCCCGCACCAGCATTGTCTGCTGAATCCCAAGAAGCACCTCACCAGCAGGCCCCTGTGCAGAGAGAGTCCGTGCCTTGAGTGGCCGGGTCCAGGCTGGTCATTAGTACCACGTGACCCACGGAGATGGTTTCCCTATGGGACGTCCAGTCTCGAGACCCTAAGGAGCAGCTCCGCTCAGCCCTGGGTCAGAAACCACCGTGAGGGGGGCTGGAGGAGGGCACTGTGGGCCAGTCTTCGTGAGGCAGTTGGAAGAAGAGCTTGGCGTCTCCTGGGATTCTTGTGCACGCTCTCCTTTGGTACCAGTGTACGGTCTCGGTGATGGGTACAATCAGTTTATTTGTTACCATGGTGGCAGGAAGACCTCGCTGAAGCTGTGAAGGAGCAAAAATACCCAGCCCTTCGTGTCCTGAACACCTGCCAGACACTCGCTTTTGAAATTGACCTCCGAGGCCGAATCGCCTCTTTTCTGGATGCTACGTAAAGATGATTAAGAAATCATACTGCACTTATTTGTGTATTGATCCCTGCTGCCCCAAAGGACCGGACTGACAACCACACTCACTGCCGCCACCTTGATTTCGACTCACGGTGACCCTGTAGGACCAAGGGGTCGAGTGTCGGAGACTGGGCATCTTTAGAGACGCGGTTGCCTCTTCTCTCCCTCAGAGAGGCTGGCGGGGGCAAATCTGGGGCCTTTCAGTTAGTGGCGAGCGGCTCCACGACTCTGCCACCGGGCTCCTTACCCAACAAAGACGGGGCCTGGAGACGGAGCTTCCGCAGAGGCGCACGTTTGAGTCAAAAGAAGACGGCCCGCGAAAGGCAGTGGGGCGTCACTTGTGCCAACTGTGATGTGTGCGTGCTCTTCCTGATCAGATCCCGGCCTCCGGGGGCACCTAGCCGGGAAGAAGGGTGGGACCTGCAATGTGTACTGGAGACTGTGGGGTGAGCAGGACGCCTCGGGGCACTTGCTCAGAGCAGGGTGGCTGTGCGGGGAGGACACGTGGTGAGGATAGATGGAACCCCACCTCCAGACGACACCTGGGCTGATGTGACAGGGGCATAGCCTGCCATGTAGCGCTGCTCACGGCTGGAGCCTGGGGGGAGCTAGGCCTTGGTCCTCCTGGCTGAAGCGAAGCCCTTTGTACAAGTCTCCTTTCTCCACATCTGCTTCCTCCACCCTGGGGTTAAAGTGTGAGGAACCCATCACCCCCTCACCCCCACCCAACCACCCAAAGTGTGAGCCGGGGGTCTTGCCAGAAACCTGTCGAAAGAGACAGTTGATCCTTCTTGGTGCTGAAGCTCATTCTGCTCTTGGTGGACTGGCCACCAGTTGTCATGCAAGCTTCCGTTCCGTGGCAGACCACGAACCACCCGCCACCACAGCTGGAGCATCCAGGCGAGTCATTGGCACCACGTGGCCACCAGCGGGAGAGCTGGGCTCTCTTTGACTGCAAGAGGAGGGTCTGGGTCAGGTGAGGTGACAGTCCTCTTGTCGGGTGTGGGGCAGCTGTTTTAGAAAGACATTGACCACCATCACCACCCCTTTGCCCCAGGCTTCAGGGTGGGATGGATTGAGTTAGTCTGGCTCAAGGAGAAGGCGGCGGGGGGTGCTTTGATGTGAGGCTGGAGAGGGATGGCTATTGCTGCCTTTGGATACTTGAAGAGATTCCCTTGGAGGAGTTGTGCCCAGGCTTGAAGGTGGGCACCCTTCAGCATACAGGGGCATAAAGAGACAACCGCTTGCCTCGTGGGAAAGAGCCTGGGACCTCGGAACTCAGCTGAGGTCACTGCGAAGCCTGGGTTCTACTCTAGTGAGCGTGTGGCTTGCTTGCTGTTCAGCCCAAAGCAGTGGGCCTGTGCCCGCCCGCAGCCTCTCACTCTGTTTCTGTGCTCTGCTCACAGGCTCTGGGCCTTTGCCCTGCCCAGCCCTCCCAGCGGATTCTCCTTGAAGCTTGTCTGGACACCGTCCCCTCTTCTAGAACATGGGGGGATAAGTGCAGCAGCCCAGCCCAGGGCCCCTTAGTCCCCTCGGTCAGCTGTCGGGAGTCCCACAGAGTGGTGGCACTGTGCCGGAATGTATTGTCCCACAGGTCCCGAGGCAGGAAGGCCCACCAGGCTGTCAGCTGTGCTGATTCCTTCAAAGCCTCACTCCCTGCTTCGGGGGCTCCCGGGCAGCCTTGGCCCTGCTCGGCTTGCAGCTACTTCGTGAGGTTATCGCGTCCCATCTTTGGGTCTGCCCATTCAGCTCTTGAATGAAGCATGGCTCTGATTGGGTGAGGGTCCGCCAACTGTCCAAGGCCCCATACCCACATCCCAAAGGATTTTCTAACAAATGCATCATCACGGACACTCGGGCTTCGGGACTTCAGCGTGCGTGTGTGTGTGTGTGTGTGTGTGTGTGTGTGTGTGTTTAATGCAGTTCAATCGTTACCCAAGGCTGAAAGCAGGGCAGTGTGGGGTGACCAGCCTTGGCAGCCGCCGAGCCACCTTCCAGTGGCCAGCCCCGGAGCGGCCTGCACATGTAATGTCCTCGTTAAATAAGCATCATTCTTCTCCCTGGGAACTTGGTGCAGACATGCCCCCGCAAAGGACCAGGTCGAAGGGCAGGGTCGAAGGGCACGTGAATTTGAAACCCGGTAGATGGCGAGGCCCTTGAAGATTCTTGTGGAAACCCCAGCTCCGGCAACATCGATCCAAGGGCTATAATCTCATTTCTGGCAGGAGAGCAAGGCGTACGTTTTACTTTTATTTATTTCCCTTGCGTGCTAACTGCGTGCCGAAGCGCCCATACGGTGCCATCCCTGCAGATATCCATCAGAACAGTATCTAACTGTCTGCTCCCCTGCGATCTCCATAGTCAACTATCAGACAAAACCTCCCACTGCCTAGCAACAGGCCTGGGGACGGCCGGGGACACCCAGGGCAGAAGAGAGCCCCTGGTGGGGGGGGGGGCACCTGTGGGTGAGCTTGTCTTTAGCCACAGTATAAATCTCGAGTTGCTGTCCCTTTGGAGGCAAAGCCCGGGCACCAGAGGTCTGGCGAGCTAGGGCACCGGATGGCTGGCGAGCTAATGGCCTGTCCCTCTCCCTCCCGCTGTGGCCCTCAGAAGCAGAAAAGGAGTGGGGCTGGGTCGGCAGCTTCACTGACCCCAAACGGCATTTTGGAGCAGGACAGGCGGCCTTTGTTTGGGCCTATCTCCTGCAGAGAGCCAGCCTCTGGGTTCTCACAGCTTGTTTTAAGATATCTGTGAAGGCCAGGGCTGGAGCGAAAAGAGCCTTCCACATGGTGACTTGGCTAGAAGATAACCCCACCCCACCCCAACACCTTTCTTCACATTGCAGAGCAGAGAGGGGCAGGAACGGGCACCAGACCTGGCCAGGTCCCCCAAAGCCGGACAGTTGCTGTCCTCTTGGGGATGAAGGGCCCAGAGGGGCTCCAGTTCTTAAGCAGCTGTGGCCCGCTGGTCCGGGTGTGGGGGACATAGGCTAGCCCACCTGTACCTCTGTGCTCCCTTGTCTGCACCCGATGCTGGCGCAGCCTGCCTTAAAGTGCCCCATGGTGACCCACAGTGTGTCATGGTGGAACTGTGCCAGCTGGCGTCGCAGTGACCGGTTTCCAGAAGTAGATCTCCATACCTTTCTTCGAAGGCCACTGGGAAGGCTTGACCCACTGCCCTCCCTGGTGGTAGGCGAGCACTGAGCCATGGGCATCACTCGGGATCTGGCAGAGCTGGGCATGGCAAGGTTTCAAATCTCAGCTTACCCACTTGTGTGGCTTCCAGCAAGTCTCTGGGGGTGTGGTGCCCTCCCTGTTCAGCTCCCACACGGAGGCCAGACGCCGCCACTGTGCGCACTGCCCTCCGCTTTGCCCACCCCCTCCACCCGCACCTTCATGTTCCTCAAGCAAACAACAAACACAGCGAATTTCAATTTCTGGGTTTTCCCGCCTCCCCTGTCCATATAGAATGCATACGCCTTTACACGGCGTGCAGATACGCCCAAAGATGCCCACAAAACCCGCCACCAGGAAGCAGCATAGCATTGTGGTCAGAAGCGCCTGTCTGAAGCCAGACAGCAGGTGTGTGACTCATAACTCTACCCCTCTTTGCTGTGCGACCTGGGGCACCTTACTTAACCTTTCTGTGGCGCAGGCGTCTCACCTGCAGAAGTAGGTCCGACTGAAGCCAGACAGTTAGCTAAAGACCTGGAGCCGTCTCTGGCCCCAGTGAGCACTCCAGCGTGCCTCGCACACGCCTGGTGTTGCGGAGAAAGCATGCACCCACCAAGCAGAGCCCAGTGCTCTGCCCAGGAAGAGCATGCCGTGCCGAAAGCTTGGAGAGACGCCAGAGGCTCTCGCTGCACCCCCACTGTCTTTTGAATTTTGCACTAGATGTTTTTATTTACCTGTTCAAACACTGACCCTTTTTTTTCAGTGGGAGTTTTAATAGCAATTCATTCCAGGTTGGCTGAGAAATGGGGCCTTGGTAAAACGAGAAAGATTGCCCCAAGAAAACACGTTCTCTGCAGCCCCAGCCCCTCGTCACTGCGACTCTGTCCCATTGACCCTGCAATTGGCATTCGTGCGTGAATCTGTGTGGAGGTGGCTGTGGACCTGCGTGTGTAAGGGGTTGTCTGCACCGTGCTTCCTTGAGTGAGGTGTGGGCCCTACCTTGTCGGAGAGGTCAGGGAGAGGGGGCCAGCAGACGTGCCCCCACGCAGCGGGGGTCCCTGACCCTCTTCTGCACTTTTCTTTCCATAAACAGTGCCCCATCGATGGATGAGCATTTTCTTAGTAGGCTCTCTGCCTCCCAGACCACAAGCTATCATTAGAAAAGCCTGACTGGCCCCGTTGGAAAAGAAACCTGGTTTCTGAGAGTCCATCCCATACGGGAGCGGGGAGAGGTGGAAAAGGGCGGCCCTACAAGACAGCATCACCCTCCCTCCCAGGAGCACCCCCTGCTCCCAATACCCACACACGAACACACTCTAAACAAAAGGCACTTTCCTTGCCAAGTTGGGACGGATGAACATGGGGACCCTGGCACATGCATACTAAATGCACAGGCTGTCTCCGTGGCCCGTTGCTCATAGTTTCAGAGATAAGGCAGATACACGTCAGCAGCTGGCACATAGGCAGGAAAAGACAGGGAAGGTCTAACCTCACGCTACTGGGTTCAGATACCAGCACTACCGCCAATCACGGGTCTTGGACATGTTCTTAAAACCCGTCTTCTCACCCGTCAGATGGGGTTTCTGTTGGTAACTCTGAGACTGGTTTAACCTGTGTGAAGCATCTAGCCCTGTGTGTGTGGGCTGTTGTGAGCTTCATCATTAGCATGATAAAACCAAACCCTATCCATGCCTGGAGCCTTAGTGGGCTAGTTGGCTACACCTTGGGCTTCTAGCTGCTAGGTCAGCAGATCAAAACCACCAGCCGCTCCACAGGAAAATGATGAGCTTGTTTTACTCCCATAAAGAGACTGAGTCCCGGAAACACACAAGGACAGGTACTGCCCTGTCCCGTAGGACCACTGTGAGTTGGAATCAACTCAATGGCAGTGCGGTTTTCACACCCTACTTTGGAAATCATGGTGACGCTCAGGGACAGGGTTTCCCAGGTGATCTCTGCAGGAGGATCCCTGTTGGTGCCTTGCTTAACCACTGAGCTCAACGCTAATCTGAAAGTCAGCTGTCCAGACCCCCCCCGCCCCCCTGCTGCTCTTTGGGAGACAGATGTGGCAATCTGCATCAGTAAAGAAACCGTATGGGGCAGTTGTCCCCTGTCCTCCATGGTCCCTGTGAGATGGTTATCATGTCTGAGGTCTGCAGAGCGTCAGCACTGGGAGGGTTTCCAAGACAGAGAGAGCGCCGCAGCCCCGTGGCCTGGCACCGCCTCTCTGCTCATGTCGACCTCGAGGCTGCTCTGTCTGGTGTGCAAGAGAAGTTAGGAAGGATGGTTCGTTTTTTGTTTTCGTTTTTTACCTCACTGAGAACACAACTCCTGACGTAGTGCCTGCCTTGCCCGCGTCTAATTTAGCTCACGCCCTAGAACTGCCCAGAAACAATGGCTATAAGGCTTTTGTTTTCAGAACCAAGAGCCCCTTCAAACTCTAAGGCAGTGGTTTTCAACCTTCCTAATGCTGCAGCCCTTTCATACAGTCCCTCATGTGGTGGTGACCCCCAACCATGAAATTGTTTTCGTTGCTACTTCATAACTGTAGTTTTGCTACTGTTGTGAATCGTCATGCAAATATCTGATATGCAGGATATATTTTCATTGTTACAAAATGAACATAATTAAAGCATAGTGATTCATCACAAAAGCAATATGTAATTATAGATTGTGAAATCTTTATTTCTAATGACAAAGAAATGAAATTTTGTCTTGAAGCATGGTGTAGCATGGGTAACCGTCTTAATATAACAGTAAACTACATTGCTACATTGTGCCAACATAAGACTGAGATACCTTCTTACTCACCAGATCAGCATATCTGCATGTGGACTGACCTGGAGAATGGATAGAGAAGGGGTGTCTCAATTCCTAAGACCATGGGAAATATATTTTCCGATGGTCTAAGGTGACCCCTGTGGCCTCCCCAAAGGGCCGAGACATGCCAAGAAAGAGCCAGCGCTCCCGGGGGGCTGTCAGCACACGTCCCACTCAGTAGACCCGTGCTTCCGATGGGCTCGTTCGGCTCAGCTATGCAGGGAAAGAAAAACCAGGCCAGAGAGGACAGAGGCCATCAAGAGAGCTCACATGCGTGGCGACACAAACCTTGCCCTCTTGACATGCCGCCCCTACTTCCGTTTGCCAAATTCAACCCTACCATGGGTTTCTGCACTAGCTGGACACAGATGGGGTCAGCAAGGTCACCCCTGCAGATCTCCGGCTGTCTGGTTGCCCCTGGGCACGGCAGGAATGCATGGCATCAGCCCTCCGGGTGGCCCCTTGTCGCTTTACCCTCAGGCTCGCTGGGCACACTCTGCAGGTTGGGTTTGGAATCGTCCATGTTCCATGCCTATGAGCACTTGCTCCAGGTTTGAGAGCTCACCTTCGACTCACCTCACCTGGTCACCTGGGGGCTGGAAGGTCGTGGGAGGCGCCTCCTTCTCCCTGACTGGCTGCTGTAGGCGACTCCGTGTGCGCACCCTGGGTGAAGCCCACCCTGCAGCTGCAGAGATGCGGTGTAGATTCATTATCTCCCCAGGCTGGGATGCTCCCTGGATGATCCATGACTCCATGTTCCAACTGCCGCTGGAGGTGACATCACCTCTTCCCGGCCCAGAATAGACTCAGAGGCAACAGGGGCTCCTGGGGTATGGGGGGGAAGGCACAGCAGCTGCTGCACGATGTCCATCGGGAGCCCAGTAGAAACCTCTGTGGTGGTTGCTGGGGGCTGCAGTCGAGTTGGCCCCAGGCTCAGGGCAACTCCGTGCGCAGTGGAAAGAAACGCCAGCCAGTTTTGCACCGTCCTTGTGATGGACCACAGCAGTGTGGCCCATTGGGCTCTCCAGGGCTGGAGTATGGAAGCAGATTGATGGGCATTTCTTGTAGCTCATCCTCATCTGGAAGTGCCTGTCCACACCATGGCAACCCTTGGTGCCTCCGCTGGCAGACAGGTGGTGTCTGCACCCGAGGTGCACTGGCCCGGCACTGGCCCAGGGTAGAAGGGTAGGCGTCTGCCACTGACCCCCGACACTGACCCCTGGGCCATTAACACACCTCCACTTTGTGGCGAAACCAAACTCACCGCAGGGAGTCGGTTCCGCCTCATAGCGACCCGATAGGGCAGTGTAGAACTGCCCTGTGGGTTTTCCGAGACTAACTCCTGACGGGAATAGAAAGCCGCCTATCTCTCCCTCAGAGGCTGGTGGATTCTAGCTGCTGACCTTGCAGTTAGCTGCCCGCTGCACCCTCCACCAGAGAGTGGCCCTACCCTAGAGTTCACCTCTCCCCCTTATTCTCTTCCCCTTGGGGTTTAGCTCGCATGGTAACTCAGAGCTGCTCACCCCTGGGCTCCACGTTGGGCCCCCCAGAGAGAGGCAGGGCTGGTCCGGAAGGGTCTGGGTGAGAGAAGCCCGCCGGCAGGCCCAGTCCCAGACATCCCATACGGCGAGGCTGGGCCTGTGTCAGCGATGTCCAGCCTGGTTGCAGTACAGTCCTGTCCCCCTCGGGAGTTTTGGAAGGGCCTGGGCATCACCCCCAAGTAATCCAGGAGCTCCCCAGGGGATGAAGAGGCAGCCTGGGCTGGGTCAGATGGTCTCCGAGGACCCTTTCAGGGTTAGAACCCACCCAGGTAGACTGCCCATGGTGCCTGTGACCTTGACCAGAGTGGGTGGGCAGCCTTGCAGTCTGCAGAGGCCCCTTCATGGAATAGAGTTTGGTGTAACAGCTGTAGGAGGACAGGGTGCCTCCTTAGGTGCGTGGCCCTCCGTGGTGCCTGTGGTGAGTGGGTGGCCGGAATATAAACCCCGAGGGTGTGTTGGATCTAGGGGGGTCCTGGATCGAGTCATTGCCTATCAAGATGCTTTGCTGGTTTCCCATGGCCCATCATCTGCTCCGACCACACCCCCTGCAGGCCCACAGACCCTCTCTTTGTCATTCTTCCGAGTGTCCCCTGAGACCCTGATGCTGCCGGACTGGTCACAGTTAATCCCTCCTCATCTTTCAGGACTGGGGTTAGGTGACCCATCCCTGGGGAAATCTTCCCAAACCCCAGATGAGGCCTGTGCCATCTGGCGTCCACTTGTGTGTCCCATATGTTCCTGGATGGCACAGTCTGTTCTTCATGATGCTCGTGTGTTTGGGGATCTGATTATTTGCCGCCACCACCACCACCCCCGCCTTGGACAGGCCTCGTCGGTGTTGCTTGCCAATAGGTGTTTGATTCACACTGGATGAGAGGGTGGGTGGGCAGACAGGCAGATGGATCTAGCTAGCTGCAGAGCTCTTGCTAAGCTTCTGGTAAAGGGATTGCCCATGGCCTCCTCAGCTTGGTCTCTGCTCCCAATTGGCTGGTCTGTGCCCTTTGCCCAGTGCCCTATGTGCTCCTCGGCCACTAGATCCTCTAGCACCATGGAGGCAAGGCAGCACTGCCCAGGGGTGGGGGTGGGGGGAAGTGTAGGGGCTGCAGGTGACTCCCAGAGGGTGCCCTGGAGAACTGAGGGGCAGCCGGAGAACCATGATTTTCTGGCACCTAAGGAAGGAGCAGAAGTCCTGGTGGTGTATTGGGTTGAGTAGTAGGTGTGGTGGTGTAGTGGGTTAAGTAGTAGGTGCCTAACTTGCAAGGTTGGCTGCTCAAACCCGCCAGCTGCTCTCCTGGAGAGTTACAGCCTCAAGATCGATGCCAGCGACGACTGCACAACTCCCTTGAAACAGATTTAAACCGGGCACTGGTACGGTCTACGAATTATATTCAAGAATGCTGTGAGAACAAAGACAGTTTTTTACGTGTTATAGGAAACCCTATCTAAGGCCACTATGCGGGAGAGTCAGCTCGGTGACGTGGGTTGGTGTGGGGTGGTCTGGTTTGGGTAGGAATAGGTCTTCCACAGCAACAAACATGAGTTCTTTCTCGCCCCTCTCTCTCAATGAGGGCGGGGCGGGGTGGGGGGGCGGACCTTCAGCAGTGCTGTAGCTATCCTGTCGGCTGAGGTACAGGTATAGTTTGGTTCCAATCCATCTAGCTGCTCCTCGGGAGGCAGACCAGGTAGGTGGTGGACACCCGTCCAGGTGACAGCCTGGGAAACCCGGGGGCCAGTTCTGGGTCACGTCCACTCACTGGCCTCGAGCTGTCGGGCTGGCAGTGCCGGGTAGGAAGGCATGTGCCTCTTACAGGTGGATTTCCAGACTTCCTCCCCACTTCCCAAATCCCTGGGCTCGGCATCTTAAAGGCTCCTTTTAATTGAGTTGATTCATTTGCCCTGGAAAGAGATTTCCTGATGCAGCCAGCGCATCTCCGTCTGAAGCACTCTGGAAACACCTGGCACTTTTCCTGAGTGACAATGAGGAAATGGAGTTTGAACATTATGGCTTAATTTGCTTCCCTCCCTCATGCTGTCGTACCTTAAAAAAAAAATAGGCACCCTTTACAAAAGAGACATCGTATTTCACCTGGAATACCAGTGCTGGCTACTGCAAAACAATGCCCAATAACTCCCCTCCCTCTCCGTAAAACCCCGGCTTTTAATGGACAGTGGATTCACTCCTTGGCAAACAGGAAGCCATCTGATTGCATATTTTGATTTACCGGGAACGTGCAGGTAGGTCCTAGAAGGGGTGGGTGAGCACAGGTGGAAGGTCAGTGTGAGCATCATAATGCCTTTGTTGTCAGACGTTCAGTGTCTCTGGTGGCTCTTCTTATGTTGTGTCTCGGGACCCGGGGGGTGGTGTGTGTGTGTGTGTTTGTTGCGTGTGATATTTGAAGGGACGGGGCTCCTGGTTGGTTCTGACATAAGCCCGGAGCCACCCTGGCTGCTGTGAGATGCTGTTGTGTGGCCTCGCTCCCACGGTGGAACCACCCATACGGACGGCTTCTTTAGATGGGCCGTGGCCATCCCTGTCTCCCGCCAACCAGAGCGGGACTGTGGTGTCGCCTTCCACAAAAAGGTGGGGCGGGTGATGTCAGAGCCTGCTCAGTTTTATGGTGTTTTTGTGTTGTGACACGGATTAAAAACCCCCGGGCAAAAATCAAGAATAGAGGTGAAGTTTAACTCTTTCCCCCCACAGTAGAAGTTTAACTTCTTCTCCCCCTCCCCCCCACCCCCCCACCCCCCGGCAATGTGGCTTGAGTCCTAAACGTACCTCCTGGGTTTGTCCTCTCTCATCGTTTTTACTTTCTCTTCTTTCTTAGGCTGTGCAACCCGGTTTGGGGTGGGGGGGGGCTGCCAGGGTGGGAGCAGCTGGGGCGGGGAGAGGAGCACAGCTGGGTCGGTGTTATTAGTCATTCCATGAAGAAATTGATTTGATAAATAATAGAGCAGTGATATTAGCAACACATGCTTGCGGGTCAGGTGACTCTGACAGAAGCCCCCAGTTAAGTGTGCGTGATGGTTTGACGGCGTGTGTGACTTCTGCAAACGTCCTGTTTTAAAATGGAAATTGGACTTGGCGTGCGCCCGTGCGGTTCTTAGCAAATAGGCGCAGCAATTACCAGAGGGGCTCGGCAATCTGGAGGGGGGTCTGCGTGCCTCGTTTGGCCTCCCCCCTCCCCCTTTCCAGAGGACGCCGCCCCCACTTTGTTTCCTGCCCTTTGCCTGTTCATCCTGCGCCTGCTTTGATTTGTAAAAGACGACGCCTCGCCCGCACTCCTTTATGATGATTTACCGAGCTGTTCTTATCTCTCACCTTAAATCCTTGATAAGAGCATCTTAAAAATGAAATTGCTACCTGACACTATTATAAAATCTTGGTGGGCAGCCAGGGGAGGAACCAAGAGTTGGGGTGGGAGGGAGAAAGGGGAGACTGGGTTTAGAGAATGGAAGGTTTTTAAAAGGAACGGTATAACACGGCCTTTTCTTCTGAGGTGCAGAAGCCTTTATCTTGTAAATGGCCAGTAGTAGAGCCTTAGCAGTGACCCTGACCACTGTGTCGTGAGCTGTGGTGTGGGGAGAGGGCCAGGGGGGAGAGGGCCAGACCCCGGTTAGGGTAGGGATACTTTGCTGTGAAGGTCAAGACAGTGAGTTTGCCTTTGGGATGAGTGGATGCATGGATAGATGGATGGATGGTGGATGGATAGATAGATGAATGGCTGGATGGATGGCTGGATGGATGTGATTTAATCAACGTTCATATTTATGAGAGACCTTGGTGGTGTGGTGAGTTAACCACTGAACTATAACCTCAGGGTGGGCAGTTCAAACCCACCAGATACTCTTTGGAGCACAGTGAGGCTACCTGCTCTCTGAAAGATGTACAGCCCTGGAAATGTATCCACCTACCTCTACACATGCGGTCGCTACGGGTCAGAATCGACTCAGTGGCCGTGTGGTCATCTCTTTAAGGAGTCCTGATGATCCAGCCCCCCCCCCCCCCAGCCACTCCTCAGGAGAAAGACGCACCTTCTGTGCCCATAGAGTTACAGTTGGCGTTGACTCATGACTCACGGCAGTGGGTTTGGCGTTGAGTTTTGATGATGTGACCCATCCAACCCCTCCGTGGGAGCTAGCTGAGACTGCCCACTCCTGCAAAGAGTTAAAGTCTCAGAAACCCACCAGGACCATTCTCGCCCTACGGGGTTCCAGCGGGGAGTCGGAATCGACCTGCCTGCCGGCATGGGTTTGGTGTGGCTGGATGACCGCTGCTAACTGAATGGTTGGCAGTTGGGCCCCACCCCGTGGTTCTGGAGGAGAAAGACTATCTGCTCCATCGCTCACCGCCGGTCTGAACAGATCGATGACACTGACAACAGGAGGATAACAGCTAGAGGAGCCCCGGTGCACAGCGGTTGCCCTTTGGGCTGCTAATGGCAAGGTCGGCAGTTCAAAACCATCAGCCGGCTTTGTGGGAGAAAGATGGGGCTTTCTGCTCTCGTAAAGAGCTACAGCAGCGGTTCTCAACCTCCCTCATGCCATGACCCTTTCAGACAGGTCCTCATGTGTAGTGACCCTTCCCCCCAACCATAAAATTATTTCCGTTGCGACTTCAGAATTGTAATTTTGCTACTGTTATGAATTGGGCGACCCCTGTGAAAGGGTCATGCGACCCCTGTGAAAGGGTCATGTGACCCCCAAAGTGGTCACAACCCACAGATTGAGAACCGCTGAGTTACAGTCTTGGAAACTCATGGGGGAGGGGAGCAGTTCCACCCTGGCCTATAAGGTCGCTATGAGTCGGCATGGACTCCGAGTCAGTGAGTTGGGTTTTAACAATAACAGCCATCCTCCATATGGCCATGAGCACGTGCCCCTCCCAGTGGCCCACAGCCCCTCCCCTTATCCTGCGCTGGTCAAGGCAGGCCAAAGCAGAGTCTGCTCCTGAGGTGGGGCCCAGGGTACTGCCTGGATAGGGCCGGGGGTGCAAGAGTGGGAACTTGGTTTGGCTATGTGATGTGCCTGGAGGTCTGCATTTATCCACAAAAGATGGGGGGGGGGGTCATCCATTAATAGAGCTGTCTGAGGCAGCAGGTCATTTAAATTCTAATATAGTGATTTAATGAACTCTTGTCTTTAATTCCTGTGACTCCGAGAAGACAGCCATCCTCTCCCCACAATGGAGCTCGTTAACCCAGCTCTGTACCGACTGCGCTTTCTTTATTGCTATGAGGACCCGGCGCAGGTTTCCCCTGGGCCTGGCCGAGAAGGGGGCGTGGAGTAATGGCCAGCCTGCAGAAGGACACGCAGCCGCCCGGCTCACCTGGCACTGTGAAGGGCCATGTGTGTGTGTCCTGTATGGCACAGGGTGACCCACGTGGCTGAGGCCCTGTGTGTAGCTGGTGATTCTGGAGAGATTATGCCCAATTTATCACACACCTCATGAAACTATAACCCGCCACCCAAAATGACTGCTTTTGGAAACGGTCTTGTCTCTTTGGAGTGGAGACTGGAGACAACCAGACAAGGTTCGGTGGTGATGAATAAAGAAACATTACTTTTCTGAACCCAATCTTCTGTTACCAGTCACTTTTCTGCCCGACATTCAATCAAAATGCAAATGGCAGTGGCGCCAGGGGAGCGGTGGTTATTGTAATACTAATTGATTGGTTGGAGGGTGGGTTTTGATAAGTGTGGCCTGAGATTTCTGAAATATGATTCGCTTTAATTACAGCGACGCTAATAAAAACGAACAAATGATTTCATGATGATTTCCGGGTAATGGCTTAAAGATTTTGTTGGGGTTTCGAATGAGAAATGGCGGAAGCGCATCCAATGCCTAGGGTCCTGGTGGACGGCCCAGGACACAAATCCAGAGTGCGGCAGGAAGCCTGTGGAACCTGGAGGAGACAGAGACAAAGCCCCTCCTCCCCCTCTCCACGTGGCCACAGGGGGACCCGAAGTCATTGGCCTTTTCGGGCGGAAGTGGGGACTGGGTTGCCCTGAGCCGGCTGCGTCTTCTCTGAGGGTCACCCTGATGTGCCCTTTACTGAGAAGGGGCAGAGTGAGTCTGGATGACACCCAGTGGTGTGATGCTCAGGGGCTTCACACTGGAGTTACGCACCGGCCCTTCGCTGAGCTTGCACTGTGTTCCGGATACTGCTCCAGTTCTAACCGTGCAGAGCAAACAGTTCGGATCCAGGGAGCTTTCACGGGCTGAGTTTTAGAAGGGGGTCACCAGGCCCTTCTTTCTAACCTTAGTCTGGCAGCCCCACTGAAACCTGTTCATCAGCATCTTGCTCCTGGTAAGCCAGTCCTGGCAGGAGCAGCCCTGTGGGACAGGGTAGAACTGCCCCGTGGGTTTCTGGGCTCTGACTGTTACAGAAGGGGAAAACCTCATCTTTCTCTCGAGAGCAGCTGGCGGCTTTGAACTGCTGACCTTGCAGTTAGGAGCCCACTCGATAACCCACATGGCAGCATTTAAACCTCCACCAGACAGGCTGGCTGCATGTGAGGGGGGCACTTATCCAGAGTGGAACCCCAGTCAATGACATGAACGGTGAGAATTCTGTCCCTGAGCTACAGATTCGCCCATCTTTTAAGCTGGTCGATAAAAATGAAAACAGAATGAGGACTGATGGTAGGTTCTCAAAGAAGCCCTCCTGGCACAGTGGATTGGGGTGTGTTGGATGCTAACCACAAGGTCAGAGGTTCAAACCCACCAGCCACTCCTTGGGAGAAAGATGAGGCTCCGGTGCCCATAAAGAGCTGCAGTATCAGAAACGTGGCGGAACCGTTGCACTCTGTCTTGTGGGGTCTCTAGAACAGCCTCCACAGCAGGGAGGGTGGGCCAAGGTCTCAGACTGGACAGCTGAGGGGACAGTGGTGCCGTCTGGTTGCATGTGGGGGAGACTCGAGTGCAAGGAGCAGATTTCAGGGAGAGATTGGATAGAGCAGTTTGAAACTCCTTTTGGCTGTGATGAGAAGACAGATAAACAGAAAATGCACAGATATACTTAAAACAAAACACCAAAAAAACATGTCTCTGGAGAAAGAAAGAAAAAACCTCTCCCAAACTGTTTGTGCATAAACCTCATTAAGGAAGAGGCTGTTTCAGGGGAATCCTGAGTCGATTTTATTGTCAATGTGGCGGAGACTGAAACTTGGAGATGGAGTGATTGGTCCCCTAACACCTCTGGTTGTTGCCTCATTAAGAGTCTCCCCCGGGCTTTCTGGTTTCGATCTTCCGGAGGGTTTTCTGAACCATGCTGCATCCCAGAGGCTAAGCTGGGGCAGGCCTGGGCATCTGGGTCTTCCCAGTCCCCCTCCCCAGGAGCGAGGGACCACAGGGCGCTCTTCAGCACCTTCCTCTGGAGACCAGGTGGAGGGTGTGTGCAGAGTACTGGGCCGCAGGAGTGCCCTAGGGAGGCAGACTGGGCGCCCAGGCCCTGACCGCTCTTCTCCAGCTACCTGGGGTCTCTGGGACTCAATGACGTGGGCTATTTGCAGGGGTCAGTGCGGATCATAGATGGGGGTTCCCGGGGTGGCTGCCGCTCTGACAAATTAATTGGTTAAAAATAATAAATAGAGGAGCGCACATCAGATTTTTGTTATTGGGGTGGGTGTGGGGCTTAATTGGGGCAGAGAGGCAACGCTAACCTTCCTTTCAATTTGTCAAGCTTTCTTTCAAAAGATCTGCCAAAGAAGAAAGGGTAATTAATAGGCTGGAAGTCGTTTCCGATGTGTCAGGATTTCTGCCTTGCTTCCAAGTGATAATGTTCGCCGGCTCCAGGCCTCTAGGGAGCCTTCCGTCTTATTAACTTGTCTCAGAGAAACAGGGAGTAGGGACAGCTAGGGCCAGTGGGTGACAGGAAATAAAGATTTGTGGTGTAGTGAGCTGTAAACACAGGGCCGAATAAGTTTCGGTGTGGGGAGTGAGGGACGGTACGTGGGGGCAGCTCCGACTGAGCAGTAACCAATACCTGAGTTTCCTGGGTCAGGTGGGCATCGTGTCACCAGGTGGAGGTGTGTTAGCCAAGCTAACCCCCAAGGGGAGACCGCTTCTGGAGAGGCAGCGAGCGTACATGTGTGTGCATGTGTGAGTGTGCGCGCGTGTGCTCACCTGTTCGCCCTCTTCCTTCTCACGGTTCCCTTACAGAAGAGGGGAAAGGGCACCATGCTCTGCAGCCCAGTGCCCAAAGGCAGTGTGTGAGAGAGCATGCATGAAGTGCCCGACTGTGCCTGGCGCCAGCTGAGAAGACGTGGCCTGTTGTGAGCACCCGGTCCCCACCCTGGAGGGGTGGCGATGTTGGGAAGCAAGCTCAGCTCCCTTTTTGCAACAAGTGCATTCGGGAGCCCAGAGCCAGAGTGCGGTGTTCATTGTAGGCGGGCAGGCAGGGTCCGGGTTCCCCTTCATGCCTTTGCCCGGCGCCCCCAACTGTGACAGGTCCCTTGTCCCCAGCAGTAAAACCATCCACGTCTGAAAATGAAGTCGGGCGCATGGTGATAGTCTCCGGTCTGCGTTTTCTCATTTAATTTACCTGATGGTGATGGGCGCTCCGAGAGTCTGAGTAACTTGGCTGAGGTCACACAGCAGTGGGAGCTGGGCACTGGGTCTTGCACCCAGCCTCCTGGGGAGAAGCAATGCATTGGCAGTAGCGGGATGCCCAGGGCCCCACGGAGTGGAGAGGAGGGACTTACGGAGCAAACTGGCGATGGCGGTCCTTTCATGAAGACCTTTGACACCATGAGCACTTGGTTTACATCTCTATTCTCCATGGTCCCCTGAGCAAGGAGAATTCACCCCCCCACCACCCCTGCCTGCCCCAGCCCCTGCCTCAACTGTCTGTTCTGAGCCAATTAGGAGCAATCTCAATAGGACTGAGAGTTAATGCCCCAGACCAATGCCACTCCCAGTGTGGGGTATTTTTTAAAACGGGGATTAGGGCATCGTGCTCCAGCTGTAGGACGGTGTGGGGGGGGGGGGGCTAGGGGGTCGTCCTGGTGACCCGTGGGATCAGCTGAGCACCGGTCCCCTGGATTCACCCTCTTGGGGCCTTTATTTCCCTTGCTCTCGTTTGTTGGGAAGTGCTCAGGAAGCGGAGGCTGACTTCCTCTAGGAAGCCAGAGGTGAAGGACGCCGGCCTCACACACTGCTCTTCATGTCTTAAAATAGCAAGGTCCGGGGTTAGGGTGCTTGGGAAGGAACACGGTGTCTCCTTTCTTTGTGGTTTGGGGCTCTTGGCACCTTTTCTTTTCCAAACGGAATTTCTAGGATTAAAGCAAAGATTAGACAGAAATCTAACTTCATTCTCCGTTCTTACAAGCCCCCTTACTCTCTCTCTCCTTCTAAGTGTCTCTTCCTCTGATTCTGTTTAGAACCTAAGTGGAAGTTTTGCGGGGAAACGTCTGACCTGCCTTGGGAAGGAAAGGAGACAAGACATTTCCCCTCTCTGAGGAGAGCTCGCAGCAGGGCCACAGAGTGGGCACGCCGGGATCTGTAGACACACGCACAGGCGTGCACACCCACCTCTAGTTTGACAGCACCACGACATGGGCGGCTCTGAATGAGTGTGCTGTGCCAGTGCCCCCCCACCTTTTTAATTAAACCAGGAGTCAGGAATAGATGGGGGGGGGGCTGGTAGACATCATTAAAACGCGTTTGTTCTGCCGATTATTCTGCTATTATCCACGTGGGTTGACCTCCCTGTGGGGTTTGCTTTTATTTTCAGGGATTCTTATTTTTATTTTCCTTGGGTGACTGCAAGTGGCTCGGAACTCACCCGATGGCCTGCTTCTCTGACGTGTCGAGGGCTTCTCTGAGAAAGCCCTGAACTGAGGAGGCACAAGGTCCTCACATCTCAGTGCCTGCACGAACCGAGCACGGGGTCCCTGGAGCAGGCCTGTCTCTTGGATGAAATAAAGCCACCTTATTTGAAGCCAAATCTGAGTATCTAAGCTTCCCCTTTCCTGTCGCGGCCACACCCTGACTTCTTCCTGCTAACGTGGCCGCTGGTTGAGGGACCGGCCCTCAGCAGCCTTGCCCGCACCCCCCGCCAGAGGTTCAGCCTGACCCCCGGCCCTGACCCTAGGTGAGCCTGCTGGTTCCTGCCTGGAAAGGCGGTGTTCAGGGGGATGGAGAAGGCGTATTGACTGTAGGTAGGGATGAGGTCAGCAATTGGATTGAAAATCGGCCAAGGGTAGAAATCAGGCGCACGGAACAAACTGGTCTGTAAGGTCTGTGTGTCCCCGATGCACCCATGGGTCACACGTGTACACACACGTGCAGTCTCAAGTCCCCCAACAACTTAGCCTCCCCCTCCCCACCTGCTGCTGAAATCTGAGTTCTCGGAGTGTGCACATGGAGGTTAATAGCAATACATTTCCCAACTGGCCTTTGCTTAAGAGGCTGCTCACCTGGGCTCTGAAGGGATTGGAAGGCGCTGCGGGTGTCAAGCTGGAAACGCCAGTGTCCAATGCTGGGCTTGGCTGGGAGGGGGCTCCGAGGACAGGCCCTCTAGCACAGCCGTGCCTGGCCAACCCCAGCCTTCTCCCACCCTTTAACGGTAGCCCCAACCGGGCCAGCAGCCCGGCTGAGCTTAGCTCCTTCAGCTTCCTGAAAGGCTGACTTCTCCACTTGCTACACCAAAGAGCTGCTCACCACAAGGTCTGCAGTTAGAAACCCCCAGCCGCTTCTCTGGAGAAAGACGAGGCTGTCTGCTCCCATTGAGATTGATGGCCTTGGAAACGCACGGGGGCAGGTCCACTCGGCCCTGTAGGCCACCACGCACCAGAACGGACTCGGCAGCAGGGAATTTGGTTCTTGGGATGGAAAATATCTCGGACCAAGGGCTCAAGGCTGCACAGCAGAAGTGCTACCCCCTCCTGATCAGACCAGTAGTCACATCTTCTGGGCACGAGGTTTTCAATGCCAGTGCCATGGAATGATGGACATGACACTGGGACGGGGGTGGAGGGGAGCGTGAGGGGTGTAGTGGACGTTCAGAGTCAGGTTCCCGGGTGTGTCGCTCCACTGTCCCTTTGTGAAAGAGGCCTGGCACCCAGCCACGCGTTTCTGCCTGGTGCTTGTTCTCTGCGCTTGAAGACCAGCCAGTATGCCCCACCCAGCCCCCTCCAGCTCAGCACCCTGCTGCATTGAGACCCTCGTCTTCCCGTGGTGCCCCTCACCTCGGCCAAGCACTAAGTGTTGTCCATGTGACCGTGCCTGCATGTCCGGGAGAGTTGGCTTCCGGGACTTTGCAGGGCCTTCATGAGCCTTGGGTGTATCTGTTCCACGCCCTATCGCCCACTGACAGCCCCCTTAGTGTGAGGATTTGGGTGTGTAGAGAAACCTGGTTATTCACTTTTCCCACCACCAGAAACGTCGCTGGCCTCCTGCTTCTCGAAGTCATCCTGCTCCTGCTCATACTCGCCAGCCACAGCGAGCCCTGCATGGGTGAACCAGGTTCTCGATTGTCTGTGACAGCTACCTGTTCAGTTCTGATTCATGTGTTCATTATCCCGTTCCATACATGCTTGAGAGCCCAGTCCAACCAAACCACCACTGTCAAGACGATTCCGACTCTGAGCGACCCGATCAGGGCGTGGCCAATAGTGTGATCTTTGTGAAAGCAGACTGCCATGTCTTTCTGCCTCGGAGTGGCTGGTGGTTTTGAACCTCTGACCTCCTGGCAAACAGCCGTGGTGCCACCTCAGATCACCTTTGGAAGGGAGGCGGGGACATCAAATATGACTAACTGACTAACTCATGTGTCCCACGATGGCTGGACCAGCCCGATACTGTAGAGTTGGGGACTAACCTGTCCCCACGTGGGTCTTCTCTTGAGAGGTTGATACAGGCCTTTCAGTGAACTACTCACCCCATCATTAAAAAAAAAAAAGGCATAAATCACCCAAATTTTGGTGGTGTTTGAAGAATATTGAACACCATTAGGAATAAGGGACCCCACCTGGTCTGTTCAAGAGATCGATCAGGACTGGCCAGGTTGGAGAAGAAGCCCTTCACTGTACCCACAGACCCTCCCATGGACTCCGACACAAAAGCCAAGGCCATCCTGGCTCCCGAGCATCCCTGATGGACCTGGGCGGATGAGTGTTCGGTGGTGAAACAACGGCTAAGGAGGGTGCTGTGCACAACCAGGTCCAAATTGCCTTGTGCAGAGCTGCTTGGGAAGCCCACGTGACTGTCGGCACCGTCCTTGGCTGGTACAGTTTGCCAGGATGCAGCCACCGGCCACTGTGGGCCTCCAGCCGGTGGTGACTCTCTTGGCTGGGACGAAGGATGGGCGCGAGGGAGCACAGGGCAGTGAGATGCCTCTCTGGGCTGTCTGCTCCGGCGCTAAGTTCGGGGGAGGGCTGTGCATCTTCGTTCCGGGGACAAGGGGGCGAGCTCCGACAGTCCAGCAGTGGACCTTGGTGGCTGGCCTCCCCCCATCCCGCCCCCCCCCCCGAGAGAGAACCATGTTTGCAAGCTCCCTGTTTATCGGGGGAGAGCAGGGTGGCTGGAAGGGCGTCCTGGAGAGGGCTTTGGGCCTCCCTGTGGTGGCGAGCTCGCTGTGGGGGACAGGAGCGACCACCAGTGGGTCCTTTCAGGAGGAGGAGAAATTTATAGTGAAGCTCCGGAGGGATAAGTTTCTTTTATTTTCTTCCCCCTGCCCCCCCCCCCCTTAGTCTGGTGCTTTGTGGCAGCTTAAGGATTCTAGGAGGCCCTGAAAATGGCACAGACCTCAATTTCCCCCCTTGTGTGCTCCCTAACTAGAGAGGTTTGCAAAGCTTAAGGGGATTAATGCTCTTTAAACCTCTGCACTGCTTCCTGCCCCTCCTGGGATCCGGGTGCTAATAAAGATGTACCAGCTTGGAGAGGCTGGTAAACACTTCTTTGTTGCCACAGCAACGGACGAAACAAGACCGTCTCAGAGTATTGCTAACAAGAGTCCTTATGATCCAGAGTTTTAGGAGGGGAGGGGGGCAGGGGAGGGGAGGGTGGGGTAGAAGTGGGGGAACGGGTCTTAAAAACGCGGAGGGTCTTGGCCAGGTCATTACACTGGGCGCTCTCAGAGTGAGCATCTAGTTTCACGGAGCACTAGAGAGCACCTTGTTGCTCACAGAGCCTCCTGCCATCAGGGACAGCCAACAGTCGTCGTGGCCAGGAGCCGCCACCACCTGCTGCCAGTTGCTCCGGGGAGGCTCGGGCTGTGTGTCCCACCTGCGACACCTTCGAATTGGTCGTCCCTGCCTCTCCTCCTCAGCAAGCAGTCCCTGGGCCTCGCTGTGTCCACGAGCTCTCTTTCCTGCCTCTGTGGTGTTCAATGTCCTGCCGCTGCCTTTTATCTGGGATGGTTCTGTTATGAGCTGCCCCGCTGCTTAGACTCCCTGCCCTTTCAAGGCACAGCACACTGAGTGCCCGAGGCTTCCCCTCAAACTCATCTGTAGAAACCCCCTACTGTGAGAAGACGCAGATGACCGCTAGCCCCGAGGGTGCAGAGCTGGTGGACATGGGACTTTGGTTCCAATCTCTTGCCTGGAGAGTGCCCAGGGAGTGGGGAGCCGGGACGACCATAGCCTGAGTATGCCAGTGCCCTCCTCGCTCTGTGAGGATGTGTTCTGATCTGGAGGGTCCTGGTAGAAGGATTCCCAGCCGCTGCGCCTGAGCACGACAACCACCCGTCTGCCAGACGCTGGCACGGTGGTGCTGACCCCGAACAGGTTTCCACGGTGCTTCCAGGCTCAGGGGGACCACCAAACGGGTCTGGCCATCGACTGCCAAACATCTACTGCGCCGTGAGTCACAGGGTCTAACCGACAGTGATTGTGGGGCCGAGGCAACGTCCCTTTCCATTGTGCATGGGCTCTCCACACATGAGGGCCAGCCCCGTGGCAGCTGAGCACGAGGCTGGGGACTGCACGGAGCCTTCCAGGGCTCCGCCCAAGGCTGAGGTGCAGGATGGCCACCACCAGGCTCCTGTGCCAGAGGAGCAAGCAGGCGAAGGCACTGGAGACCACGCCAGCAAGTGGCGAGCTGAGATTTGAGCCTAAGCTTTGATGACTGGGACGCCTGGGTGGTTGGCCGCTGGACTGTGCTATCATACCCCCATGCTGTTTCTTTCTCACTCATGAGCCCAGTCTGCTGCTGCAGCCCCTGCTGGGATCCTCTGCCCGAACATGCTGAGGCTTCCCAGCAAGGATGCGTCTCTCCTCTCACATCTCTGCACTGGGTTTGTGCCCAATGGCTGCGCAAGCTGGAAAGGCATACGCTGCCCGCCCCCCTCCCCCCGCGTGTGTGAAAGGCCTCTGGGCAGCGGGGGAGAGGCAGGACAGTGCAGGGAGGCAGGTGGATGCTCAAGCCGTCGGGGGTCTTGTCCTGGCCCCCTCCTCTCGCACATCAGGCTGGCTCTGGAGTGGCCTGCCTTCTGTACCTCCCACCGTGCCCCCTTAAAGCAGGCCCCAGAACTCTCCCTTTGGAGGGGTCTCCTGGCTCCAGCGCCCCACCCTCCCTCTTTCATCCAATCTCCTCCAGGGCACCCTTTCTGATCTGTGATTCTCATCATGCAAGGCTAGGCCACTTCCCTCCCACCCAAAGCTGCCTCTGGGTGGAGTCAGCAGCTGAGCACTTCACCATGTGCCCCCACCTCCCCGGGGGACCCCTAGCACCTATGAGGCATGCACAGCCTGGACGATGGATGGTGTTCTTCGCTGGACAGCCGCAGCAGTAGGCAGGGTGGCTGGTGGCCGGCAAGTGATTTGCCCAGGGCCACACTGCCAGAATCACCACGCCCAGCCTGCGATCCTTCTGTCCCTACTGACAGGACAAGCTGTTCAGCTCAGGCCCACTGCCTCCTGTTGTGGCTCTCATGCCCCGCGTCCCCACGTAGCCGGGAGACCCTGCCGTAGATGCTTCTCCGGCTTGCTAGTTAGCACTGGGAACATTCCCGAGCCTTGTAAATTTCTTTGACGCCGAGAGCCTTGGAACTGATGGGAATGGAATGTGGGAGGCTGTCCAGTATCTGTCAGGAAAGTAATGGCAAACATTTACCATGTTCTCCTTTCCCTTCCCCGTGGGGGAGCCCGGGAGGGGGACTGGATTTGGGAAGCAATCGCAATTGCATATTGAATTTGGTAAGCAATCGCAATTGATTAAGTCGCAGTAGAGCTTGCCCTAAAAGGAAATGATTGATAATCCGTTTAGGGCTGGTGGCTGGCTTTTCCCTCTCCTGATCTCCTTGGCCACTTTTTCAATTACCAACTGTATTTAGCTTGGTTTGCTCGCCGTAACTCATTTCCCCTTCCTTCAGGATCTGCAGGGAAGTTGTAATGCAATGTGGGAGTAGTGACATCTAATTATTTCCAGAGACATCACTTAGAAATGCACAGATACATCTTCCTTGAGGTGGACAGTCGGGGGACTCGGGGCTGTGAAGCAGACTTCGCCATGCCGACACACCGGTCTTCTGGGCCCTACGAGGGAGGTCACGGCAGCACACAGCATCACCGCCTAGCCTGCTGGTTACTGGAGTCTGCTGGAGCCCCGTGGTCTTCCGGGGGCAAAGGTCATAGGATTGATTTTCCCAGGGAGACCCCTTGGCTGGCGGCCCGCTGCCATTAAGAGAGCTTAACGGTGCTCAGCCTTGGAGGGGAGGACGGTGGCAGCACCGAGGTGCGTGTTTCTGTGAGCTTGCACCATATATTCAGAGTTTTATTTTTATTTCTTTAGCTCATGACTTGAAGGTGTCTTGCCACCACAGATTTCTCACCGGCCCAGCCCTTGTGTTCTGATGGCCTGGGGACTTCGCTACAGTGCTCGCAAGGGAAGGAGACATTCAGGATGCGTCCAGAGTCACCCTCCCAGATGAATCCTCATATTCCTTAGGGCCCTGGAGGAGTCTTGGTGGTGGAGTGGTTCCATGCTAACCACAAGTTCAGCAGTTCTAAACCACCAGCTGCTCCGCAGGAGAAAGAGGACGATTCACAGTCTTGGAAACCCACAGGGGCAGTTCTGTCCTGTAGGCTCGCTTAATGGTCGTGCATTGGGGAATGAGGGTGGATTTTGTTCTCCAGGCCCTTGTAGCCCTGTAATAATGTACTTTGTATGAGGTGCTGGGGGCTCCAGGGTAGAATGTTCAACTTCAGGTAGGAACCCCAGGCTGGACACCCAGCCAGTACATCTCCCTGTCTGCCTGTCCGTGGGCGCTGCGGTGTGGTTACGATGCACGACAGGTTTCAATGAGGAAGACCAAAGGAAAGGCCTGACAGTCTGCTCCCAGCATGAAGACCCCACACATCACAGGAGCCGGCTGTGCAGCCAGTCCTGGGCAAGGGCAGGACCGGGCAGGGCCTTGTTCAGTTGCGCATGTGGGGTCGCAGTGAGGCGGGAGTGGCCACAGGGCAGCTCACAGCCCAACCCCCGTGCACATGGTCATAGCCACCCTCCCGGCTGGAGAAGGTGCAGGGGCTCTTGTGGCGCCATCTGGGGACACACACTCTGTTGTGTGCCCGCGACATTCTGACTCAATGACCCTCCGGGGCGGGGTAGCACTACTCCGTAGGGTGTCCAATGCTGTCATCGCCAACCTTTAGGTGCCCCCTGGGTCCTGCTGGTACAGAGTGGTCCCCTCCTGCCCGAGATGCCACCCCTCCAGCACCCTGAAGACTCCCACAGTCCGAGGGGAGGCAGGCTGGTAGCCATCCCTGTGGGGGGTCCAGAACCCTCGGGGAACTTGTGTCTGCAGGAAACTGACCCCAGAGAGGGAGAAAACTTTGTCCCCAGCTTTTCCCTCCCAATTTACCTCGGGGCTCAGTCGCACTACCTCTTCGGGAGGACTTTGCCCAGGGCTCCCTGCTGGAATCTGGAGGCCACTGCCCTGGGGCACAAACCTAGGTGCCTTCTTCTCCCTTAAAATGAATCTGGGGCTCTAGCACCTCCCAGCTCACTTTGAGCCCTTTTTGATTGTCCCTGGAGGAGCCCTGGTGGTGTCGTGGCTGCACCTTGGGCTGCTAACTGCAGTTCGAGACCGCCAGCCAATCCCAGGGAGGAAGATGGGGCTTTCTGCTTCCACAAGGAGTCCCAGTCTTGCAGCCGGTTCTACCCTGCCCCATAGGGTGGCCAGGAGTCGGCATCGACTCGCTGGCAGTGAATTTTGTTTTGCTTTTGGACTCTGTGGGCTGGTTTGGCAGAAAGAAAACCCAGCCAGGAGGGCCTGTGGTCCAGGATCCAACTCAGGGGACTATCAGCTGGTCCCCACAGCCCTGGGCTGGCTGCTGCCTGCAAGCTCAGGCTGCCACAGCTGCGGGGGAGCCTGGGATGGGCACAGGGTCCCTTGAGACTGCAGAGCCCCTAATCCCCAAGCGCCCTTGACGAGGGAAAAGCAGACCCAAATTTGGTCCGAGTTAATGGGGTGAAACGGCAGAGCTGTTTTTCCTGGGCGCTGAATATTTCTTCTGCATGTTCAGGTCCATCACCAAGGCAGCCCAGTCAGCAGATTGCTGGCGGTACTACCCCCAACCCCCCCAGGGCTGCATCTGACTCAGCGCCTCCCCTGCCCCCTTTTTGGATTCCCTGATTTATTTTGTTAAGAAGACAGAGGGGTGGGGATTGGCTTTCCTCCTAGTGGCCCCCCCCCCCATTCCCTGCTTCCCCCCCCCCCCACGCCCAGAGTGTTTCTGAGAGTGTTTGGAGCCAGAGTGGAGCCTGCCGGCTGCTGGCGTGGGGAGCTGACAAAATATTTAAAGCAAGGCTCTGGGGAGAAGGACATGCGTATAGACTACACGGGGAAGCTCCTCGCCGTCTTGCAGCCGCGGCCCGGCGTGCTGCTCGCCTCTCTAATTACACCTCTCAGCGCGGCCATTTCTAGTCACCACGCAGCCATCTGAGGGAAGGCGGCGTGCTAAAAATGGCCCCGAGAACAGGCTCTTGTAAGAAGGCGGGTCGTGATCTGACGCTATAAATAGCAACTTTCCTATCAGTGGCGAAGCTTGTCCTTTCCTTGCCCAGGCTCTGCTGTTGGGGCCCCAAGTCCCTGAGAGTGTGGGTGGGGCTGAGATTGTCTATGCCAAACCCCCCCCATTTACACACACACACCCACCCCCCCACCCAGCCTTAGAGCTTGGAGACTCCCGGGCTCCGTGAGACCCAGCCTGTGGGTGGAGGTAGGAACCAGGCGGTGGCTGGCTTGAGCCAGCTCTCCTGGGGGCATGACCACCGGTTCTAAACTGCTGACCCTGCCCTAAGCCAAGGCCAGCCCACTGGCCAGCCAGGGTTCCTCCGTCTCTAGACGTCCGGAGTCATCGGACCCCTGGGTCCACCTGACCCCTGCGCGCAGCCCTCAGACCATCTGACATGGTTTCCTCTCAGACCCACTCTGCCCCTCATACTGCAAAAGGAGCATTATGCTGTCCACGCAGGACACGTCCCTCAGCCGAGCTGCCCAGTGCGGTGTGACCTGCTCTGCTGACCTGCCAGGGAACGGCTGTGGCTGTGGGTCATCCGCGTGAGGACCGAGTTCAGAAGTGTGGTTGTAGAACAAGCCCCAATTACCCCTGCCAGCCCTCCCCCCGCCAAGACAGATGGTGTTTCCAGACTCACCTCCCTGACCGGCAGGAGCCCCACTCGGACACAGGCTTCCAGGGGTGGCGTTTGGCTAGAAGGGGCCGGTGTTGGTGGAGGAGAATGGCACATAGGGGCATTTCTGTTCTCTCGCCATCCTGCTGCAGTCCTGGGTGACCTGGCCGCCCACGGGCCAGAACGCTAAGTGCCGCCGGCAAGGCGGGCAGCTGCCTGGAGGGGCGGAAGGGGTGGTGAAACCAGCTGCACATTCTCACCCAGTAGGCCCCACAGGTGGGTTTTGGTTGCCTGATCTATGTGTACCCTCGCCTGGTGCAGGCAGCTCACCAAAAGGCGGGTGGTCTGAGTCTACCCAGAGGCAGCGGGCACAAAGGTGGCTAGTCTGGACTCTTCAAAAAAAATCAACTTTGCAAGAGCGGCCAGGTTGACTCAGACACACCTGGGATTATCATGAGCCAGAGTCCGGCCAGTGACCCTTGGTTTCCTGTCCTTTCCCATCTGCCTAGTAATGAGCTGGCCTGGTGAGCACCCCAGGAAAGAAGGCGAGTCGGTGGGAATGGGGTGGAGGATGCCTATCTGTCACAGGTCTGGGAACAAAGGCATTGGGCTTGTCGCTCAACGGGTCCTTGCCACCACTCCCCTGGCTTTGCTCCTGCACCGCACTCTGTGAGCAGCTTGATCCAGGAACACCTTTGCCGCCCCCTCTTTGTGTCAGGCCAAGCCCACTCGGCTTTTGGAGAAGAGTTTGATCATCATAGCTCAGTGGTTAGCGTCTCCTTGGGCTGCCCCATGCCTCAGCAGAGGGGGGACTTCCGGGAGCAGGAGCTGACAGCCAGCTCACACCCAGCCCCGAGCCACCTCTTGACCAGGAGTGGCTGGGGGAAGGCGAAAAGGTAGCATCGTAAAATCAATTCTGCAAAATGCCGTGGGTTTTTTAGAGCGCCCCTGCCGCCGCGATCTCTGGATGTGTCCTCAGAATGCGCCCCGCAAACAGGTTCTCAAGTAGAAACACATGTGATCCTTGGCGCCCCGTGCTGGGGCAGTGGAGGAGACCATGGACGATGGCTGTTTGGTACCTCCCGGTACAGCAGCAAATGCGGAAGCCTATTATGAGACATGGAAGCAGGCCATGGCGTAATGACATCTTCATAATTTGCCTTGCCAGCTGGCTTCTCTCGGAATCCTTGGAAGGGGGGCGAGTTTTGCTCTTTTTGAAATATTTTCCAGGGGTAGTTGGAGTAGGGAGGGGAAGAAGACGTATAATGTGCTGGGCGCCCCCCCTCCCCTCTCCCTCCGGAAAGCTGGGTGGGATGGGAAAGAAGAATTTCAGGACCCTGGAACCTCTCCATCAAACTCTTGAGTGTGGGGGTATTTCCTCTACTTCGAGCCCTTCCACTGAGAGAGATCTGGGTGGGGAGGGAAAGCTCTCAGTGTTGTGAGCCCCTCCATTGCACTGATGGGGTGTGAGAAGGGCTTTCAAGCGTCTGAACGCCACAGAGATTTGTCCTACCTGTTTCTGGGCGGGTCTGCTTCACGGAAGCTGTCCCACGCTCATCTCCCTGTATTGCTTCCTACGGCTGCCCCACTCTGCTCCGTCCTGGGAGGAGGGTGGGTGCTAAGACGAATTCGGAGACCAGACTGCCTGACTTCAGGGTTCTCCCAGGTTCCAACCACGCATTAGCTGGGCCTCCTTAAGCAAGTTGCCTCCCCTCTCCTAATCCCAAGCTACTCATTGTAAAATGAGCTGAATGGTAGCCCCCACTGGATCCAGTTTATTGTAAGGGGCGGTTGGAGCCATGTCTGTAGAGTTCTTAATGGGCAGAGAGGAGTTCAGTAAAGGTGATGGCTGTCACTGAAACAGGCAGGCCAAGTAGGTAAGTTTTGGCGGCCTGGTCTGCCAAGACATGGGTTGTGGGGTCTGTTTTGTGAGTTTCTCAGGAAGGGAGACAACAGGGTGGGCAGGGAGCACAATGTGGAGCAGGAAAGCTCTCAGTCCTCGGGGCAGAAGACCGGGGCTGCTGTGGGCCACATGGCCCTGCTGCTCTTGGTGGCCCATTGGGTGATGAAACAGCGGGTGGTGGGGTGGGCACCTAGGTCTCCTGATGTGCACCCTCTGCCTGGTGAATCTGCACATCTGGGGGGTCACGTCTGGGAACCTCTTGCTCCCCCACTGTCTGTTCTTGAGCGATGACGAGACCCCGTGACTCAGAAGAAAGCAAGCAAGCAAGCAAGCGAAACCACAGTCCCGAGATGGGAGATGCAGGCTCGGGCAAGACTGCGTCCTCTGGGGAGGGCTCGCCAAAGTGACAGGTGGGAGCATTTGCTATTCTGCCCATCTGTCTTGAACGAATTATTTCTGTGGCTGCTTTGCCCACATTTCCATTCCCAGAGGCCTGTCAACCCCCGGGCAGCCTCAGAGAGCACAGAACCCCCGCTCCATCACTGGACTTGCTGTTTTCCACCCTCAGCACTTCCATGTCTGCACAGTGTAATCTGAGAGCCCCCCCCCCGCCCATGGCCTGGGTGCTGACCACTGGCCAGAGTCTCCCCTACCTACAGCCTTACCCCCACCTCACCTTTCGTCAAAGTTGCAAATAAGGAGGTGTAGGAACTGCTTGTACATGTGCTGGTTTGCCCGTCTTGGCCCTCCTTGGTGAGGACGCTGGGCCATGAATTGGCTGGAGGCAGAATGTAGAGGCCAGAGACAGAGCACTCACACCTGGTGCAGCGGGAAGTGGGGTCCCTTCTGGTCAGAGAGAGGGATCTGCCTGCATCTTCATTCATCAAGTGACCACATTAATCAGGATCTCAGAGCAGCAATGTGTCCCCGTGGCCAGTTGGGGAAACTGATGCCCACGAGGCTCAGGGCCTTCATTGGTGATTTGGATTTGTGGCTTTGGAGCCCAACAGGCTCAGGTTCAAAGTCCGGCCCCCTCTACTCCGAATCCCCTTGAGCTCCCTAATTTCTCTGGCTCTTAGTTGCTGCACCTGTACGATGAGGAGAAGGCTAGCTTCTTGAAAGAGGCAAATAATTGAAATTGAAAAAGAGACCATGCTGCGACCCAGGGGGGGTGGAGAGAATTGTGACACAGGCATGAAAGCCAATGCACAGCGACCACGGGGACAGACCGGATGGGACGGACTGGTGCTTAGAGGCACCAACTTGCCTGAACCCCCCAAGAGGAAAGAGACACTCTCCACAGACACATAACAAGGGACGAGATCCAACCACTGACCAGAAACCCACTGTCAAAAAGTCCTGGACCAGCCCCCCAGGTTTACGGGGGGACTCTGCCACATGTTGGAGGATAATTGTGTCAACACTGTATAAACTCTTCCAAAAGGCAGAGGTGAAAGGAATCGTTCCTAATTCATTCCCCAAAGGAAACATAACCCTAATACTCCCCCACCCCCCGCCCACTCAAAGAGACCCCAGGAAAAGAAAAACACAGGCCAGGGTGACTACAGATGCAACAGTCCTCAGTGAGCGAGCAACAGCCAATAGAGTGGTGAGAAAAAAGTCCTGTCTCAATTCGGTGGGACTCATTCCAAGATGCGGGGATGGTTTAACATTAGAACATGAATCGACATAATACATCACACCAATAGAACACAGTGAAAGAACTACATGATCATCTCCGTGGGAGTTGTATAATCTTTTGTCAATTTGAAGATTAAGAGTACAGGGGTGGAGTCTAGCCTGTCAATCAGACATAGCCAACGAGGCCTCTGTGTGGGCATGGCCTTCCCCTAAGGATTCTGGGAATTCTGGTATTTCCTCCGTGGAGGTGCGAGACACTTCTCTGTCTGCTCATTTCTTGTGAGACATCCCTGAGGAGAAGCCACATGGACCAACCCTGATGCAGCCAGAACCATGGACCTGGAGAAGCCACGCAGAAACCCCTGCCAGCGCTGAGATGCTTACAATGCCACTGGATCCAAAGACTTCCCGCCCGTTGGCCTGTGATAGTCCTGCATTTGGCGCCATTGCATGTGTTTGTGGGTCTGCAGAGGAATTTGTAGACTGATATCAGACATATGGACTAATATCAGACTTATGGACTTGGACTGGGTTGGAATGTTTTCTTAATGTACAATTACCCTTTATGTGAAACTCTCATACGCATATGAGTCTCTGTGGATTTGTTTCTCTAGTCAACCTGGACTAACACAATCTCTATAGAGTCAAGGGGAAAGAAAAAAAACACTTGATAAAATATAACACCTTGATTTAAAAAAAACAACAACAAAAGAAATAGAAAGGCAATCCACTGGTCCGATTCAGAGCATGTGTGAAATAGGAGAAGGACTGAGAGCTTCCCTCTTAAAGTCAGGACAAAACGGGTACCCACTCTCGCCACTGCTGTTCAGCAGCATCTGAGAAAGCCTAGCCAGGGCAGTGAGACAAGAAATAGAGGGGAAAAGATATTCAAGTGGCTCAAGAAGAAGTAAAATGATCCTGAGTCACAGGTGATATGATCCTCCATCAAAAATCTAGAGTCCGCAAGAAGATTTCTAGAACCAACAGAGAAATATAGCAAACACTTCCGTGCACAAGGCCCACAAACAATGACCAGTTGGTTTCCTACACACCAGCAGGAAGAAATCTGAGAGGGAAAGTGAAGAAGCTTTTCGATTTACCACGGCACACAGAGGATAAAGTCGGGAGGGTGGCTCACTGGGGACGTGAGGGCCGTGTGCGGTGAAAACTGCAAGCCTCTGCAGAAAGATGCTGGAGAAGAACTAAGTAAATGGGGAGAAGGTCCGTGCCCAGGGATTGGGAGATGCCCTCTTGTCGAGAGTCCTTAATTTTATAACCTGTTAGCTTCCCTGGTGTCCCAGAATATCATCTGTGCATCCTGTGTAGCTTCCCTGGTATTCCAGAATATCATCTGCATGCTGTGTCCATTCCCCTTTCCCACGGGGAAAGCGGATTGAAAGTGGCGGCGTGTCTGTCCACTGTCTCGCAGGAATCACCCTTGGGTGGATAGGAAGTTGGAGTCTCCTTTTCTGTAGCTGGAGGAGGTCAGACATGGCTTTAATGCCATTTCATCACTATCCAAAGCAGTTTATAGATCCCATGCCATCCCAACCAAAATTCCAAAATCTTCTTTATAGAAAAAACAGTCCTCAACTTTATATGGACTAGCAAGAGGCCCGGATAGCTAAAACAGTGTGGAAGAGACGGACAGTGTCAGAGAACGCACACTTCCTTGTGCAGCGACGGGAACCAAAGCAGCCTGGTCCTGGTAGAATAGACACAGTCCAGTGGAATAGAACTGAGGGCCCAGTAGTAAACCCACAGACCTCTGGCCAACTTAACTTTGACAAGGATGGTAGGTCTGCCCAAAGGGGAAAGAGTGTCTGCGATCATTGGTGATGGAAAAGCTGGATTTCCCTGTGTAGGGAAAATGGAACAGTATCCATGCACAAAATAAAAGTGCATTCACATCTAAATTTGCAAGCTACAATCCTCAACGTTCACAGAAGGACAAGCCGAGGCAATGCTATCAGGCATGGCTTTCAACAGTAGGTTCTTTCACAGAACAAAAGCAGGAACAGCGAAAAGACAAAATAAATCAATGGGGCCTCATAAAAATTAACAACTGGTGTTTAGCCAAAGGCTTTACCAGCGGCTCTGAAAAGGCTTACGTGAGAAGACAGGGTGGGAGGGATAAGTGGAACAGAGCTCACATCGTAAAAGGGGCCCAGCCCCCTGGTTAGATGGAGGCCTCAGGACTGGGCCTTTGGTCACCTCTCAGTCTGGAGTGAACTCCACCCCCACCCCATGTAAGAAAGATCGGCGAGTTAAGGGCAGCACACACCCCAGCACCAAGTGCGGAGGGTTAAACAGGGACCACAGGGAGGGCTGCGGTGAGTGGGGGGGCCGGAGGAGTTGACACTACAGATGTGCAAATTGTCAAATCCCACACCGGTGATCGTCACCTAATTTATGATAACCCGTTACAGACGAGAGAGAGATCTGACCAAAAACTTGACCAGTTGAGTAGCTATCTTCACAAACAGTTAACCCACCAAGAATCGAATCACCAAAAGATACATAAAACCGTGACAACAGCCAAAATAATAATAAAACCCAAAAAATAACCCCATGATAAAACGGGCAACGGACTTGAGTGGACATTTCACCGAAGAGGACATTCAAATGGCGACTGAGCACCGAGATCAGAGAGCTGTCCGTCAACTGTAACGAGATGTCATTGCACCCCCTCTCGGGTGGCCAAGAATGCTGGTAAAAAATGAAAGCTCTTCTCCATGGGTGGTGGGGAAGCAGACGGGACTAGCTGCTACGGAGGCTGGTTTGGTTGTCCCACCGCGTTTTCAATTGAGAAGGTGCCATGTGGCCCGGCACTTGCACTTGGAGACACGGCGCATCAGTGCTCATAGCCCCACTGGTCCCGGCAGCAGCGCACCACGCAGAGGGTGTGATCCGTGTCCCTCAAGCGTGCAGGTAGGGGCTGCTGAGCTGCTCTTGAGGTTTTGCTGTGTCTCGTCTCCAAACAACCGCGTTTAGAAGGAAGTCTAAAGGAGCGGAGGGAGGGAAATAAGACCTCCTTCATAGGGCAGGTGCTGTGGATGAAATGTGCATGAAGGGATGCTACATGAAGCGCTCAGTACCTGCGTGTCGTTGGGTTAATGTTGTTAGGTCTCTAGTCAATTCCAACTCTCAGCAAGGGAGCCCTTGGGATGCCTGTCAGCGAGTGCACGTCCTTCTCCTGTTCTCCTCTCCCTTCCCTCTCTGACCCGCTGGGCTGTCAGAGAGCCCCTTTCGGGGTGCCGAGTGCCGTGGCTTACCACCAAGTGGTGGGTTCAGAGGTCGGTCCTGTCCTAGGGGCTTATGGTCTAAGATGACACTGCTCAGGACTGTAGATTTCTCTTCTCACGAATCCTTAGTACCCAGAGGAAGCGCTCTTGCCTGCCCCAAGCCAGCCCTGGCCTGGGCACCGGCCTAGGGGAAGCTGCAGTTCTCGCTGGCTTTGCCTGTGGCCTGGGACCAGCGATCTCCCTCCTGTAGGCAAGTGGAAGGCACAGGATGCATGACAAAGCCTTCTCTAGGCCTGTGCTGTCACAGCAAACCCCTGTGACACCCAGCAGGGTGGCCTCCAGAGTCTGTCTCCACGGGGTCTTCAGAATGCACCGTGTTACACCTGTTGTCAGCCAGCTGTCTAAGCGCGTGGAGAGGGGCCATCTTTAAAACAGGGAAATAAAAACACTTCTTCTGTTCTTATGGCACCAACTGAAGAATGCAGCCCCTTCCGCCTCCGACAGGCGAACACGGCTAACGAGTGGATCCCGAGGGCCGGCACTAATGGGTAGATCCGTCTTGCTGTGCAGTTACGAGGCGGCTGTTCTGATACCAGCGGCTGCAGGCCTCGCAGGCTTGTTCTCTTTAGTGAGCTAATTGTTCTTCCTGCTGATTCCCATAGAAAGCTCTCTTCCCCTCCAGCCCTGCCCTTGCACTGTGCTGGGCCCTCCACAGACACATCCCTTCCGCCAGGATGGTCCCAGCCCTGTGAGGGAGGGTCAGCAGATAGGCCAGGCAGGGATGGTACAGAGAATGGAGCTCTGGGCTTCAAAGCCCCTGGAATTGCACCAGGCGGCTTTGATAACCAGTGCTGTCCTTGAATAAAGGTTAGCCCACAGTAGGTCATCTGCAGCGCTCACTAATGTGGACTGTGGTCTTCCAGCTCTAGTGTCCCTGTAACAGCCACATGTCAGTGCGTCTCTCACTGTCTCTGCCCATCCATCCATCCATCCATCCTCTATCATCTATGTATCAAGCATCCATCTATCTATCTAGCATCTATCTATCTATCTTCATCTATCTTACACCCACACATCCCCACAAGGGAGGCTTTGCAAGCTCCTTACACACACACACACACACACACACCTGCCGCCTCCCAGGGCCCCAGCCTGCGCCCTCCCCAGGGAAGCTGTGATTAAGGGGTTTGCAAAGATCCCACTGTCTGGCCTGTTACACACTCCGCTGCACAGCCCACCTGAGCCTGAGTGGGCCCGGCGAGCTCCAACTCGGGTCATGTTTCCCGAGCACAGCCTGCTGAACGGGACGTCCTTTGTAGTGAGGCCCCATGCGCACTTCTCACGGTGCGGCTGATACCGTTGTGTTCAAGATGCAAAGACGCCTCGCCACTGGATGCTGCCCTCGCCAGCTGCACGCCAGAGCAGGGACACAGGTGGCCGGGGTTGAGCGGGGCTGCCATTAAGAATTGCCCAGAGCTAGCCTGCTGATGCATGTTGGCCCCTGAAATGCCTGGAAGGTCACCTTGAGGCCTGGGATCATGCACGGGCCTCCTCCCATCGAGTTCTGGGTGGGCGGTAGCCTTTGGCCTGTGGACCCTCCGAGCTGTCTTCCCACTGGGGAGTTTCTGGGTGTGTAAGTGTTTTCACTGTGGGGCTGGCAGCTCTGACGTTCCTGGGCCTCCCTCTGTGAGCCTCAGGGAAGGTCCTGGAAATGGCCAACCAGCCTGAGAGGCCATGGGGATGGTGATGTCCGAGGGCTGAGATGAGCCCCATCGGAATGGCAAGTCCATGCTGGACTCTGAGTTCCAACTTGTAGGTTTATTTGGGGAGCGCTGAGGCAGCATTCTGGAGGCCAGGGTGCCGGGGACCCCTACGTGCTAAGCGGAGACCACTTTGCCTGTCCACAGAGCACACACTCTGTGCCCCTCCTGGCAAGGCTGGATAGGGTGTGGCCCTCCTCCCAAGAACCAGTCATCTTATCAAGGGCACGATTCGTGGGGCTGAGGGTGAGCCCCTGTGATGCTGTTTGGAATCTTCGCCACCCTCCTGCCTCCCCACGCGGTGGAGAGGCGCTCTTGCAGGGCCGGATGTGGCTCCTGCTGGTGTTCTTTGCCATCCAGCAGGAGCATCGCCTGACCGAGGTCTCGCTCCCCCAGGCACAGCATGGTGGCCCGCCTCATTCACAGAGGAGAAAACCGGGCGGATGCGGGGAGGTGGTTCCCTGCTGGACACCACACGCCCCGAGCCTGAGAGCGCACGCAGGCAGTCTTAGGGGCTCCTGGCTGCTCTGCATGCCTGCCTCTCACCTGGGCACTGCAGACGCTTCTGGAGAAGGACGAGTTGGTGGCAGAGGTGCGGGTTTCCTCAGGGCTGACCATTTGGGCGCTGCATTCAGAGCCTCTTAGCTCCATCTGGTAGTACTCCCCAGGTCTTCAGCCCCACGAGGCTGCCCCTGTTCCCAGCTCACAGCACACCAAGCTCCTGCCTGGGAGCCAGAGGCATCTCCCGCCCTGGCCCACCCAGCCTTCGTGCCTTGGAGTTGGGATGGCTGGCCTGGGGCAGCAAGTGATTACCTCGTGAGGGAGAGAAGTGGGCATGAAGAGTAAACACCAGTAAGCTTGTGCTGACTTGCTTGTCGGACCATCTGACGCTGGCCTGGAGAATCCCAGCCCATGTCGTGGCTGCAGGGCTAGCTAGCGCGGTGCCTGGCGCTGGGGCCAGGCCCCGGGGACGGGGAGCAGCTTTGTGGAGCGGGCTGCGTCTGCCTGGGTGTTGCGAGTGGGGCGGGAGAAGTGTTGCGGGCAGAAGCCCCCTTCTCGCCACGCCGCCCCTTCTCGGGCTCCCTGGGTTTGGTGAAAATTGGCTGTAGTCACGAGACACCCCTGTTGCCTCCTAAGTAACATCTGTTTACTTTCCCAGGGAGAGTAGCAATTTCTGATGAGCGAATGGAAGCGAAAACCCACCTCCCCCTCCTCCAGGCTGCCTGCCTATTTCTGGGACACGTGGGCAGACCCCCAAAGACACCCCGGCAGCCGGGAGGAAGCGGAGACTGTGTGAAGAGGGAGCATCCGCAGACAGGGCTCGCCACAGAGTGGCCCTAAGGGCTTTCTCCTCCCGCGGAGAAGTGGACGGCTCGGCCCTTGAAGGATGGGCTCTCGCTCTCCGGAGCAAGACCCCTCTTAAATGTGGAAACCAGTACGCAGAGCGAGGCGTACTTGAGGCTTAATGTAAGTTAATTCCTTTTGGCACGGCCCCAGATAGCTTGATTAAATGGCCTGTGAAGTGCTGAGATATCTTGATAATGTACGTTTTACATTTGATTATATAATCAATTATGTTTCTCCTAATAAAATTCAGAATGAGCTAAAAAGCCAGGAGAAGGCGGAACCATATATCCGGGAGGAGTAGGGCCCCCGGGGTATGCAGGGCAGCCCACCACACAACACCCTTGGGGGCGGGCGATAGCCGTGTCGAGGGGGCTTGTGCCAGAGTCGCCGCCGGTGCTTGCAGAGGGCGAGGGCAAGGTGCGCTGGCCCTGCAGAGCACAGAGAGGCAGCACCGGAAACGATGCTCTTCTGAGATGCTAAAGGGGCTCCGCTCCCTCGGCGGCTGCAGTCCTGGATCCTGGTCCATCTCACAGCTGCCCCTCCCAAAGCTCAGGGCTCAGAGGAGCTGGGCTTGCCCGTGGGGCCGCCCCTGACCAGGCTGGGCCTCCCATCTGTGGATGAAACAGCTCCGGGAAGCCTGGCCCCAGGCACCCCAAGGGCCTCACAGAGCCAATTAGGAGAGGCAGGCTGCGGCACTCTGTGCCCGCTGGTGCAGCGGCAGCCTTTACTAGAAGGGGCATGCTCAAACTCATGTTCCCAGGGAAAGTCGGAGAGAGCCAGGAGTCTTCTCGAGGTGCCGGCCAAGGGGGCGCTTCTCAGAGGACCCTTGCGTGTGGCAGGGGCTTGGGCGTGCAGGAGGGAGGTGGCTCGCTCATCTTACCAGCGGTCAAGGCCTGTTCCGCGCAATCTGTTCTGTCCGCAGACAAGCTGCTGTGGCGTTTTTGTTTCCGTTTAAAACGTCCCTCTCCACCAGTTGGGATAGAGGCCCCGAGTATCGCAGGGAGTAATCTAATTAGTATGAAGTCAATTCAGCCGCTCCTTTTGTATCTCGTGATTAAATAAGTAGGGAAAATGGCTTGAAAATTAGGTGCTAGAACGACCCAATTACATTTCTGTAGCTTTTTGTATTCAATTTCATAAACAATTTTGCTCTTCGCTGGTTAATCAGTGAATGCCTTTTTCCAGTTTGAAAAGCACTTTTGAAATTATAATGCAATTAAATTGTGTGTGGATGCTCTGGCACTGTACGCGTGAGCGCTGGGGGCTTGGCAGGCCGCCATGTTGTACCTTGACGGTAATGAGTCCCAGGCTGGCAGCGTGCGAGTGTCATTCATAACATTGTCCATGCCGGGTTACTATGGAGTACAGCGGCCTTCACCGGCAGTTAACCGGGGCCTCCGGTCTCCGCTCTCCAGCCGGGCACGTGTGCCGCACGCGGTGGAGATGAGATCCAAGCGAAGGGCGCTGGGAAGTTGAGTTTCTCCTGTGGATGAAGCCGGTTCCTCGGAGGTGACCCGCCTGCCTCTCCCCAGAAGGCATCCTTCTCATCCGGTTGTCTGTCAGCAGTGATAACAAACAGATCCTTGGAAACGGAGCGGGAAGTCAGAGAAGAAATCTCTGGTACGTGCCTGCCGCGTGCTCAGCCCGACAAAAAACCATCTTTTCCGAATCCTTACAATAACCATGCACGAGAAGTAGTATCATCTCCGTTTTATAGATAAGGACCGGGAACACCCTGAGCCTCTGTGAGGGCCTCTATGTCGTGGCCCAGCCATTGGGTCTGGAGTTTGTGGCACTCAGAAACCTGTGTTTGCTTACTCTTTCCACAGGGCTCACCCTGGGTTCTAATTTGGCCCATCTGGGGTGGGAAGACCTGGGCTCAGTAGGGGGTCAAGCAGGAATGAGCGGTTGGAATCCCTGGTTTCTGAGCTGACATGCAGGCGGGGAAGCTGGGTGGAGGGCTGGGTGTGGGAGTGTGGGGTGGCCTCTGGCCTCCTGTGATAGAGGCTGAGCCCATGCACCCTCCTGCTGGGGAAGGACACCTTCGCACCTTTGCCACGGATGCTCCTATGTAAAACAGGCCACGTGTCAAACATCCTTTCCAAACCACCGTTTGAGCATGGCCGCCCTCCGGCCATCGGGGACGTCATCCGTGAGATGATCTGAAATGTGGAGCCGGGATCTGAGACAGTTGCCGAAGGTTGGCATCAAGCTCCGCTTGAAGTCCACAACCGCCCCACGAAGCCATCGTTAAAAACCAATGTTTGCCTCCAGCGTCGCGCTCTTAGAAGTTTCGCCAGGAGTGTAAACTGACAACAGTCGGTCCAAACACAGATGAGAGGGCCTGTAAGGGAAAGCGAGCTGCTGACGGCTGGCGAGGGGGCAGAATGGGTCGAGGGAGTGAGCCTAAGGGACACGCTGTGGAGTGTGTAAGCAACGCCATCAGACTGCTGGGAAGAAGCTGAGGATGGATGTGTGCTGGCTGCGTCTATGGCCACCAAAAAGGAAAATAAAAACACATTTTAAACCATCGGTAGCTTCAAAAGCAAACTTATTGAAGGCTAACAAGAAGCCTCCGGGGGACCTTTTGATGGTGGTGCCATCCAGTCGACCAGGTCCTGGGACCCCGCCTTGGCTCCAGCTCTGCCGCATTCACGGTGGAGACACCCTTGCCTTCAGTGACTCAGGATTCGAAGCCCTGGCAGTTGGACTGCCAGGAGCCTCCCAGCAGGAGGTGGTGAGACGGTTCTGATTCTAGAGCTTCCTTCTTGGCTGTTCGTTCACACCTTCTGGTCCCAGCCCCCAATCTCCTTTCTTTCCCCCACTGATCGCCCTCCCAGCCAAACCCAAGGTCAAGATGACTAACATCGGAGTCGATTCTGACTTGTGGTGACCCAGTATAGGGTTTCCAAGGCTGTCAATCTTTAGGGGAGCAGACAGGCCTCATCAGTCTTCCTCAGAGCACCACCAGGGCCTTCAAACTACACCCGGTGTGCTGGGCATGCGTGGTAAGAAACTCCTGGAGGGCCTGTGTAGTGCATCCTTTCCTGTTAACTGACCTAGAAGCTCCACCAAAGCGGGGACTCTGTGTGACCTGGTCATTGTAATGCCTGCTGAGTGGGAATGACAGGCTCTACGCCCAGGCCGCCTCCGGGAGGCCGGGAGCCATGATGCACGGTGTTTATTGGTGAGCAGAAAGGTTGGCATGGTAGAAAGGAGAAGCACACCTGGGCCTAGCTGGTGAGGGAGGCGGAAGGGGGACCGGGGTGATGTTTACGCAGCTCTCTTGGATTGGACTTGAGAAGACTGTTTCATGTCACAGCCTTTTTTCCTCCCGTTTTTCCTTTTAGACTTTTGGCCACATGCCTGGGAGATCTTGGGTCAGGTGCAACATCTGTTTTGCAGTAAAGCTCGGCCGAGCTAGGCTGGGGAGGTGAATGGGGTGGGATGGCGGATTAGAGAGAGGAGGGAAGATAGGCCCCCAGAGCCTGAGCCTAGATTTAGCAGGGAAGCATATTAGTAACTGTTAGCATGTGCTTCTAATCATCGACTTGCCAGATGTTACCGGAGTGGGAAATGGAGGGGCCTTGCCTGATGGTTCCCTGCTGCGGAACAAGTAGCTTCGAATTGGAAGGGGGCTCCAGTGCGCTCGCCAGGTGTGGCTGCCTTCCTGGAACATCTGGAGAGAGGCTGGGAAAAGAGCTTCTCTGTCCCAGTCTTGGGGTCACCTGTCTTGCTGGTGGAGCCTCTGAGAGTTGGACACTGGCCAGCAACATCCTCTGAATGGCCCTTCTCCAGACAGGGCCTGAGGCATCTCAGGCTTTGAACTTCCAGGGCCTGAGCCTGGGGCTGCAAACCCATGTTCCTGCCGTGCCTGGGCTCATGGGCTCCCTGTTTCCAGACTGTGATGAGGAAGTGAGAAGCAGGAAGGTGGGGTGGCTCCTGGCCCGATTTCTGATCCAAAGGATGCGACACACTAGTTAGGCGATGACTCTGCGGACCCAGAAGCCCGTGGGCAATGTAAATGGTCCATGCATTTAGCTGTGAGCTGGAAGGTTGGGGGTTTAAGTCCACCCATAGACCCCCTAGGAAGAACGGCCAGAGGAAAACCAGCCATTGGGAAACCCCATGGGCCCAATTCTGTCTGACACACTGTCATGGGTCAGGACCAACTCAACAGTGGCAACTGGCGAAAGTTTCATCCTCCGCCAGTGAGCCTGTGGGACGGCATGAGGTCCCCAGGAGGGAGGCGGGCCACCCTGCCTCACTGGCCTTCACCACACTCTCTGTGTCTGTCTGCTCGTGGAAACACGGCGCACCTCCTGGCAGAGGCGATCCAATAACCGGTTGGCAAAGAATTCCAGGGTGCACGCACCACAGGAGCCCAGGTGGCATGCAGGAGGACCATCTTCACGGACCACCCACTGGCCCAGCCCCTGGAGACCCAGTGCCCCAGGAGCCAGGCTGGAAGGGGAGATGTAGGCCAGCGGTCAGGGCCACAAGCCCCAGGCCGACCCACTCTTGACAGAGGAGGTTTCCACAAGCTTGCTGCACATCCGTGACAGTGAGGTTTGCAGAGTTTCTTAGCGACACATGGAAACGCCGGTGCCCTCGTGTTACAGGAAGAGCCCTAGCATTGGCAGCGCTGTGAATCACGCTAGAATCAGAATTACCTGGGGACCTGTCAGAGGTTACCAATCCCCAGGCCCCACCTCGGACTAAGTACATGAGGAGCCCCGTTTGTAAGGCTCCTCTCCCGATCCTGAGGTGCAGCCGGGGCTGGGGGCCACCGGGGCCACGAGGATTCCTGGACGGAGAGACCTTCTCCGGACTGTCGGCCGTGGTGGAGGGGTGCGATAGGTGGGATCTGCAGCTCTGCTTTCATCGTGTCTGGGATTTTCCCCATTTTTGCAAGAGAGCAGAGGAGCCAGGATTCTGAAGGGGTGCTGGGGCCCCTGCTGGCTTATGAAAAAAATGGATACTCTGGAGTCCCTAGGCCTGCGTACCCCCTCCTTAGCCCTGGCCCTGGGGTTCTCTTGTCCCCTTGCTCTCATTTACAAGGCTACCGGGCTGTCTATTTAGAACTAACACCAAGGAAACAAAAGCTACCTGTCCGAGGCCGCGAGGGATGCGCCCTTTGCTGAGATGGATGTGTCCAGGTCCCCCGTGCTGACCCACAGTCCTCATTGTACTTCTAGCTGGACCCTCGGCGCTGGCGGTGCCCCACGGCTACTCCGGTGGGCAGGTGGACGAGGCTGGATGGGTTAGCAAGGCTGGGTTTCTAGGAGGGCAGCCTAAGCCAGGCAGTCGGAGTAGTAATTGCAGCCTCTGGGATCCGGGCCGAGCAGGAACCACCGGATGCGTTCAGGGCCTGTCCCCCGCGGGGGCTGGTGTGTCTGCTAGCTTCCTAGAGGAAGCCAGGCAGGGAGCAGACCCCGGCCATCACTGGCTGCCTCCCTGAGCAGCAGGTCTAGCGCAGACCGTTGGAGCAGAGGGTGGGGTGCGGAGCAGTGTTTCAGGGATTTTTTTGGACCAGAGTAGAAGCTGTAACTAAGAACCAAGCTCTCCCCGATTCCTGACATATTCCATCACCAGTTCTGAGGAACTAGAGGCTGGGGGTGTGCTCCTAACCTTTCACCTGCCACCATTTAGGAGTGGGAGCGGGCCTGGGTGGGAAGGAGGCAGGCCAGGAAGTGATGTGGGAGAGTGTTTCTCCTCTGAGGAGCAGGCGCCCCCCTTCAGGGCCCGAGGGAGGGGCCGGTTACGTAGCAATCTTTGAGGTGGGAGAACACGTGCAAGTGGTGACTGCAGACTAATACGAAAGCACAGGAAGCTTGTTTTTGCCGTGTTTCCTGGGTAATGTGACGCTGCTCTGAGCTACCCGGCAGATCCCAGGGAAGCTGGCATCCACCGGACCTAGTGGTGCTTCACCTCAGAAACCCCGGTCTGATGAAGACTGGCGCTGTCCAGTTCTCTGACTTCTATTTGTGTTGGTGTGGTGGTGGTGGTGGTGGTGATTTGTTGTTTCCATTTGATCCTTGGGGTGGCCAGAGTTCAGAGTGAGTCGGTCTATACCTCAGGAACCCTGGTGGCCATGCCGTGGCACGTTGGGCTGAGATCCACAGGGGCAGCCGTTGGAGCCCACCGGCTGCTCCGAGGGAGGAAGGCCCGGCTTTCTACTCCCATGAAGAGGGAGCCTCCGGAGCCCTCGGGAGCAGTGCTATGCTGTCCTCGAGAGTCGCCTTGAGCCAGCTTCGACTCCCTGGCAGTTTTGAGTGAGTCCGTACTTCAGGGTCCTCTTGGGTTGAAGTGGGGATGACAATCCCTTTGGGGTACCCTCCGGTATGCTTGTGAGGCTAAAGTGAAATGGCCTATGGGAAAAGACAGTGGTAAATAACAATGATTGTTATAATGGTATTCCAATGAGTGGATGCTAATAGACTGTAATGGGCTGTGAATCCAGCCACTTGGTTGTCAGCTCTTTTTTCTCTGCTTCCAACTGGGTTCCAAACCAAAAAAGCAAACTCATTGCTATCGGGTGGATGCCAGCTCATAGGGAACCCATGGGGCAGAGTGGAACTTCCCCGGTGGGTTTCCCAGGCCGGTCACTTATGGGAGCAGGCCGCCGGCAGGTCCATCTTGCAGAGCCGCCGGTGGATGCGGGCCTGAGGTAACCATGGCGCCATCGGGACGCCTTGTAGAGCCGTCCCCTGAGCGCTGACACAAGTGGGGGTGCTGCTGCTTCCCCTGCTTGTGGTGCGGGTGCTGGGAACAGGACCGACCTGCAGTGCCAAAGAGGAAACGGGCGGGGTTGCAGCCGTGTAAGTAAGAACAGGTGACCCTGGCAGGTGCGAGAGGCAGAATCAGACCCTCGGGTCTGAGCTTGCTGGGAGGAGGGGAAGGATTTGGCACCGCGGAGGTGGAATGTGGCAGGTTCGGATAAGGATTCAGAGGGTTAATCAGAAAAGCTATTTCGGGCCCAGTGAGTCTCGCTGTGAGAATTATCTTGAGGCTCACCCCGTTCCGGAAATGTCGGGCTCACTAAGCAAGATGGTACTTGGCAGGCGTGGCCTGGAGGAGAGCGCGGGCTTGCCACCGAAGCGCCGGGATTAGGGGAAGTGGAGGAGCCCTGGGCTGGTGGGAGAGCTTTTTGTGGGCACAGTTTCTGGGCTCTAGCTCACGTGGAGAGCTGCTTTCCGAAAAGATCACCCCTTTTTAAAAATAAGATGGGGGTCGCACAGCATCGTGCATGCAGTTACTGTCACAGATTTGTGTACATAAAATGGCTAATCTGGCCAACAGATGTCGCTTACCACAATAATCTTTAATGGGTAAAATGTTCAATTTGGTTATATGTAGTTTACCACAATCAAATTTCAGAGTGGGGGGTACGACGCTTCTATGATTTGCCCTTTCCCTGTAGAAAATCTGCCTTATATTAGAGTGACTTTGTGCATGCCCTTTTGTTACCTTGCGCGGGGGCGGGGAGGGGGCAAGGGGGTGCTGATTCGGTCTCAGGTCCCTCCCGGGATGTAAGTTGGGACTAAACCAATGTTGAGTCAAAGGAGACTGACCCTTTGGAGGGAGAGTGGAGCCTTCCATGCAAAGAGCCCTTCTTAGCCAGGACCGGCCTTCCTGCCCCCGCCCCCCAGCCCCAGAAGGAGCTTGGCCCGCCCCCGTGCGTCATCATGTCACCACATTTGGGTAGCACCTGCTCCCCCGCCACCCTGATTTAGAGGAGTCTAGATTTGGGTTTCTGTTCTAAAGTCTATTTCGAGAGGAGCTGAGCTGAGCTGGGACCTGGCAGAGGCAGCTATAACCTACAGGCCCTGAGTGACCCAAGCTCTGGCAACAGAGAGCATTCCGCCCAGAAACACTTCCGTCGCATGTTCTGTGCGTGTGATGAGAATGACAGGGACCAGGGACTTAGAGGGGCACTGGGGGGACGCTGAGGGGCTGGGCGTCAAGGAAAATAAGTCAGGAGGGAGCATTGTCCCCTCCCCATTGGGCTCTGGTTTGGGGTCCCAGGTTGGGGAGTGAGTCTTCAGCCTTCAGCCCTCTTACCATCTGTATGGGCCCAACAGTGCTTGGCAGCTGGTGTGGGTGTGAAAGGCCAAGGCATTCCCCACGTCCTGGCCTCCCTGCAGCCTTTGCTGAGGCCTCTGTCCACCTCTGCCAGCTTCCTTCTCTTCCTCCTCCTCCTCCTCCATTTAGTTATGTCCCTATACAAGCCGGTGAAGTCAAGTAAGTGGCTCCATCCTACCCCCTGGCTGGCAGGAACCCAGGAACTCAGAACCAGGAGATACAGACTGACTGAGTCTACAGTGCCCATCATTGGAGAGGAACAACCTCCTCTCAGGGTGCGAGGTGGGAATGGGGTGGCTACGGGGCTTAGTAGGGCGGAGAGGCCAGTTTGTGACCGGTCCACAGCAACTAGGTTGAGAACGCTGTCCTGGGCCCTCTCTCCCAAGGACTTAGCCATCGGTGGCCAACCCCACCTCCTCTGGAAGGCTCTCCTGGGAAGAGGCCAGATGCTTTCAGAAGGGCCAGTGTCATGGGCTCAGCAGTAGCAGGGGGTGCAGGGTGGGTTGGAGGGGATCACTCTTTGACCTGGAATTCCATCCTAGCTGCTGCCTTCTACCAAGTGCAGCTGAGTTTCTGGTCTCTCCGTCTTGTGGGCTAAGCGAAGAAGCCGGCTCTCCAGTGAGGGAAAAGGGTGACCATCGAATCTGTTTCACCTCAGGACAGCCCGCCATGTGTGAGAGGGGACCCGTGCATCACAGGGAGTCAGTGGCTGATTTGGGGAAAGGTACCCTTCTGGCTGTTTTTCCTGAGGCCCCTCTAGATGGACTTCAAAGCTCCAACTTCCCTGTTAGCGGCCCAGAACAGAATGGCTGCATCCGCCAGGCCCTCCATGTCGGAAATGCTGTGTGGGAGAGAAAATCACCAAGGATGTGGTTGGACCCTGCTGCTGCTTGTCTCACCTCCTCAAAGCCCCGGGCGCACCGCGCCGCTGCTCATGAGCAGGGAGCCGGGGCTCTGAGGTCCGACCGGGCTGGCTGGCAGTTTCCATGGCACAATTACTGGCGATATCAAACATGCTGCCCCGGGGTGGCGGGAGAAGGACCAGACCTGGCTTGGCTGAGTGGGGTTCAGTGGGGGCATTCCATGTCTCCATGTCCCCAGCATCCTCTGTAGACCACCACGCAGCACTGTGAGCATCCACGGAAGCCCCTTCCCAGCGGGCTTGTCCAGAGAAGGGGCTTGGCTCTGTTTGGGTAGACTCAGGGGTCCTGGACTCGGCTTCCTGCCACCCTCTTCTCTTGTGCCTCTTCATGTCAGACTTTGGCTAAGAGGGCTCTGTCCTTTGGGGCGGGGGAGGGGGCGCAGGAAAAGGAGCCCCCGGCTGCCTCCAAGAAGGAGCCTGCGATGCCTGTCTGTACTGTCTTCAAACGTGGCCTGGTGCCGACTGCCTCTGGGCACGCCTCATAGTGCGAGACTGACGGATTGACTGGCAGCCCAGCCTCAAAGCCAGTTCTTGCTGTTGGTACCTCGTGGGTGCCGGAGGCTAAGGAGCTGGGGCTGTGGTGGTGGACGAGTTGCGGGGGCAGGAAAGCCCTGCTGTCCAGACTCATTTCAACGCGTGCTGACCCCATGTGTGTCAGCAGAGAACGGCGCTTCATGGGGTTTCAGGAGCAGAATTTTCACCAGTCGATGGTCAGGCCTCGCTTGTGAGAAGCGGCTACGTGAACGTGAATGGACAGCCTTTCTGTTACGGCTCACGGTGCGATGACCTTTGGGCGTTCCTCTCCTCCTCGAGAGAAGTGGTCCCCTTTCGTTCACAAGGAGGGGCCTTTGAGGACTGGGGTTCACCCAGCCCACACCGTGGCCTTTTCAGTCTCCACACAGTCCTGGGAAAGTTGGACGTTGGATAAGGAAGGTCAGAGAGGAACCGGTACATTGGGATTGCCGTGCTGGTGAAGAACATTGGAAGCAAAAGGACCAACAGCTCTGTCTTGGAAGCAGTATGGCCAGGTGGCCCTTGTAGGCGAGGACAGGAGACTTGATCTCACGTGCTTTGGACATGTCATCAGGGGAGACCCAAGGACACCGTGCTCAGGAAAGTAGAGGGACAGTGACCAAGAGGAAGGCCCTGGACAAGACGAATGGACAGTGTGGCGACAACAGTGGGCGACAACAGAAGAGCAGGGTGTGGATGTCGCAGGCCCGGCCAGTGTCTCATGCTATGTGTAGAGGGTCGCTGTGATTTGGAGCAATCTCGGCAGCTACTTCCAATCAATGTAGATGTACTATCAATGTTTGCTATGGGTGTAAATGTTTTCTTTATTTTTTATTGACTTAATCATCAGAAGAGTACAATTAGTATATATTTTAAAGACAGGAAAGCCCAGGGGGGAGTTGAGGGGGAGAGATTCTGACCATGATGGACACCACGGTTCTCAACCTGTGGATCCCGACCCCTTTGGGGATCAAACGACCCTTTCCAGGGATCTCCCGATTCATCACAGTAGCAAAGATACAGTCATGAAGTGTTAATGAAAATAATTTTATGTTTGGGGCGGGGGTCACCACAACAGGAGGAACTGTCTTAAAGGGTCGCGGCGTGAGGAAGGCTGAGAGCCACTGGGTCAGAGGCTGAGGACGTGTTTCTGCACCTTCCCCTCCCGTCCCCACTGCTCCAGGCCAGTCCAGGGCATCATAGTTCTGCTTGTCTCTTCCCATCTCTTCCAAGCAGTGCTTTGGTAAAGGCCGGCTTTCTCTCCATCCCTCCCGCTGGTTGAGAAATCCTATTATCTGGAAGAATGATGGTGGACACCCAGTCTGTCTGCAGCTAAGCTCGGGGCTCTCCCTCGTCCCTCCTGCACCCCTGGTCTATCTGCAGGGCAGACGAGTCTCTCTCGTAAAGCCTTAAGCACCTATAAATCTGAGTGGATTCTCTGCCGGTGACAGCGGTCTCTTTCCCACCATGTTTGACATGATCTAACGGGTTTACAGTTGTTTGTGTGCTTCTCCGAAGCAAATGAAAGCGCTTAGTTAGGGGACTCGAGAAATGGCTTTGTTTGTTCCCGACCCCACGGCAAAGCGGGGGTGGGGGGTGGGGAGGGATCATCTTCACATTATCTACCTATTCTTCAGCCGCCTGCTCCGGGGCTGGAAGCCAAAGGCATTGGAGCCAGAGCCTCGCCCTGTGTCCTGGCCACCCGGCCTGGGTTCAGACTCCTCGCCGGCACCGGTGTTCCGTTTGCCAGGAACACGGGGCTAATTGGGAACCGAAGGGCTGCCTGCAGGGTGAGGGAGAGGGGACCAGAGAGGGAGGGTCTCACCAAGGTACAGGAGTGACAAATATTTGCTTGTAGCAAAACAAGAGGAACAACAAGAGAGGCGCCTAATGAGAGCTTTGGGGCATCTTGTGCTGTGCCCCCAGGGGCTGGCCGTGTGGGTTGGCATGATTAGTTGCCCGGCTGCTTGGCTCAGGACCAAGCCCTCTCTTCAATATCAAGTTTCATAAGCCTGGAACAATAACAAGTCATTATCAATCCTCTGGTGGATGGTGGTGGGTGGGTGGTGGCGGCAGCAGCGGTGGCGGCTCCTCTTCGATAAACCCAGCCTTTTCAGCCCAGGTACATGTCCCCATTGTCCGAGGAGACGGCCGTGTCTGGGAGCGCGCTGCATTGTTCCCTTGCTCTTAGGCGAAAGTCTCCACGCCAGGCCGGTGCTCAGATGCCTGCCTGCGAGCCCAGGGTGGAATGATGCATCGTGAATAAGAACCGCTGTCAACATGCGTTGGTTTCAAACATTAGAGCATATGGTGTGTGATTATCTGTATTGTCGAGTGCAATAAAGTGAATTTGGATATAATAAAGAATGTAATATTTCAGAAATTTGGTGATAAACTAAGGAGGGGATGACAGCTGAGGTTCCTTAAGGCCCCAGACGCACATTAATCGAAGGCCCTAGTCCCCGAAGCTGAGCTGCAGAATGGCCACTGCCTCGCCGTGTGCGTGTGTGTGTGTGTGTGTGTGTGTGTCTGCGTGCGTGCATGCACTGCCCTGGGAGTCAGGCACACCCCATCCTCGGCTGCCGCCTCTGGACCACCCCAAGAGGACCTGGCGGTAGCTCCCAGTGGACATGCAGGCTGGTCTTGCTGTCCTGAGCGGGGTCTGCTGCCACCTCTGATGAGGGCAACACTGCGCCAGGGGTCCAGCCAGACCCTCCCGAGGATGCTTCTCCCTGGGGAGGCACCTCTCAGCCAGTCTCTGGCTCCCTGCCCCTGTGCTTTGTTCAGAACATGAGACCGCTGTGCAGCTTCCCCTCGTCCTACCAAACGCACGGCTTCCCGCGCACTGCCCTTTGGACCGCGCCCCCGGACGCAGGGAAGAGAGCATCTGTACCCATGCCAGGGATGAACGCACGGCTGACGGGCTGAGGAACTGGGGCTGTGGTTCTGTACACAACCCCAACTAGGAGAACATGTCTGAAGCCCTCAGCACCTCAGGACCCCCTAGACGTTGGGAAGTCGAAGGGTCCCGTCTATCCAGAGGCACCTCAGAAGAAAGGCCTGGAGATCTCCTGAAAACTCGGCCACTGAGAGCCCTGTGAAGCAGAGTCCCTACTCTGACACACATGAGCTTCACCATGAGTCAGAACCAGCCCCCTGGGAGCTGGTTTTCAGGCCCTTGGTGGAATATTCCAGAACATAGGATGCTGTCAGGTGACTCCCCTTTCTGTTCCCTCTAGTCCCTGGCAGACGCTCGGCTGCATGCATTGTTTGTGAGTTTTAATTTGTCCTTAGCTCTGGCTTTTCTATCCTGGCTTCTGCGAGGTGGACCCATCTGTGGTCACTCTTAAGAGTTTGCTTTGCCCTCTTCCCTTACGGCCCGCCCCTTCAAAGGTTTATTGCCTGCGGAGCCTAAACGTAGGGGCACGCACTGCTTGCCTGCTTACACATTGCTCACCTTGGGCCTTGCCTTGAGTCTAGCTTCTCATGCCAGGACCGGCCTCGGCCCCCAGCCTCGTGGAATCTCAGGTGTCCCCACCACCCTGATCTGGCACTTCCCTCACCCCTGGCTGCTGTGGTTCTTCCCGCCCTGGCTTCCGGCTCTGGTCTTGCTTGCTGCCCAGCCAAGCAAAGCAATTCATTATGACGCATGAAGAATCGGGAGTGCCACCGTTGGGCCAAGCCAAAGCAATTTGGATGACTGGGAAAAGAGAAGAGATTGAGTCCATTTCATGCCTGGATTCCTCTGTAATTCCCAGGATGGGGAGGGAAGAGGTGTGCAGAAAGCTCCCTGGCCTAGGGAGCGCAGGGCCCGGTTCCCTTTTGAGATGGAAGCATTGTAAAGCCAAATTCACTTCCAAATTGCTTGGCTCTGACACCAGGCGGCAGACCCCACTGGACCTCACGTTTACCAATGGCCAAAGCACCCTCAGCTCTCAGCCAGCGGCCCTCGTATTCCTGGCAGTGCTGGGTACAGAATCCTCGGACGACAAGAAACACACGTCGGTGCCGCAACGATCACAGGGGCGGCTTGCACCGTCTCATCCAAGCCTCGTGTCAACCCTGTGAGGTCAGCGTCGTCATGGCTGCTTTCGAGGTGGAGAAACGGAGCTCGGAGGTCAACGGCTTGCCCTCCGTCACACGCCCAGGACGCAGCAGAAGCAGCATTGAAACCACAGCTTCACATTTAGGCTTCGTCCACCGCTGCCACTTCAGCCGTCTTACTAGTGGCCCTTACTGAACGGGATGCGTTGTTTTTTCCTCTTTCTCCCCTTTGAAGGCAGGCTGCCCGAATGACCTGTGGCCCCAGAAGGATAGACCGGGGAAAACCCACCGTCTAGTTACTGTCTCTTGGGCGTCTCCCCTGCCTGCTTGTGTGGACCGCCACCCCCCAGCCGCTGCGGAAAAGCTGGCGGAAGTGAACTGAAAGCTCCTAATGATCTGTGAATGTATTAATCCTACTTCCCGTTAATTAACAATATGATAAAACCGGCATTTCCTAAGTCGTTGCTTAACACATGTTTTAGCAATTATGTACTTAGTGGTTTGGATTCAGAATGCTAATAGAATAAAATGTTAATGAAGATACGATGCTATGAAAAATGCATGGGAAGAGTTCAGGCACGGCTGTGGTGACCATGTAGGAGGAAGGGGTCTCCACTTTCAAGCTTGACCCTCCACCCGGCCTTCTCACAGCGCTTTGAAGCGGAGACCATGAAAGTGACAAAGCTAGACCCCCTCCTTGGGTGTGGGGAGTGGGGACTATCCCAACTGACAGTCACTAAGATAGTCGTTTGCCAGCTAGGTACCTACTGCGCGCTACAACCACAAACGACAAGGAAGAGCAGATTCCTTCTCACTTGGTGCCTCCTCCCTGACTTCAGCAAACCCTCCTGGGGAGGGTCTTCAAACCGAAATGCATGGCGCGTGCTCTCCAGAGCAGGAGCCCTCTCATTGTGCAGAGAGAGAGGGAGGGAGGGAAGGAGAGAGAGAGAGAGAGAGAGAGAGAGAGAGAGAGAGAGAGAGAGAGAGAGAGAGAGAGAGAGAGAGAGAGAGAGAGAGAGAGAGAGAGAGAGAGAGAGAGAGAGAGAGAGAGAGAATGTTTTGCTTCGGGGTGAAACTTTGCAGGGCAAATCAGGTTTCCATTCAGTAATTCCCGTGCATGGTCATCCATGACATTGCTGCAATTTCCGTAATGGAGCAGCACTGCGTCCCACTTCCTCCTTGTGTTTGCCATTTCCTTGGCTCCTCTTTGATCCCTCCCCGCCTTCTGAGCTTCATCCTGGACAAAGGCAGCCCTTTGATCCCATATGGTCAGTTGTCCCAGAGAGCCACACCTCCCTGGTGTTAGACTTATCTCGGGGGCCTGTCTGCTGTTGGCTGCAGGATGCACCCCAGGGGTGGCTTCCAGAGCCCAAGGGCCTTAGTCTTGGGGATCCCACCAGTCTCTATCAAAACCGGGAAACACCGTCTTCTTAAAAGTATTCTTCTTTTTGTTGCAGATTTTCCTCTCATCCCCTCAGGACCTCTCATGTTGACCCTTTTAGAGTGGGGTGTGGACACAGGCACTATCTAGTTCTTATGGTCTCGGGGTAGTGGAGGCTGGGGGCTGGGGGGCTCATTGGTCCTCGGGACGAATGGTTCACACAGGTCTTTGGTTTTCTTCACTCATCTTTGTTCTGGCCCAGGCGCGACCAACAGCTGTGTCTTAGTGTCTGATGGTAGAGTATGTAGGGACCACTCTGTAGGTGAAGGGCCAGCCAAAGAGAGAAGCCCTCATGAGACGACTTCACCGTGGCAACAACGGCCGGCTCAAACAGAGCAAAGACGATGGGGCAGTGCTCCATTCTCTGCTACATCAGGTCTCCGTGAGGCACTGCACAAAAACCAACAGCAGCAGCCCCACTGTGTGCAGATATTACACATACTCTAAAAGCCCCGGTAATGGCAACACAACAGGGCGAGACACCATTCAAACAAGCAACATTTGGAATTTTACTTATTAAGGTAAAGAAATCGTTTTAGTGAGCGCAATGGGATTGAACGTGTTTAGACGTGGACTCACCCCTGGAGGTCCCACTCTGCGGGGCAGGGTCTCGGGAGGGTTTATTGTGACACCTGGCATCACTGAAAGAAAGAACAAGCCCTCTCAGCGATACACAGCTCCCAGTGGAAGCAGGGCCTTCGCTGTACTGACTAAATCACGGTCCTCATTTTTCAATCCCATCCTCCAATTATGCAAAGGATTCTGTTGAAATTCAGCTTGTAAATTTCCATCTTCCCTGATGTCAATCAGTTTTTCATGCAAACTAATCAAGTGTTGCATTTTTATATTTTGAACAAATGGGTTCAAAATCTCTGAGATGTTCATTTGAAGGTTTTTCCAAACAAGTTTTACAGTTCTTGTTCCGGCTTTTAAAAGTATGCAGAAACAAGAGCTTTTTGTGGATGACCCAGTTACATGCTTTGAGCAGCAAAATCTCATACAACAGAAATGTTTTCCAATCATCAGTTTTCCAGTGCTTTTCTTTACGGCACAAGTTTCTACTGAAAAATAGTTTCTTCTTCGCTCACTTGACGGCTGGTGACCCCATCTGATCAGGTGGGGAGTGGCTAGGTGAACAGAGGGCTGCCATACTCTCTTGCTGTGTCAGGTGCATGTAACGTTTGTCAATGCCTCTAGTCGGGGAGGCCCTGGGTGGCACCAACTGTGAGGTGCCAGGCTCCTGACTGAGGTTGGTGATTCCAGTCCCACCCAGGGGTGCTTCAGAAAAAAATGTCTGGCCGTCTTGGCTCCCAGTAGCTCGCGGCCTCATAACCCCATGCATTCCAGTTCTGCTCTGAAGCGCATGGCCTCTTATGAGTTGGACTCCCTTCAGAAGCAGCTGGCTTGGATTTCTCATCCAAATGCCTTTGTAGTTGCCCGTTTTATGAGGGCTGGCTTCCTGGGAATTAGATCCCATCATCTCCACACGCATGTAAGGGCCTCCCATTAAAGGACTCGGTGGGGGGTGCCACGCTGGCCACGTCCATGTCACCACACTATGCCATCTGCCACCAGCCACTCTCTGGCGTGGGGACACGTGAGGCACTAGGAGCCATGTGTTTAAATATTACTAGAGCTTAAGCTTTTTCTAAGTGAAAAAATTTTAAAAATGGAACCTTATGCTTTTTCCAGGGATCCCTGGTAGCATCGTGGTTCTGCAGTGGACTGCTTAACCTGAAGGTCAGCAGTTCAAGACCAGCAGAGAGAGATGAGACTTTCTACTCCTGTAAAGGGAGACAGTCTCAACAACCCACAGGGGCAGTTCTACCCTGCCCTGTAAGGTCGCTAGGAGTCAGAATCGTGTGGTTTCTACTGTTCCCGGTGTTTCAGACCCCTAACTGTATACCTGAATCACCTGAGAGATTTTCAACCATACAGACACTGGGTTACTCGCCCACACCTAACTCAGAATTCAGAGGACGGGGCCTGGGCATCTGCATTTTGAAGGCCCGCAGCCGACCCTGCTGAGCATCCAGGTTAAAAGGCACTGATCCAGTACGTTGGCGGGTGTGTCTTCGTTTGGCCAGAAACCCATGGGCTCTTGTCAAAACACACATTCCGAGCTGGTGGGTCTGGCGCGGAGCCCGAGCCTCTGCGTTTCCAGCGGGTCCCCCAGGCGATGCTGACGCATGGGCCTCTCTGAAGAGTGAGCCCGCCCCTTCCCCCTCTCCCCTCTGCACCCTCTGCCTGCACCCGGCACCCAGCAGCCTTCAACCACCGGCCAGGCTGCCTGGGCGGCTTGCTCTCAGCTAGCTCGATCTGGCCCCCAGATGTGAGGCACTTTACAGCCAGGAATTGGTGAAACAGGCCAGACCCCGCCCCCTGATGAATGAGCTTGTGTCTTCTGCAAACCGCACCCCCGCAGAGGGACCAAAACAGGCAGCTGCTGGCCCATAAACTGCAGGACAGGAGCCGACCGCCTGGGCGCTGGAGATGCTGCCGGCAGCAAAGACGCCTCTGGAGGGCCAGCCCCAAGCCGTTGGTGGGCTCGGCGGGCACCCAGCCAGGACCCTGTCAGTTGGGCCTCCTCTGAAACCATATCTCATCATAAAAGTCGCATGTAATTTGTGGTCATGCTGAAACCAGCTTCTGAGTAGTGGTTTTCTTTGCCGGGGGAGGAGTTGGGAGCTGACTCTGAGGCCCTGTTTTCCCCAGAACGTGATAGCTGGCTGGTGGAACCATCTTGCGAGGGGAGGCTGCTGGAAGACTGGAGCCTTTCAGGGGGTCCCCGCCTTCAACCGGGGGTGCAAGTCTGCTGCCTGCTCCTGGCTTTCTTGTTGCCTTTTACTTCCCTGCCGGCTCCTCTGTGCCCTCTGCAGATAGGCACGCTTTGAAGGAGCGAGGTCCTCGCATGCGTTTCCCCCAGCAGCCTCTGGAGGGCGCTGTCCAGGCCTGGGCGAGGGCACCCGGGAGCAGCCACACAGCTAGCCTGCTGGAGAGCTGCTCTGTGCAGAACTCTCGGTCAGGGCCTGGCACTCCAATTTTGCACTCAGGATCAGTGAGTCGTTTTTCTTACCCACAGGGGCGCACAGAAACCAAGCCCAAGGCCATGGAGCGCGTCCTGCCCCTCAGCAACACCATGCAGGGTTGCATCGCTTGGTGGAAGCCAGTAACCTAGGCTTCCTTCCTCCCAGGAGCTAGTGGGGTTGAACCCTGACCTCATTGCTCGCAATCCAGCGCGCCCCCCACAGCACACACAGTAGGGCATTTTAAAGGCGGCGTTGTTGGTAAAATACTGCTGAGGCCTCTCTCCGTAACGGTGAGGCTTGGGGCAGAGGGCAAAGGAAGGCTGATTTCAGATGCAGACTGGGATGAGGAGAAGCCCGAAGAGGTCCGATGTGATCCGCCGGAGAGGGTAGGGACCCCTATGGATATGACTTGGGTTTTAATTGGGCCTTCTGGCTGGGACATAAATCGAAGCCATTGCTTTAGAGTCAATTCTCATTCTCTCTCTCTCTCTCTCTCTCTCTCTCTCTCTCTCTCTCTCTCTCTCTCTCTCTCTTTCTCTCTCTCTCTGACACACACACACACACACACGCCCCTTCTGACCCTTGGGCTCAGACGCACACAGTCCCTGCCACAGCCAGGATGGGAGCCCAACCCCACCTGGCCCTTTCCCAGCTCATCTTAGCTGGGCTCGAAGGTCCGGGTGATCTCCCTTATACCTCCCAAGCTGCTCGCTGCTGAGGGAAGGTGATTTAAAATCTATAATAATCCTTTCAGACCCCACTCTTTGTGGGAGCGACTAGGGGTACCAGCCCAGATATCCCTGAGGGGTTCCCCTCCCCTTGGAGCCCTACAACCCTGGGGTTCAGATCCAAGAAGGGCAGTCTCCGGGGTGGTGGCTGCTGCTCCGGGGTGGTGGCTGCCGAGGAGCCCAGAGCTTGGCCGAGCAGACATGGAGGCGGTGCGTCCTCATGCCCTTGCTCCGGCTGCGTGCCCGACCTCAGCCTCCTCCGCCCCCACTGGGCGTGCGCCGCAGCCCTGGCACCTTCCTCCGGGGTCCTGATCCGAGCCAGTTGTCTAGCGATTTAATTTGGTGAATTTACCACTGCGCCCCAGAGTTTATATTGGCACTTAACAGCAGTAATATGTGTCTCTCTCGCCAAGAGCCAACTATTTTCCTGACCAAGATGGAACACCAGGCACACACACAAAAATAGGTTTGTGAACTAATCTGCGGCCCTGACAAGTGTCATTCACAGAATCACTACGGCAGAGCACACTCGGAATTAAATGAGGTCGGGGTTTTCTGGCCTGCCTCACAGGTGCTTTCAGCCTCGCGGTTAACAAGAGTCTGGATGAGATGCTGCGCCGACAGCCGCGGGCGGCCGGGCGCCTTCACACGTGGCCGCCAGCCGCATTCACAGCAGACACTGCTCTCCGAGATGGGAGACTGTGTGCGTGCGGACCGGGGAGGGGGGGCTGCCTCCCCCCTCTGCTCCCTTCTCCCCTTTCTTTTGTTCACCCACTCTCCCTGTTTCTCTTACTCTGTCTTCTCTCTCCCTGGGAGGGTTTATCCAACCCCCCTCCCCCTCATTTTAGATCGTAAGGCTTTCTCCATACTCATGCAAGTCATGGGTCCAGGAGGGCCCCCACCTGTAAATATATATATTATTTCCCACTGCCTGAATGCCTGCTTGGAATTTTAAAGTAGAACTTAATTGCATTCTCTTAAGATTGGGTTGTGGGGAACGATACCGCGGGAGCCTGGTGTCAAAGTGGGTTGTGTTGGACTGCTAACCCAAGGTCAGCGGTTTGAATCACCTGCTCCTCCGTGGGAGGAAGATGAGGCTATCGGCTGCCGTGAAGACAACAGCTGCCGTTTGGTTCCTCCATGGATTTGGGAGTGGAGCAAGATCTGTGTGAATGAGTTTGTGTGTGTGAATGAGTTTCAGATCCCTTGTGTGTGAATGAGTTTCAGATCCCTGGGAGACCAGCGCTATAGGAGTGATCTCCCTGGGCCTGAGTATCCTTGAAAGGGACATCTGAAACGCCTTAAAAACAGCCTGCATCCTTCCTCCCTGGATGAAGGCTGCCAGGAAATCCTCCTTCCTGTGCAAAGTCCTAGACTTCCGGTCTCCGCTCAGAAGGTCTTTTGACAACACCAAGCTAACATAGCCATTGACCCCGCCCTGACCCCTGACTACCATCTGTGTATCTGAGTGGACATAGGCTCCATAGGGTTTTCATGGCTGTGACCTTTGGGAAGCAAGACCACCAAGCCTTTCTTCCCACGCGCCTCAAGATAGGTTCGAACTTTTCAGATAGTGGTCTCTCAATTAACCTTGTGTTGTGGGGTTCGCAACGCCAACCGTTGAGCTGATGCATGGCGTCTCCAGGTGTTGCAGAGGAGAACTGATCCGTAGGGGGGGGGGGGGTTAATGTTCTAGCCCTGGTGGCCTTGTGGTTAAGCATTAGGCTGCAAGCCACCAGGTCGGCGGTTCAAATATATCCCCTGTACTGGGAGAAAGCTGAGTGACAGTCTTGGGAACCCACAGGGCCAGTTCCACCCTGCCGTGTAGGGTGCTCGTGAGTCAGAATTGGCATTATGGCACTGAGTCTCTTTAACCGGCTGGAGTATCCAGTCTTCCCATTGGCCACGGAGTGCTTACCCCTCTGCGCCAGGCAGGCGCATGTGTGAGTCAGGAGCCTGGTGGCCACAGGAGGAAATGACTTGTCACCGAAGCGGTCGGCTTCTGACTTTGAGCAAGTTTATCTTCCCATTCCAAGGTCGACGCTGGCCAGAGCCACCCTCAGGCTGAGGAAGGCAGAAACGCATCTTTGCAGTTGAGAAATTGCTTCCCCTCTGGCAAATGCTGCCAACGGAGCTTCATATTAATTTAGGGAATTCAGTCTTGTGCAGTTACTGAGCGCTAGATTGGAAATGCTATCGTGCCATTTCTGCTATCTGATTCCCCACACACCTGAGATCGCTCCCTGCTCCGCACCCCGCTCCCTCCATCCCCACATGAGGCTGGAGAGGCGCAGGTGTGAGCTGGCTCCTTTTCCCCTCCTGATTAAGCGGTGTGTGGGAATAAAGAGGCCCGTGTCGATTCACACCGATCTGTGCCCAGGCTGTGTGAGAGCCACTTGTAATTCCCCACAGCCCCGGCTCGCTCTGCAAGGCAGAAAGAAATATGACCAGGCAAGTTGAGAAAATAAATTAAACAAAGTGTCAACTTTTCTTGTTTCTCTCCTCATTACTAAGACATGGAGTGGGGCTCGTTTATCAAGCAGGGGGAGAAATTAATTGACACGGCTTCAATATCATGATGTCTGGCATGTCTGGTCACATTCCTTCATTTTTGGGAAAGGCGTTTTATTATGGTTTATAGCAGCCAGCTGCCAAAGTGCTGGTGTAAACGAGGAAGCAGGTGCAGAGGGGTCCCTGGGCAGAGGGGCCGAGATGCCACCCTGGAGGGGACATGGCAGGCACCCCCCTCCCCCCGGCCAAGAAAAACAAGACAGTTCCTGGGTTCAGAGGTAGAAAGGGGGAGGCGGAGGGGGGCGACGCTAAGAGCGTAGGTCTGGGACCCCTTATACCTGTGCCCTGTGTCTAGGGGGCTTGTTTGTGGGTGCCGGGGGGTGGGGGGGAGGGTGGCTGGCCTTGGCTCTGCGCCCTGGCTGGAAGTCTTTGTTCTGTCCAGGCTGAGTGCTGGGTTCAGCCTGGGTCAGCATTCCCGCCTGTGCTCTTTGTTCTTAATAAAGGGGAAGCAGGGTGCTCCATGGATCCGTCCTTCCAGGTGGCTGACTCAGTGCACAGCCAGGTTGGCTGGCAGTAGGCTGTATCACCAGGCTTGGTGACCCAGTCCAGAGCCTGAACATATTTGGAGAAGTCATCCTAGGTTACTCTGGTCTGGGGAAGAATCTCTTTGTGGTACTTTCTTCTCCCCCCCCCTCCCCCGAATTTGCTGTGTGGTGGTGGTGGTGGAGACTGCACACAGCAAAGCAAGCGCTCATCCAGAAGCCTCTCTATGTGCTGTGCATGGACACGGATTATTTTCTTCCAGGGTCTCTCCTCGCTCTCTGTCTCTGTCTGTCTCTCCCACTCTTTCTTAGTTGTTCTTGCCCAAGGACTGTAAACTCAAGCCCCCCCCCTCTTTAGGCTCCTCTCCCATCATTGGCACAATGTCGTCAACGAGCCCACACAGAGAGATCTGGAAGGAGGACGGTGCTCACGGGCTCCGTGCTGTGCTGCCTGGAAAAGCCGCCTCTGCCAGGGACCACTGCCAACCCTCATCTCCCCATAGCTGACTGGTGCTTAAGGAACGGGGTACATACGGCTGCAGGGAGGAGGCAGTGGGTGGAAAGAGACAGTCACACCCACCCCACGTGCCCCCTTGCCGTCTCCAGCTGGGCTCTTAAGACAAAGCGCTCCTGCCACTCTGTCGACATTCTTCCGGGAGAGGTGGCAGGACATGGAATGGCCTGCCATGGTGGGAAGGGTGGGGCTATGGTGGAAGACCTCAGTTCTTCATCTGTCACGTGGGAACAACCATTCTTACTCCCTGAGGGATGCCCAGTGAGGCCCGAGTTAGAGAATGGGTGCTCAGGGGGAAGTGTGGGTAAACCGATGCTTCTGCTAGGAGAGTGTGGGCTGGTGGACATTAACTGCTTCAACGTATTGGAAAGCAAAGATGTTACTTTGAGGATGAACTCGCACTGACCCAAGCCCTGGTGGTGTGGTGGTTGTGCGTTGGGCTGTGATCCCCAGGGTCGGCAGTTTGAAGCCACCAGCAGCTCTGAGGGAGCAAGGCTGGGCCTTGTCCTCTGGTAAGCAATTACAGTCTCCGAGACCCACAGCATACGCGTCAGCACTGACTCGATGGACACTGAATTAGGAAGGACCCAAGAAGGATCGATACGAAGGACCACGGACTACCAGAAGAACACGCAGATCTGTCTTGGGAAAAGTACAGCCAGATGCTCCCTAGAAGCAAGGATGGCGAGACTTCGTCTCACTTGCTTTGGACGTGTGACCAGGAGAGGTCAGTCCCTGGGACAGGACAGCATGCTGGGTAAAGGAGGGCAGCAGGCGAAGAAGAGCCGTGACCAGGTGGACAGACAGAGAACAGTGGGCTCAGACACAGGAACGATTGTGTGGACGGTGCGGGCCTGGCAGCGTTGCTCTGCGTTGGAACAACTGGACAGCCCCTACAGTACCACCTCCTTGACCATGCAAGTCCGTGAGTGGACCCGTAGCCTCCCATCCCTGGCCACCTTCCTGAAGTCCTCGGGACCATTGGAAAAGCTCGCGTACAACTGAAGTGTCAAAGAAGCAGTCTGCTAACCATGGAGTTTGCCAGGACTGCCGAGCCAGGACTGCGCCTCAGTCCATTGCCCGACACCCAGTGTCTGAAAAGGCTTGCTTTCCCCAGTGTTGGGGAACGGTGCAGTGAGTACCCCAAAGTGGCATGGGTCATCGGAAACTTGCCGTATCTTGGAGGCTCGAGGGAAAGCCCTTCCAGGCTGATGGAGCCAACGTGGTCATCGAAACCAAAGAACCAAACACCGTTGGGTAGAAGCGAACTCACAGGAACCCGTGCATATCGCTGTAGCACAGTGCTTCCCTCGTGCCTGGATCTTTGGGAGGTGGAGCTCCAGGATTTTCTTCCTGGCACCGCTGCAAAGCTCCACCCTCCACCTTTCTCTCTGCAGCCAAGAGCATGCATCATCTGCTCAGACCAGGTCGCCTGAAGCAGTCATCCAGAAATGTTCTGAATTGGGGTTGGGGGTGGTCCAAGGTGAGAGGTCAGTAACAGAGCACAGCTAACCATGGTCAAGCACACACACGACCACCAGATCCATCCTGGAACTCGCTGTGCCAAGGAAGGCCCTGTTGACCGGCTCCAGAGGAGCAGGGGGGCCCGTGGTAGAAGCTGTGACCCTGGTCCGCCCCCTGCTCGGCCTTGGGTGGACAGGCCACTGCCTTGGACTGAGCAGTCGAGCCAAGAAAGAGTAGCCAGGCGAAAGAGGAAGGAGCCAGAAGTGAGTAGGATGTGACCTGGGGAAGCCGCAAAGTGCCCTCCGCGTGCAAATCTAAGGGATTTGGATTTCTGGGGTAGTCTCCTCCAGAGGCCGCTTCCCCAACCGTGGGTGATTAGCCAGAGAGGGGGGCGGTGTGAGTTATAAATACACTTGCATACACGTACCTTAAATTCCTCCTGGGAAACCCAGAATAAATCTAACCACCGGTTTTTTTGCTTCCCTCCGCCGTTCATGAAGCACGCTAACTCAGAGTTCACCATTGCTTTCCACCGGGGCTGCATCAGGCACCAGGCGCTGGCCGGGAGTGCGCACTGACCTGGATGATACGAGGAAAGGGCGTGTGTTTGTGAGCTCAGACGTAGGCTGTCCCCCTCGTCCCCTCCCGGACCCAAAACAAATTTCCCAGAGAGTTAACTGTCAGATGCTGCTTTCGGTGCCGGCCATGTTGATTTTCAAGTTGTTTGCTTTGTCCAGACGTCTCTTGTGCCGTGCGTTTTACAGCCTCGAGCTTCCTTCAGGAGGACCTGAGAGAGTTCCATTTTTGAAAGCACCTGGTCAGTGCCGTCCTCCCCCCCCAGTGTCTCCATGGTAAAACCCACTTCTGTTTGGGCTTGAGCTCCCTGGCGCATCCCCAGGGGGCTTCACAGACTCCCCTGCCCCTCACCAAGTGTGGGGAGGCCGGGGGCTTCTCTGAGAGGCCAGACAGGGATCGGTGTGCTCCTGACAGCTCCGTGGGGGACAAGTCTGCTGTCCCCCAGACGGGCTCCTGGCTTCCTCCCCATCCCGAGTTTCAGCGCCCAAGGGGGATTCTCTGAGGGTCACGGAGAGCAGCTAAGCCACAGGAACAATCCACAGGGTCTCTGTGGACCCTGGAATGGAAGACTCCGCCCTGGCTCCCCCGTCTGCCTGCCCGCCCACTGCTTCGTCCTGTTACTGCGGTCCAACGTGAGGAGCTGTCAGGGCACATGGGTGCCTCCCAGGAGCCAGGCAGCCATTGCTGAGGAGATGAGGGCCTTGCTCCAGAGCTGACAGGGAGCGGAGGGGGCTCCTCGAGCCCACGCTCTGGAGTCAGGCTTTTAGCATGGCCACACCATGCATTAGGCACTGGGCTGCTATAACCACAAGGTCAGTGGTTCAAACCCGCCTGCCACTCCCCCGGAGAAAGTCGAGGCTGTCTGCTCCCATAAAGCCCTCTATGGGGTTGCTATGAGTCGAATCCACTCGATGGCAGTGGGTTTTAATTTCTAAGGAGCCCGAGTGGCACAACAGTTAAGTGTGGAGCTTCTAATCAAAAGATGACTAGGTCAAACCCAGGTAGCAGCGCCGAGGGAGAAAGCCCGGACATCCTTCCTGTTAGAGAAGGCAGCTCTGCTGTGAGCCACAGATGGGCTCGCTGCACCAGACAGTGAAGTCCAGATGACACAGAATTTGTCGTCTCTTTCTCCCTCTTTTAAGTGCGCCGTTCAGCGGCAGGAGTCACATTCACCGCGTTGTCCAAACCTTTCTCGTCCCCAACAAACCGAGAACTCGGGTATCCCTCACGCACCGACTCTCCAAGGCCCCAGCCGCCCGCCCCTGGCCCCATGGCTCCGCTGTCTGTCTCTGCATTTGCTTCTTCTGATGGTTGATGGCCGGGGTCCGGCACGTCTGTGCGTCTGGCACATTTCACTCGGCAAGGCTGGTCCGTGGGGTCGCATGCGCCAGAATTCCATGTATCTTGTTGACTGGATCGTATCATAGGCTGCAGCAACACCACATTTTGAGTATCCGCCCGTCGGATGGAGCCTTGTGAACGATGCCACTGAGATCCTCATGCGCCTGTGTCTCCTGTGTCTCCAGAGTTCCGTGTCTGTGGGGTCTGTACCAGGGAAAGAGTTTAACTGGTCCGCGCAGTCTTCCGGGGAGACTCGTGTGGTCGAAGGTGCGGCATATTGTTCAGAGACCATGTGGCCTGATAAGGCTTTCCTCACTCACTTCCCCACTTGGCACCCCCAGATTTCTGACCTGTCATTTATTTGGGGGATGTTTACCACAGAGTCCCCGAATTCATTGTCAATATAATAACACACCTGTGAGACAGAAAATGATTATACGGGACGGACTGATAACACTTACTGATAATTAAGTGTTTCGTTGCTTCTCGCGCTCTCCCCAAATGGAATAAATAAATATTTGAGACATAATCAAGTTTGTTTTTTCTCAACTCTGGCCAAACAGACAGGGCTGCTGAAACGATACAGATCTTTAGAAGACCGCAAATGAGTCTTGACATCCCCGAAATTGCTATGCGTCCCGAGTCCAGGGCTTGAAATCCAGGGCCGTCTCCGTTCATGAGGACAATCATCTGGGCAATGCTGGAGTCCCGAGCCCCAGGGGCTTTGGGGAGGACCGGCAGGGCGACTAGACTAGCAGGCTCAGGACGGAGAGGAAGCAGCCCGGCCCGCGCCCAGCTGCTCTGGGATGCCTGACTCCCAGCTCAGGCTCCCTTTGCATTTCTTTCCAGGGTGGGGAACTGGGGCAGTTGAGTTCCCGGGTGCTGGACACAGAGTCCACACACTCGCACGGAGGAGGGAGAGGGAGCTGGGTTTCAGCCGAAAGGCATCTTCAGTGGCGAGGACGTGACTTCTTAGCACCCAGGGTAACTTGACTTGCTCTGTGCCTGGACCCAATCCATGCGCCAGCCTCAGGGTGTCTGTAAAACAGCCCGGCCCCTGCTCGGAGCAGCCCCACCGACCGTCACTCTTTGCTGCATTCGGTGATCAGGGTGGGTTAGGCTCTTCTTCCCCGGCCTCAAAGCCACATGGTTGGCCCCGGCAGCCTGCCTGGGGGGAGGGTCACACGTGATCTACCCGCATGCATGTGGCCAAACCTGATAGCAGTGAGGTTCCTCTTTAACCCAGCTGCCCTGCACTGTCTAGGGATTTGCATGTTACCTGGGTTCATATCCAGGCCAGAGAGAGGACCATTAGCGACAAGTGAGGCCCAGCGTAGTAATCCCCAGGCTAGAAGACGGGGGGCAGGGCGGCGGTGTCTGTATGGGGGAGGCCAGCACCCCCCGGGGGCATGTACAGGGAGTATGCGCAGCACCAAGGCACCCTCTGCAGAGCTGTCAATGTCAGGTGAAGGATGGAGCCCTGCACACCTGGGGTCTCGGTTTGGCCCTGGGCCCTGTCATGCAGAAGGCCCACCAGCCTGCTAATGGTCTGGGCTGGGCTGGCCACGAGTCAGAGCAGATCTTTGCCCCGTACAGTTTTCAATGGCTGACTTGGGGAAGAAGATCTCCACACCTGTCTTCCCAGCTGTCTCTGGGTGGACTCAAACCGCTGACCTTTGAGTTGGCCCCTGAGCACACGGAGCACAGGTTTCACCCAGGGACGCCTGCCCCTGTGTTGCTGGCAATCGCGGGAGCCTCTTCTTTTATTTGACTCCTCCGGACCCTGGAGGTACTCGGTCTCTCAGCTTCCTGGTCCCCGAGGTTCCTTAGATAGGGGGGGGTGAGAGTTGGAGGTGGGAGGACCAGGGCACCGAGAGAATCCTCTCCCCACCTTGGGCTGCAGGGATCCGACATGGAATCCAGAGGCAGCAGCTTGCTTCTCAGGGTTACGCAGGACAGAAAACACTAGTGAGTGAGTGTTGCCAGTTTTCCTGTGTGATGTGCCCAGGCAGAGAAGAGCCTTGGCAATCCCAGCGTGTACTGTGACCCTTGTAGGTGCAAGGCCCGAGGCTCCGAAAGGGGAAGGGATGTCAGAGACAGTGGCAGTACTTGAAGCCAGGCCCCCCACTTCCCCGTCATCAGCGTGTCTGCAACCCCTGCTTGTGTTCCTCGTGTGGTTGGCACTCGAGGGGTGGCTGCGACCCATGTGCAAGGGGGTGGGGGAGGGCCCCGTGGTACCAAGCAGGGCTTCTTGGGTGGTATCACAGATGAGGCAGCCTGCTGGAAGCCCTGTCTGGGGTGGGAGAGAGAAAGGGGGTAGGAAGGTGGGGAGAGGAGCTCAGGATGCCAAGCAGCGGTTGTCTGCCAAAATTCTTCAGTAGCCTCGTCTAGCAAAGCCGGCCTCCAGCCGAGCAAGTACAGTGGATAGCTGACGGGCGGACAGCAGGCATCAAACAGCCTTAAACTGGCAAAAATCCGCAGCACGTTTGAAGTGGTGGTAGAGAAAGGATGCCCGTGCGGAACAGAGACCTGCACCGTTTAATGGTTTCTTGCAGGCCCCAGGATGTCCTGATGAGGTATTAGAGGAAGTAATTCAGGAAGAAAGGGACAAATAACTGGCTCCGTCGGAGGGGGGCTGGGAGGGGGGGGGCTGGCCGGGCCAGCATGTACAACGGGCTGCTGCCCACAGTCGCCGCACAGCCCCCAGGAGCCCGCCTCCACCCAGGGCACCCTGGGGCTCTGACCCTGGAAGGAGCAGAGGAGGAGAGCTCTAGTTTGCTTTGGGGCACATGTGCGCCTCCTGGGCCCTCCAAGGATGGAGGCTGACCTGCTGTTGCCTCCTGTCCAGAGGGTGCTGGGTACAGAGGCGGGGTCCTGCCTAGGCTTTCCCAGGGGCCTGTGTGGGTGGCCAGCACCACGTGAGTGGGCCAGACCTGGACTCAGCTCTCTTCTCTCTGTCTGTCCCCCTTTACCCTCTAGGTTTTGGCTTCGTCACTTTTGAGAATGAAGACGTGGTGGAGAAAGTCTGTGAGATTCATTTCCATGAAATCAATAATAAGATGGTAAGTCGGTGGTACACACACACACACACACACACTTACTTTTGCCTTCTAGGCTGCCGGCTCCGTTGCCATCCTTACGCGAAGGTGGTCAGGGTTGGGCCTAGGGCCGAGACTCAAAGAGGACAGGCCCTGAGCGGGCAGGGGTTGGCAGACTTTCTTTCAAGCCACAACAGACCCAGAACGAGTGGAACTGTTTTCTGATACGCAACCTGTGGCCAGTGGGGTTTGAACTTTGTGTCACGTTCCTGTGTCACCGAATGCTTTTGTCTCCGCCACGTAGACAGGCGAAGGCCACGCAGCCTTCGCCGCGGGACAAACGCAGGTGGTGGGCAGGGTGCGGGTTTGTCTGGAGGTCTGCAGGTATGCATCTGCTTTAGACAGGGAGGAGGCGTTCCACTCCCATAAGGAGTTTCAGAACCACCCTCAGGAAGAGTTCTGTCTGATGGCATCGGGTCACTGCGAGTCCGGATCAGCCCGATGGCAGTGTTTTCAGACAGGAAGCTAGCCACACGAAATTCTCTGCACCACTCTGCTGGATGGTGAGCAATCCCCCCGCTCCCCGCCGCCCTCCCCTTAGAGTAAAGGAAAGTGCTGTCTGCTCTCATGAGCAGCCGTTTCCTGCCCATCCTCTGGCTCATTCAAGTTCTTTCCCAGCCTCCCTCGGCCGCCGTCGAAGGGTGGTGGATGATGGAGGCTGCCGAGGGGACCCTACTGGCCTAGAGGTCACAAGTTAGGCAAAACCGTCAGCAGCTCCTGGGGAGACAAACAAGGCTTTCTACTCCCCTAAAGAGTTACCGCCTCGGGCGGTTCCACTCTGACCTTCAGGGTCTGTCTCTCAGGAGTGGGCATGGACTAACTGGCAGTGAGTGTTGGGGGCAGGGAGGGGGGGGGATGTTTGGCCTGAAAAATGACCACCATAGGGCGCCACGACACGTGCCGAACCTGGGCACCTTGACCTCCTCTGGTGAAGTCCAGGTGACGATCCACTTACCTTGTCCGTTCCAGAAAAATGGAAGCTCACACATTCTGGTTGGCCACCAGAGCCTCCGGCCCCAGGAGAAGAGCGAGGGGGCAGGATTCATGTTTCAGTCGCAGCCCTAGCTGGAAGTGTCTTCCTTTAGTCAATGCACCCCCACTTCTGAAACAGGGCCTTCAGATAGATATGCATTGTGTACGGGGCTGATGTGTGTCCCCGACTTCACATTCAGTAACAGCTTTTAGCAGGGATAAGATCAGAGCAAGGTGCTGAGCGTGTGGTGCTACGGGGCCTGATTCAAGACTTGACTCGCTAATATTTTCCCCGGGGCTCTAAAATCATACTGTTGGTTGGGATTGTTTCTGGCCACTGTGTGCATCTGAGAGGGAAGGCCGCCTCTGCACACTGTGTGGGCGACCCCAGCTGAGGCGGTCCGCGGCTAGGCTCGGAGAGTACCATGTGTGGGAGCACAGCCCATGGGGAGGTGGTGGGGCTGGGCTTTTTCTTTCACACACACCCCCGCCCCCTCCCCCCACCCCCTGCCAAATACGTGCCTTCCGGTCAGTACTTGTCTCTTTGGTGGCGTCCTGCTTGCTGTTGTTTAAAACCAGGGTGGGGTACAGGAAGTCTGTCCCGGAACCCCGACGCCGGGCCCTGCTCTTGACAGCCTGCCTGGGTGGAGAGGGTGAGCCCCTCTCCTGCCCTCCGGATCCTCTTGGAGCCATTAGGAAAAGTCCCATGCGGGGGGCTGCCTTGGATGTGTACCTGTGGCCCTTCATGCATTTTCTGTCTTCATTCAATGCTTCCATTTTTTAAAATGTGAAATTGACATCATAGAAAACTAGCCATTCAGTTTTGTCCTAACTTCATCGGTAGTAACTTGATGACATTGTATCTCCGACACCTATATCTAGTTCCAAAGTAACCATCATCATGCCCCTCCCCCATTAAGTGATGCCTGCCCAGTCTCCCCTCTCCCCAGCCAGAGCAGACGCTGCCTGTCTGCTGTCATCGCTGCTGGTTTGCCTGGTCTGGACATGTGCCCGGCACTTTCTGTCTGTCCGGTTTCTTCTCTTAGCTTTGTGTTTTTGAGGTGCCTCCCTGCTACATAGCAGGCATCCCCAAAACCAAACCCATGGCCATTGAGTCAGTTCTGACTCACAGCGGCCCCGTAGGGCAGAGTAGATCGGCCCCCCATGAGTTTCTGAGGTTGTTAGTCTTGAGGGGAACAGGTGACTGCCTGGTGAACTGAGCCTCCAACTTTGAGGTCAACAGCCTAGCGCCTCACCCAGAGTGCCACCAGGATGTCCTAGCACGTGTCCGACAGCCCCGTGAAACTGCAGTGTAGACACCGAGTTGACTCTTAGCCATATCACTGCCTGGACCAGTGCAGTCGTCCTGGGCTGGGTAACAGTCCACTGTGTGCAGGGCCACCTTAGGTGGAGTCATCTGTTGATGGGTGCGGTCCGGTTGTTTCCCACTGGGGGCCATCTACATAGCCCCGCTGTGAGCCTTTGCCAACGTTGTTCCTCTGTGACTGCCCAGGGGAGGCCTTGCCTGGCAGCTAGCTGAGAGGTTGGAGTCTCTTGTCCGCCCAGAGACAGCTCAAAAGGAAGGCCTAGTGATCGGCGACTGACCACCCAGTAACAGCCCCAGGAAGGGGGTGGTGAGACTCCTGTCAGGACCTTCCCCCTTGATTCAGCTTCAAAGGAGCCCGAGCTGGGCAGGAGGTCTTTGTTCTCTCTGTTGCTGTGGGGAAACTGAGCCAGTGGACCTGCCTCCCGATGACCCAGAGGGTACTGAGCGCAGGGCCTGAACTTCCTGACTGACAGACTTGTCAGCTGGACAGATTGGCCTTTGAGCTTGGAGTATAGGAATGGGGCTTGGGGGGGGGGGGGGCAATGGAGATAGCGCTCTAGCTCCCAGAAACCTGGCACCTGGGCTCAATTGGAGCACACCTTTCTTTTGAGTTCAGAACTTGCTCTTCAGAAGAATATGCAAAAGTGGGAGGAGACCAGGAAGCGTGGGGTGGGTCTCAACGTTGGAGGGCTCAGGGCAAGGCCTCAACCCAGCTGCACCAACTAGTGCACCCAGGGGGAGCTTGGAGGTACTGGGGAGACTTGGGCTGTGTCTGTACAGCGCCACGCACAGGCAGGGGCTTAGTGATGCCCCTGCTGTCACCGTGGATACCTCCCTGCCCTGCATCCGAAGAAGGCAACATTCAGAGGGCGTCAGCCCAGGAACCTGACTCATGAGGAGCTTTGAATTCTGTGGTGCTGCGTCCTACTTCTGAGGCCCAAAGAAACGGAAATGAATTTAAACTGAGCAACGGACAGAATTTCAATCGGAGAGCCAGAAAGACCAAGAGCTAGAGACTGCCAAGCTGCACACAGCGGCGTTGAGCTGTGTGGAGGCTCGTGTTGTGAAGACGGTCTCAGTGAACGCAGCAGCCCACTGCTCTCAGTGCCCCTGACCACCACCACCCCACGCCCACACAGAGGCATGTGCCCCAAGGGCAGGTGGCCTCCTGCACTGCTGACCGGCCGTAGAGACGAGACTTGAACCCCAGGCTCTGGGGCTTGATCCATGCCCAAGTGCCCTGGTATTTTGTGGCCTCCCTGACCACTAGTTATGAACAAGTAAGGGATGAGGTTGTTGCATGTGAAACAAGGATCCTAGGAGAACCGGCAACTAAACAGGAGCCTGGAGAACAGCTGTCAGGGCCCTGCCAGAGAAGAGCCCCTGCCCAGCCCCTTACAGGCCTGCCCCAAGGAGGTCTCCCCCAGGTGGCAGCCCCTGACACCCGCCCCCGCCCCTTTCGAGGAGATACAAATGGCTCCGATCTTTGGGTGCCAGCAAGTGTCCCTCCATTGGGCTGTCACACCCTCTCTGATGTAGTGCTCAGTGCCATCCCCATCTGCGGCACAGTTTGCCCATAGTCCCTCATCAACATGCGACCATGCCCAGAAAGCTGACATGCCATCAAGCTATGCCCGCCTGCTCCAAGGAGCCCAGGTGCCCCACACAGCCTTTCAGCACCCAGCCACTGCCCAGAAGGTCAGTGGTTCAGTTCCCAGGTGTTCCCCCAAGAGCAAGAGGTGGCCGTCGGCTCCCATGAAGGTGACTGCAGACCCACAAAGCCTGGGGGGTGCTGTGGTTCAGAATGGACTCAGCGGTACTCTTAGTGACAGCAGCACATCCCCTGTCAAGCCTAAAGGAACTACCGGCCCTCCCAGCCCCCTGACCACCCCCACAGCACCTGTCAGCACAGGGTCCCAGCTGCGGAGAAGGGTTGAGCTCAGGGTCCCTGTCAGCTGAGGACTGCTGCCCCATCCTCCCCGACCCTGAGGCTGGTGGTCCAGGGGTAGAGCAGGCAGCTGGCCACACTCCAGGCACCGGTCTGGGCTCAGGGCACATCATTGTCTATGTCCTCTCCTGACCATCTGAGAGAAGCTCCTCTCTGACCACTTGTGGGCCCCACAAGCAGGAGCCGGGGAAGGGGGGCAGCTATTAATGCCTCCCGCCGTGTCCCCCTGATTGAAGCAGCCCCCAAGCAGCAGGGACACCAGCTGATTAGTCGCCAGAGCTCAGCCTCAGAGTGGCCTCCTGGCGAGCGAGGCGGCCAGAGGGAGGGATGTGGGAATTAACAAAGAGCCAGCTCTGTGGCCTCTGAGGCCCAGTCCCCACCTCATGGTGGAGCGAGGTAGCCAAGCCCCCTTCCCTGGGAGAGAACTTGGGGTACAGTTGGAGAGGTGCCCGGATGTCATTTGCCACACCCGTGACCCCCTCCCAATGCCCGGACACTGAGCATCAAGAGCCCTGCGCAGACCCCGGACAGCTAGTTCAAAGGTGACAGAGCCAGGGCTTGAACTTGGACTCTATACTACAAACCCTGTCGTCGACGTCACATCAGAAACCAGACTCACTGCTGTGGGAGCGCATAGTGAACCCTGCAGGATGGGGTACAGCTGCCCCTGTGGGTTTTCAAGACCGTAAAGGCTTCCGGCAGTCAGAAGCCTGCTCTCTCTCCCTCAAAGTGGCTGGTGGTTGGTAACCGCGGCACCCTCCGGCTCTGTGTCATCGATTCAAGCAAACCTGTTTGAGGGACTGGCATTTCTCATGGACACAAGACAGGCTCTTTCTCTATGGGGCCAGCAAGGACTGGTCCCTGCGTGGTGGCTCCGTGGCCAACAGGAAGGACAGAGGTTCAAATCCGCCCAGAGGGAGCAGGGAAGAAAAGCCGGGTGAGATCCCTTCTGAAGAAAGCCGACCACTGGAGACCCTCGCGGAGACAGCTCTGTTCTCAGCCATGGCGGTGGCGGCGTGAGCCCAATGGAAATCATAGGGTTCCTTTACAAAATCCTTTGTGAAATTCCTTTAAGGCTGGCCAGTTCACAGAAACTCGCCGAGCAGGCCGTCAGTCCGGCAAGGCACGCTGGCTGGATTTCACATCGCATGGGCATGGGGGGGGAGGTCTGGACCCTTGATCACCGACTGTGGCCGGTGACCCAGGGCCCTGCTATCACCCAGAGCTTGCTAGCCCCAGAGTTTAAGGCCTCCCCAGAACCCTGGAATCAAAATCTACATTCTGAGGACCCCTGGGCATCTGTGTGCACACACTGCTGTCAGAGGAGCCCGGGGACCACTGCTCCTGAGATACAGGAGGGACATTAACTGTCCATTCAGAGTCGGTTGCATGGAGCTGGGCTAGGTGGCCCTGGCATCCTGGGCTGGCCCACCTGGGTGGTCAGAGAGACCAGGTCTTCTCCCAGAGAAAGCTCTGGGCCCACTCTGCCCTCCTCCTCAGCAAGGTCTTGGAGCCTCCGTGTGAGACAGGGCGGGCCCATGGAGGACCCAGCCCCTGAGAAGCAGATATACAAGCCACAGCACACTCTGGGACGGATGTGCTGAGTCCTTCCGCGGTGACTGTCCCCCTCGCTGTGACATTCTTCCCAGCATCACTTTTGTTCAAAGGTGTGATCGCACAGTAAGGGTCTCCTGCACAGATGAGTCAGCACCACTCCCGGTGCAGGGCTAGGACAGTGGAGAGTGGGAGGGGGTCCCTGTGGACCATGCTGACTAGCACTGAAGAAGAGGAGGAGCCCCCCCTTGCCCCCAGAGTATCACCGGGGGAGCCAGAGCTGTGATATCCACCCCAGGGAAGCTGAGTCAGACCTTGCCGCTGACGCATGAAAAGCCGGCTTGTAAGAGCAAAGACTGGGGAGAGCTGAGGCTTCTACCTCCAGCCCAGGGATCGGGAGGGGTGAGTGCAGCCCTGGCAGGCAGCCTCCAGGTACGAGGGGTAGGAGGCCTAATGACCCCTGTGTCATGCTAGCCAAGGTGTCTGGGAGGCAGCCCCAGGCAGGAGTGACCATCTGGACGCTGCCCCCTGGCTGGACACCCTGGCACTGACACAAAGCCCCTCAGGCTGCTCCTCCTCAGCCCCATAGACTAGAGCTGAGTCTGGAGCCAGCCCTGAGCGTGGGGTGGGGGGGTGGAGGTGGGGAGGGGCGTAGTATGTGGGCGGAATTAAGCACGATCCTATTTGTAGCATCGTTCTGGCTCGTAAGCTAATTTTAGCCATCCATTCTGCTTCTGTTGCCATTTATAAAGTGAGAATGGCAAACGCAATATTAAACAAGCGGGATGAACGCAAAGAAGGAAATGCCAGGGAGGTATTTAATAAATGAGCCTCATGTTTACGTGGGGAGGGAGCCAGCCTGGCCCCCCATGAATCTCTCTCTCACACATACACACGGCCCAGGCACACACAACTGTGTGTGTGCAGGCTGCTAACGAGGCGGGAGCAATGGGTGTGTGGGGGTAGGGAGGACGACAGGAGGGGGCAGCTCAGTGCCCACTGCCCTCTGGGGGGTCGACGCCATCTGTCTGAAAGGAGAGGGCTGTGACCACTCCTGAGCCTCCCTGGCCAGGTCCTGGCTTGTCTGCCCTTCATCCGACCTTGGGTGGAGCCCTCCCAGTATTTCAGGACCCAGGGCCTCTGGGCTGCTCCTGATACCCCTACTCACTCCCTGGAGTGCAGGTCTTTGGAGGAGGGGTGCCTGGAAGCTCAGTGGAGGACTCCCTGGGGTGCTGAGCTCTGCAGACAATAAGCAGTGGCAGCTTTTAGCCAAAAGAGGCTTTGGAAGATAAATCTAATAGTTAGAATTTGCAACCGGAAGCCCAAGGGAACATGGTTCTCCTCTGAGACCCCACGAGGTCATGTGAGTGGGGGGGGTCATCTCGTTGGCAGCTGGCTTACTTACTGGCCCCCGCCCCCTGCATAAAGGTTCATGCTGGTGTTCAGTGGCGTGTTTTGTGCCATGCTTGCTCTTTGACCTGAAAGTGGAGAGGTTAACTGGGCCCCGCAGGGTTTCTGCTGAGCCCACTGTGGACTAGGGGGCCTGGGGTGGGGCACCATGCATCCCGCCTTGGCAGAATCCAGGCACCTGCTGGAGGCTGGATTCCAGTTCACTTTGAAATGCCCTTGCACGGTCTCAGAAATACAACAGACAACAGCTGCTGCTGCTGCCACCATCAGCTCTTTCCCCAAATAGTCCCGCCCGGGATGCTCCCTTTGTGCACCTTGCTGATGGAAGCAGGGAGGTGGAGCTCTACCTGGCTGCCAGGTGGGGGAGGAGAGGGAGAACGGTCTTTTCCGTAGGGTCCCCTCTGTCCTGGTCTTCCGATATCTGCTGTATCGCCTGGACTATCGTGGAGGAGAGACAGGGGGGCTCATCGTAGTCCGTGAGTTTTTTTCCTGACAGGCATTTTATGCAGTCGGCCACTCAGCTTTGCACTGTAGCGCCTCTGAGGTTAGGATGCTGTAAACTCTGTTACACTGATGAGAAGTCCACCCCACGGCACCGAGGAGCCAGGCAGCTGGGCCTCTGACTCTGCCACCTAGCAGACCAGGATTCCAACCCAGGGCCCTCCCTTCTCTCTTCATTTATCTTGTCCCCAAACTTCCTGGACCCCCCCCCCTATCTCGTATTGTCATCATTGTTATTGAACCTTTACCCAGACCCCATACCTGCTTGACAGTTTCTGGGCCCTCATCAGTGCCTTGACCACAGTCCTCCAGGTGTGCAGCAGCCCTCCCCGTGTACAAATTGTTTCTCCTGCCCCATAAACTTGCACTTGACCCCAGAGAGACAGACCTTGAAAGGAACAGGATGCTCCAAGCAGACACCCCTAGCCTTACTGAGTGGGTAACGATGTGGTTTAAAGAGGACATGGAGGGACTTATTTTAGGTCCAAGGTTTAAAGATGAGCTCGGGGTGACGTTTTCCACCACAGTAGCTCCAGGAAACCTGAGCTCCCTCAGACTTTGAGATGCTGTTCTGCAGTTCCCCCCTCTTTTGATCAGGAGTCTCCGGTAGAGTCTTTGATTACGGAGCTTGGTAATGGTAGCCAGGCATCGTCCAGTTCTGGTCTCACAGCAAAGGGAGCCTCTCTGGTCTTTAAGGAGGTTCCACTGAAGGACAGTGTCCCCTGTGGCAGCCAGACACTGCCCTCCCTCCAAGCTCCCCCTGCTCTTCCCCTGCCCCAGCTCATCCAGACCCATGTGTGCACAATGGGGGTTTTATTGCTTTGTAGTGGGCCCCGCCCTGGAGGAGTCCATGGTCTCTAACTTGACCTGCTTGGGGTGAGAAATGAAGCTGCCCACACTGGCCCCTTCATGCCCCACAAAGTGTCCTTGTCCTGGCCAGGGGGATCAAAGCCTTGGGCAGGCTCGGGTTTTCCACCCGCCTCTCAGGGCAGCATGCTGACTGGACCTGTGTGTGAAGCGACCAGGGGAAAACACAAGCCTTGCCATTTCTCAGGCGGCCCAACTCAGCCTTCTCCTCACCAGCCAGGGTGCCTGCCTCCCTCCACCCATGTTTCCGGCCATCCCTGCAGAGACCCCAAGGTCCGGGGACCTGTTTCCCGAGAGAGGGCATGGAGCAGAGGGTAGGCCCCCACAGCCCACCCATCTCAGGCACAGGGCTGTAGCCTCCGGCCAGTGACGTGTCTGGTGGCTCTGAGTCTCAGCTACTGTTCTCTGAGGTGGGCTGGCAGTGGGCAAAACGTCACACGGGTGTCACTGAGTCAGTGGACAAAACAGGAACATGGCAGGTTGGTTAGGAATTGACACTGTGCCATTAAATGCCCTGAAGTCCCTGACTATGCTGAGGTCATTTACGGGCGTGCCCTGGTTCTTAGAAGATTCATCCCATGAAGGAGGCCATTCCAAAGAGAAGACGCGCGTGTGTGTGGACGTGGACATGCTGACACGCACAGGACGTGATGGGAGGGCAGGGGGCACAGGTGGAATTCATGCCACTTCTCTGTGAGAAAGCAGAGGGTGATGGGGACCAGCACACCCCCTTGCTGAACTCTTACCCAAGTCCAAAGGGAAAGGGCACCTCCCACCCCAGAGAGTAGCCCCCCTCGAGCACCAGGAGCCCCACAGCCATCCTCTGGGCTGCTCCAGAGGTCACGGTGCTGCCCTGCTTACCTGCTCTGTGTTCTGAACTCGAACCTGGGAGCTACAAAGCCGGCCACCCTCCCTCTCGGAGCCAAGCTGCATGTTTGAAGGCCAAGGTTGCAAAATCGCACCCCTCCTCCCTCGTGGCCACTTCATGGCCCTGCCGGCCGTGGCATTTCAAAATGGAGACGTCTTCCTGGCGTGAGCAGTTGGTCTCTAGCCACCCAAGTCCATGTGGGATTTGCTGACCCTGCCCTCCACCCTCCATTCAGTTCAGCCTTATCTTCTGGTTACCATTTGAACTGGCAGCCAGACAGCCATGGTGACAAGCCGCTGAGCTGTGGATGGGGCGACCCCAGGCTGTGCCTTCGCCCACATCTGGGCCCCCGAGCCTGGGCTGCGTCTGAGGAGGAGTAGGGAGGTGGTGGGGCTGTGAGGGTGGAGCTAGAGGCCTGTTTATTGGGAGAACCACCTCCATTTCGTTTCTACTGACCATGGGGAGGCGGGCAAGTCTCTCCGGCTGTATTAGGAGTGCCCTCCCGGTCCCTTCTTCTGCTCCTGGTGAAAGAGGCTCCCAGTGCCCACTGCACCAAGACCCCAGCCTGCCGGATGCCAAGGGTGGGAGGGAAGCCTTCTGCCGTCCTGTCGGCTCAGGGCTGTTCACTGCTCCCCGTGGTAGCTACTCTCCAAAGATGGCCATGGCCTCCACGGCAGGGCTCCCAGTGTGCTCCCCTCCCCAGCTGAATCTAGGCTGCCAGTGCCTGGCAGAAGCAACGCTGATGAGCCTGGTAGCTTCTCCTCTGGCATCTCAGCACGTTTCTTCTTGAGACACTCCCTCCCAGAACCCAGTTGTCACATTGGGCACAACGTGGAGAAGGTGTGTGGACGTACCACGGACTGCGCAGGTCCCAGCCAAGCTGGCCTGCACTGATGATCCAGGGAGCTAAGAAGCCATGCCGGGCCCCCAGCCTAAACAAGCCTTTCAATGGCTCCGGCCCCAGCCACCACTTGGCCAACCCAAACGACATCCCAGAGCAAGTGCCCGCGGAGCCCAAGCAACCCACAGGCCCACGGGGAAGATTGATCTGTGGTAATTTGAAGCCACTACGTTTGGGGCAGTTCACTGCCCGCTGCAGCACTTCACTGGAATGGTGTGTCCAGCCACACAGGTGGAGCTGGGGAGCCGGCTGGTTTTCACTTGCCCTGGTTCCGACTCTAACTCTGGGTGGCCATGCCCGGCTTGAGTTAGCCCTGGATCGAGGGAGATTGGCAGAGGAGGCTAACCCGAACGTGGACGGACTAACTCTGCAGCCCCAGAAGAAACGAGGGCAGGATGAACTTGAACTCTTCCAACGGAACAAGAGCTTGCAGAAGTGGAGGCGCGCCTTACTCATCTCGGTGTGCCATTAGCCTGGCACCTACCTCTGCCTCACATGATCGAATTAAGTAGGTGGAGACCCTTGGGCCCCAGTGGGCCCCACTCAGGGCCTGGGAAAGTAGAGGCTGATCCTGGTGCCGGGAGTTCACAGTCTGACAGGGGTGACATGGCCTGCACCAGTCAGATGGGTGACAGAACGGTTGTGTCAGCCAGCCCTCGACCCACTGCTAGGGCTCAGGACACAGGCAGGGACTAGCAATGTTCTTTTTCCCTTTTGCTTGTCCTTTTTTATCTAAAATCATAAAGGCGCCAGGGGCTGGGTGTATAGGCCTCCTGGTCTTGAGAACTCTCTCCAGAAACCTGCGGCACGGGCCAGGGCAGGCTCCCTGGTGTGACTGCTGCCCCTTCCTGCCATTCAAGTGGCCGGGCATGCTGGGTCTCCAGAGAGTGCCCTGCGCCCCGGCACCCGGCCTCAGGAAGCACTCCACATGGACGCAGCGGGTGGCTGACAGAAGCCACGAGGTTGGGGCTGCCCAACCCACCAGCAGCCAAGACCCAGCAGAACTAAAAAGGAGTAGGTGGGTTTGTTTAAAAGACTCCCATTACAGTCAGTTAACCTTTCTGTTCCCTAAATGAAAATTGTATAAACCTGAAATTTCCGTGGATCAGGTTGCCTAGGAACTGACAGCAGGTTTTCATAAGACAATGCGGCAGCGTGTCACCGATAGGGCTATTAGGAAGGGAGCTGGTTAGCGGCATTATCCCGGAGCCCGTGTTGGCGTTGGTAATGATCTGTCTGCCTGAGCAGAGCACGCCCACCTTCCCCGTCGTCTCCCAGCAGGTTCATGCAAATGAGTTTTCTCACCCGTGGCTCTTGGAGTCCCAGGGGTGGGGCCGCAGGTCCAGGAGTGCAGGACGGAGTTGTCCCCCCAGCCCCCGAGAGGCAGCTACAAGGCCAAGTGTTGACGGGTGTGTTCTTTGTAATCACCGCCCCCTCTGTACTTGAAGTAGGCATGCTCAAAGGAAGGACACTCGGAGCAAGGTGGAAATGTTATAAAAAGCAAAGCCATTCTAAGACAACTGTGCAAGGCCTTCTTAGGATTTTCTTTTTCTGTAGTTGGCTTTTTGGGTTTTTTGCCAATTGAGCCAACTTTTCTGTTTTCCTTCAGACTAGAGCTTTCCCAGTACCAACCAGTTGCCCTTGAGTCAGCTTCCTGGCAACAGCTGTACGTGAGTCCCGTCAGAGCGGATTCCATAGGGTTTCCTAGGGTAGATCGCCAGGACTTTCAAGGCACCTCAGGGTGGACTCGAACCGCCAGTTTTTGGGTTAGCAGCCGAGCACCTTCACCATATACACCACCGGGGGCTCCTGTTCCCGGCCCAGAGCAGGTTTGTTCATAGCCAGAGTGATTAGAGGCCTTGCTGGGGGGTAGGGACGCTGAGATTTTTGTTTTGTTTTGTTTTCTAAAAAGCAGCTGGTAGGCCAGTTAAGCTTGGGAACCTGTGGTTTGTAGCATGCTTTACTGTAGCTGAGTAACATTTGCTTGGTGTGTGTGAGCCAAGCGTGGTTTAACCAGTCCCCAGCTCTTGGACACCTGGGGTATTGGCTTTATTTATTTACTGTTGCAATTATAAATAGTATGATGGAGGTCCTCACCCATGGTTCCCTGCAAGTTAAATTCCTAGAAGTAGGATTTCTAAGTCAAAGGATATTTCGATTAACAGCTTCTGATACCTTCTCAGATTGCCCTCCAGAAAAGGAGGTGCCCGGTTCCTTCCCCAGCTCCCAGGAACTCTGACATCAGACTGTCCTGCCCCTCGCTCGGGCCAGTGAAAGGCGCCCTCCTTAGTGAGTGAGTTGCCTGTTCCTGCCCTCTGCCCATCGTGGTGTAAGGTTGATCATCGTAAAAACTGCATTCAGCCCATCAGTAGTGGAAATTGAGCCATTTGTGATTGTAATCATAATCAACGTTACCTGGCGTCTTTGAGGAAAGAGGGGTTAACCTTGAAGATGAATAAAGCGTCCCCCAACCCTGGGCATTAACCTGCTTTTTACATCGAATTCTTTGGGGCAAGTGTCCCCAAAATGACTAGGTAAGCCAGCATCGTTCCCTTTGAAACAGGTGTGTCTGACACAAGCTAGTTGCCAGCCAGCCTCAGGTGGGCCGCAGCATGCCCGCAGCAGCTGTGGGCCCACTCTGCTTCTTAAGCAAGACACCTGATTCTTCTCTCCTCCATCACAGTCTGCCACACTCTGATTGTGTGTGTGCGCGCGCGCTCGCTGTAAGCACCCCAGCCCACCCTTCAACATCCTGTCTTTTATCATCGATGCACTTGATGACTGGATCTCCAGGCTTGTTAAACTGACCTATCAACTAGGGATCCTGAGAGTCCTGCACAAGGTCAAGGTGCTCCCTGGTAAAGCAGGGGGAGGCTTCAGCCATGAGAGCTTCCCCAGACAGTGCAAACGCTCTGCCCTGGACGACCAGACGGAAGGTTGGCAGTTCAACCAAGTCTTTGAACCAATCCATTCTAGTCCCAACCACCTACTGAGAATTTGCTTTTCCACTCAGAATCTACATTGGAACCAAATCCCCAGGTATACTTGTGTACACAAAAGAATCTCCCCGAGGGTCGCCTTAAAATGTGGGTTCTGGTTCAGCATATCCAGGGTAGGAAGGCAAATTTCTCAGCAGGTGGCCAAAATAGAATGAGCCCACTCAAAGCCCGGGTTCAAACCCACCCCATGGTATTGTGGGAGGTTGAGGGGAGGCCAGGTAATTTGCTTCCACTCAATGTAAAATGGGAGATCAAAAGTTCTCACAACTGGGAGAACTCCTAACACTCACAGCGTGATAAATGGACAAGGATTGGCATTGCCAGGGTTGCATTTCACTTGGGTCCACCACCAACAGTCATGGAAGCAGCAGTCAAGAACTCCCATGGCGCTCCGTCCTGGGCAAGTCTGCGGCACGAGACTCCTCACGGTGTTCAAGGTCAAATATGGCGCTTGAAGGACGGCAGCACAGCTGACTCAGCCGTGGTCTTTGCTGCGACCGCGTGTGCAGGCGGGACCATGAGTACGCAAGACGGGAGAGAATTGATGCGTTTAAATCATGGGGCTTGCAAAGGACAGGACTAGACCAGGGACTTCCAGGAAAACAAGCAGGACGATGTCAGAAGTATAGGCAGGATGCTCTTCCGAAACGAGGGTGGCGGCATTTCGTCTCGTGGCTTTGGATGTGCTATGAAGAGAGGCCAGTCCTTGGGAAAGGGCAGCATTAAAGTCGGGGGGGGGGGGCGGGGGACGGCAAAAAAGTGGAAGCCCTGGGCAAGATGCATTAACACAGTGGCTGCGACCGTGGGCTCAGACACAACTGTGGGGCGGGCACAGAACCAGGCAGTGTTTCGCTCGGATGCGCCTGGCATCTCTGGGTCAGAACCAACCTTATGGCACCTGTCAACAGTTAGCTTGTGTAAAGCTGATGGCCGAGAAAATTCTACGGAACAGTGCTGCTCTGCAGTGCACGGGGTCCTCGTGAGTCGGGGTCAACTTGAGGACAGCATTTGGTTTGGTTCTGTTTGGCCGTTCTGCGTCTCATACAGTATCTGGGCGTGTGAGCACAATAGGATTTAAGGCATTTTTGGAGGCAGAAATCAAGCAGGGAAAATTAGCAGCCACTTGAGGATGCAGCTATAAAGTGAGAAGCCAGCCATCCGGACCAACAGAGCCCGCGTTGAAGCTAGTGGTTTCACCAAAGAGTGCCGGGGTGCGGGCGCTGTGGACAGGCAACCTCATAGACGAGGCTTCTTGGCCTGGTCCCGATAGGCCTTGGCTTCAATCCATTCCACACCCTTCAGTGTTCTCGTCTGTAAAGTGGAACTGGCTGACCCATTGAATCAGTCCGATGAACTGACATGGGGTGTCTTATGGCCTGGAGGAAATTCGTGAGCATTCGAAGGGCCAGACCGGGCCCTGGTGATAGCATTCTGACCACCCGTGCCAGAGACTCGGGCTCAATGCCCCATCAGCGTCGTCCATGCACAGCCTGGCGAGATGCAGGCAGAGAGCGTTCAGTCTAACAGACACTAGGAAGAAAGGCCTGACAGTCTGATTCCAAAGCTCAGCCAGTGATGCAAACATTGGGGTCATAATGATCCCACCAGGCCGATCATGTGGGCACAGGCCCGGCCGAGCTGTCGCCCATTGTGCCGGGGCGGGCGTGAGGGCGAGCCAACGACTGTGTCCACGGCCGGTCATGAGGGTTGACTGCTATTATGATGCGGCCACCCCCACTCCCAGGTGCTCCAAACCTCCTTGGCTCTGCGGCCTCCTACGCCAGCTCCCGGCCGAACCCTCACCCATGTGTGTGTGTCCTGAGCTAACGTCCACGCAGCCCCGATTTCATCCTTGTAGGTTTTTCCAAAGCAGGGTTTGCCCAAGTGGCGCGTGTCTTCTTAAATATTTGTTTTGCAGGCCATTTGCTCGCCAGGCTATCTTTGCAGGGAGTCGGGAGCAAGGCTAAAAATAGCTCTGCTGGTAACCAGCTCCGTCTGCATTTGGCATTTCCCCGGACTGCATTTGCATCTCATTTGCTCGCCTTTCTGTCTCACAGGTAGAATGTAAGAAAGCTCAGCCGAAGGAAGTCATGTTCCCACCTGGGACAAGAGGCCGGGCCCGGGGCCTGCCCTACACCATGGATGCGTTCATGCTCGGCATGGGGATGCTGGGTGAGTCTGGATGGGACCTGGGGCCCAGCAGTGTCACGGTGGGCGGGAGAGGCCGGGGAGGCCTGAGTCTGGGTCTTCTCACCTGGAGGTGAGGGTGATGAGTTGGGTGGTGGGTGAGCATCTTGCCTTGTGCCTAGCTCCGAGGAGGCCTGGCCAGTTGCTTATTTCCTTTCCATCCTTTTAATAAAAAGAGCAGGGGAGCCCTGGCGATTTAGTGGATGACAAGTCGGGCTGCTAACCACAAGTTCAGCAGTTTGAAGCCACCAGCCGCTCCTCGGGCCAAAGATGAGGCTTTCTACTCCCATAAAGAGTTACAGTCTCAGAAACCCATAGGGCCAGTTCCGCCCTCTCCTCTGGGGTCACCATGAGTCAGAATTGACTCTATAGCAAGGAGTTTTTAGGGTCAGTCCAAAGGGTGACCTTGGGTGGTGCCTGTGCTTCCGGCGACGCTCCGCTGCTAATGGAAAGACGACTGACGTTGACAGCCCACCCGGAGGCACTGGGAAGAACATGCTGATGACCAGCTGCTGAAAGGTCAGCGCTTTGAAATCCCTGTGGAGCTCAGTCTGGCCAATCGAGGTAGGCTGTCCACGAGTGGGGACCAACATTACCATCAACTGGGTCATTGATGCAGTGTGGCTGGTGCACACCGTCCCTGCAGCTGGTAACAGAACGGTTGGCAGTTCGGGTCCACCTTCAGAAGGAAGGACCTGGTGATCCTGCTCTGACAGCCACGGGCCGCCATGGGCCGGGGTGGCTCCCGCAACAGCCATAGGCACTCAAGCGATGGCGGACCCACGCCCTCTCCTCCTCGCTAAGCTGGGGGTGCTCAAGGACCCCAGGATGCCGGGCTTCAGCTGTGCGAGCTAAGGCTACATTTTCTAGAACTTGGGAGAGGATAGGAAATGGCGAGGGTGGGTGATAATCCTGTCTATTTAAATGATTAACATTTTTCTCTTGGGATATGAAAATTTGCATTTAAATGGATGTTTTAAATAGCCTGTTTTACTCTTTATTTGGGAGGAAAAAAATGATGAAAGACAAAGTGTGTTTGTTCTGACTAAAAATGATCTCTCCTGGCTTTTAGAAGAATTGAGTTGCACATTATGCCCCTTTCCTTAAAGGTATCTCTGTCCTTCCTGCGTAGATAATTGAAAATCTTACCGCTTAAACGGTATGAAAGATGGAGAAAGCAGTGGAGATGCGTAATGGTGTGGGTCGCAACAATAATTAGAAATTTCAAGGCATGAGGACGGTATTTTAGTGCAAGTTATTGTGTGTCCGGAAAATACTAATTAAATGGGATAAATGGTAGTTAATGGTAAAATTCCACCCAGGCGCACGATACGTCTAGTGTTAATGGGTTTTCATTTGGTATGGCGAAGAGCCCTCTTCTATATTGTTTGATAAGCTCTTTATAGATTTTCAGATGTGGTGCCATTTAAATCATTTCAGGCTTAGTTTTTAAATGTATAACGCTTTCCTTGGTCTTAAAAAAGAATGTTACCTACTTGTCTGAGGAAATAACAGGGGCGGGTGTAAAGTCATTTGGAAGAACTTTAAGAAGTGGAGAGGAAAAAGAAGGGAGGCCAGGAGACCACTTTGAAAATGGTTAAGGTGTTAGTTTTCCTCAGCTTGTTGTTGTTGTTATTTTAAATTTAACACCATCGCTGGTGAAAAGTCCCATTTTTAGTTCCTCAAAAAATTGGCCAAGTGGTTCTAAAACTTACCCGGAAGAAGAAACCCACAGAACTAAATAAGTTGTTTTAAAAAGAAGGAGAGGTGGTTAGCTTAACCCAAGTACTGTAACGTCCAACAGCTCTAGCGGTTACGAACGCCACGGTGCCTGGTAAAGCCTAACTAACGAGCCTCAGCTGGCCGCCACCTGTGGCTGGTGGCTCAGGAGTTAGACCGCACAGGTCTCAAGGAGCCCGGGTGACTCGGGACAGCCCTGGGGGTGGGACAAGCGTCTTTGTAGTGGAGGGTCTTTGTGCGCTTGCTGGGAAGGGGTTCACGGGAGTGGGTGCTGCCGGCAAGGGGTCTCTAGGCGTCCCTCTAGGCGTCCCTTGCCGTGCGTGCTACCTCCACTCTGCAGTCGGCAGTCGGCACCCCACCCCCAGTTCCCATGGTTTTCAAGTCTGGGGCCCGGTGTGGGTAGCTGAGAAGAAGGGCTGGGAGAAGATGCATCGGGTACCCGTCTAGAAGGCAAAGTCGTCATGGAGGGCTCGGGGCCAAGTTCAAGAACCACAGGTCTCTGCCAGCCTCCCCCAAAGGGGGCCCTGCGATGAGCCAGCTGGCAGAGCCAGATTCTATTGTGGATTCCGACTTTTGTGCCCGCGCTGAAAAGCTGATCTACAAGGAGGATGGTTATTCAGGCAGAAGGTTTGGTTTTGCGCCTTGGTGGCAAGAGATAATTACTGTGGGATTGATCAGGCGTCCAGAGTACTGGAGCAGATAAATTGTGCAGTGGCCAGAGCGGGAGGGGCCCGGCGGCTAATGGAAGCGGGGTGAGGTCAGCCCACCGTAATGTGTCTTGATGGGGCATCCGCACGGGTCTGCCGCAAGGGCTCTTGATAAGCAGTCAGCCAGCGTCCCCTGTGTGGCTGAGCTGGCAGCCGCCGGAGCAGAGCCGGTCTTCACCGCCGTAAATGAAGAGGAAAATTGAAGTAATGTTGTATTATAAATGTATGATTTCATCTGCCTGACCCAGAGGACGGGCAGCGGTGGGGGTGCCGATGAGCCCCCCACCCCCACCCCGCAGAGGCCAAAGCCTCACCTTGGGTGTGCAGGAGACAGTAAGGACACATCCGGAAAGCCGGGGATGAGGCCCTCTTTCTGCTCTCTTCTCAGAGAGGACAGAGTCCTCCTGCCTGCGCGAAAGCAGAGGCCCTCCTGGCCTGGCGCCGGCAGCCCAGGTTAGGGGGCCCCTTGGGGCGGCGCTGGGGCATAGCCCGCAGCTGTCAGGTTGACTGCGATATTGAAGACCCCCCGCCCCATGCTTCTGGAAGTCTCCCCGGGCAGCGGCGGTGGGGCTGTGTGCATGTGCGTGCTTGTCACGACTGTTGAAATAAGAGGGTGAAGGAGCTCTAATGTGATGGCAGATGATGCATTTGGAGGAGGACTGAGCTGCCCACCCATGAGGTCAAGCTAAGGAAGGTGCTGGCCAGCGTGTGGATCCGATGACAGGGTCTGAGCCCTGGTCTGGGACCCTCCTGGGGTCCCTCCTTTCCTCCCCTCCCCGGGGCTCTGCTCCTTCCCCTCAGTTTGTACCTAGTGGGAAATGGCCAGGCCATCCTGTCCAGGCAGCTTCTGCCGGAGGCGCCTGTGAACCAGAAAATGAACTCCCAGAGGCGCTGGGGCAGGTGAGGGCTGGTGAGAGCAAGTGGAGGTGACAGGACATTTGGGAACTCCCTGGGTGGCTCAGCAGCTCGGGGACAGGTTGGCGTTTGGAGTCTGCCTGTGGTGCCTTGGATGAAAGGCCTGGTGAGCTCCTCCCGAGAAGCCAGCCATCAGAAACCCTGGGGGGTGCAGTCCCACGGGGGCACACACAGGTGGCCAGCCGATCCCACAGCTGGGGCCAGGAGAAGACGCCACAGCTGGTCCCCGCGTCAAGGCCTCTCTGGGCCTCCCCTTGGCATGGGACTCGTGCCCAGGGAGAAGAAAGCAGGCCTCAGACATATCCTGAGTCTGGCAGCAGAAACCACAACCTCAGCAGCAGGGAGGTGAGGGAAGGGAGTCTGTCCCTGGGCATCTCAAGCTTGGGAACTCTGGACAGACAGCGGGAAAACAAGCTAGCCAACTCCCACTCACAGAACACGCTCCAAATAGGATTTAGGATTGGGCCAATTTCTCAGCCCTCATTGCAGGCTCCAAAGATGTCTGGAAAGGGGTGAGGGTCGTCTGGACAGGAAGACCATGAAAGCCCAAGGGCTTGTGTTAGGGGCATGTTAGGCAGGGCTGGAACGCCACCGCTGTCTGTCAGTTTGTTGTGGTGGTAAGCATGTTGGCGTGAGACCAGAACCTATGCCACTGTCTTCCAAATACCAGCGGTGTCAGCTGAGGTGGTCCAGTCTCAGCAGGGATTCCAGACCAAGACAGACCGGAAGAGGGGGCTGGCGGTCTACTCCAAAAATTAGCCTTTGAACCCCCTGGGAGATCACACAGTGCCGTCCGGCATGGGGAACCCTCTGGGACAAAGCACTCAGAATCCACAGCCGGGACAGTTGACGTGAGTCTTTTGTGAAGAAGGTGCTGGGCTCCACAGTGTTTCATTCTGTGCACGTGGGGATCCTGTGAGTCAGCGCTGTCCACCACACCAACCTCCAGAGGCCTGTGTGGAAGGAGGAAGGAGGTCCCTGAAAACCCACCGCCATCGAGTCAACGCCGAGTCCTAGACGGCATGGAGCCATCCTAAGTCAACCCATCCAAGAGGCCTCCTACCAGCGCCCCTGGTGGCCAGCAACATGAACAGCGCCAACTCTTGTTGAAGCCCTGGTGGTAGAGGGGCGTGGTGGTTCCACATTGGGCTGAGACCCTCGTGGTCGGCAGTTCAAACCCACCAGCAGCTCCTTGGGAGAGAGACTGGTCTTTCTACTCCTGTAAACAGTTACAGTCTTGGAGACCCACAGGGGTTCACTATGAGTCAGCATTGGCTCGATGGCAGAGCGAGTTTACCAGTTATGCAAGGAGGCCTGCTAACCTCAAGGTCTGCGGTTCAAACCCACTAACTGTTCCATGAGAGAAAGATGAGGCTGTGTGCTCCCATAAAAACGTATCGCTTTAAAAAAAAGAAAGAGAAAATGTATAGCCTCAGAAAGACCATATAGGGTCAGTATGAGAAGGTTTGGTTGGAGTTTTCACTATATAAGCAGTAGATTACGGGAAGGCCTTGGGCAATACGTAGAATTGACGAGACGTCTGGAAAACCAGACAGGAACCAGGGGAGCTGGGTGTTCACAGCCACAGTTCAAGGCCCAGGTCAGGACCACGTCTCCGCTTGCTGGACTCCGCTGCCACATGAATTGGGAACTGCCCCATCATCCATCCCCACCCCCTCTCCCGCCTGAGCAGCAAGACGCTCAGTTGGCCAAGCTCAGGTTCTGGGCCAGCTCTGACTGCCAGGCTCCTGAAGAGGGAAGAGGGCCATTTCTGTCCCCTCGGGGGAGGCATGACAATCTCCTGTCCATAGCTTTAAGGTAAAATACATTCAGGCTAAGCTCTCCAAATGTCAGCGTCAGCCGCCCACTCGGGGTTCAGTGCTGCTAACCTGTGGCATTTGCTCTGTGGGTTCAAGAAAGTGCGTGGTCTCTGGGATCTAGCTGCCCAAATGTGGGTTAATCTCCAGCCAGCTGACAGCAGGGCCCCCGGCCCCAAGAGGAAGGCAACCCCGGCCCTGTGTAGAGACCCACCCACATGGAGACAAGTCAATTTTGTGGTGGGAAAATGGCTCGATGGCTCCCCACCCCCGGCCTCCCTGGGAGGTCACCCAGACCTGAGAAGATTATGCTAACAGCCACTCTCTCTCCTTCCTTTTCAAGGTTACCCCAACTTCGTGGCAACCTACGGCCGCGGCTACCCTGGATTTGCTCCCAGCTATGGCTACCAGTTCCCAGGTGAGCATCTCTGGTCCCAGGGGTTCTGGGACCTTTCAGGTGGGGGTGGGAGGGAGGTGCCCAAGCAGGATGCAGCTAGTACACACGTCCACCCCCAAAGCAGTCTCTACACACTCCCTTTCTGCTCCCCTCAGCTGCAGTCAGGGACAGTCTCAGCGTCTCTGACCAGCGGGGGCACAGGGCATTTTGGGAGCCGCAGCTTTCAAAGCAAGGGAAAGCACAGAGGGAGCCTCCCTGCTCACGCCCTCCTTCCTGCGCCGGTTCCTTCTCACCCAGCCCGCTCTGGGAGGCTGGCTTCCTCCCTGTCCTCCGCCTCCCATCCCCTGTCCCGTATGCCTCCTGTGCGTGCCTCCTGTCTGACGTCTCGGCCTCGCCTCCTGGCACTCCTTCCTCTCCTCCCTTCTGCTCTTGCTGTTGTGTTGTGTTGTGTGCTGTCCAGCTCGGGTGGTGGTGCTGGAGGCAGAGCTGCAGTGATGCCCACTCACTCCCATCTGCTCTGGCTCCAATGGAACTGCCAGCCTAGGACACCCCGCCCCCCATCCCCGGAGGAGCATCCCGGGAGTGTGATCTGTAGGGTGGGGCCCAGGGGGGTTGGCTGTCCCCTTTTCCAGACCTGGAGTCAGATGAGCATGCACTGGGGGGTTGGGGGCCGGACTGCCGCCAAGGCTCCTGGAGGAGGAGCTGGGAGCAGAGTTGCATCCTCTGTGGTTCTCCGCGGAGGGAGCTGTCCCCTCCTGGCTGGTCCTCATGCCTAGACTTGGAGGTCTGGACCCTCGGGGTCCGGGGGAGCAGGGAGCACTGTGGCTAGGAAGGATAGAGTCTCTGGTGTGAGGGGTGAGTGAGCTTTCCCAGACCAAGGGAACGTGTGGAGGGCAGTCGTGGGGCACCCTGACTCTGAGCACCCTGCCCTGCCTGGCACAGATTTCTCAGCCCGCTGCACTCTTGACCCAGTTCCCACATGAGTCACCATGGCAGGTCATGGGGTTGCGGGTCCGTGCATTCCCTTGAGGTGTGGATGGGGGGGTAAGGGCAGCTATGGGAGGGCAAGATGGGAGCATGGGGGGAGGGGCTCTGCCCCACGCATGCCCCCTGGTGCTGAGGCAGTCTCCCCGTCTTGGCGTGGCTCCTTGGCCTCCCTCGGGAAGCTCTCCTCCCAGGTGGTTGCTTTAGGGTGGCCGTGGGCACTGAACACTGAAAGAGAGCTGCCCCCACAGGAGGGGCCAGCCCTGGGGCCTCCATGACTCTTTGTCCCCATGTACAGATGGGAACCCCGAGGCCCAGAGAGGCCGGGGACCATGTTTGAGGGGTTACCACTAGCAGGGGCTCTGGGCAGTCCTATTCTCGATAGTCACACTTTGCCCCCTCTTTGGGGTACAGCCCCGCCAGCAAGGCAGCCATTGTGGCTGCTAACATGCAGATTCAAAGCCAGGAATTCAGTTCCTCGGTCACAAGAGCCACGTTTCAGCCATGCACTAGCCATGTGTGACTAGCAGCTGCCTCATTGGACGGTGCAGACGAGTACCTTCCCTCCATCAGCATGGCCCTCATGCCAGGCGCTGCTGTGGGGCACGCAGGAGAGGCCTGGCCCCGGGCATACACTGCGTCCACCCCTAGTCTCCGCTCCTGGCCTAGAAGCTGCTGGCTTTGGGGTGGGGTGGGAAGGCTCAGAGGACTGCCATCCTCACTGTGTGTGGCAGGTCCCTATCAGTTCTTCCCATGGCACTCATCCCCAGAGGACAGAATTGGGGGGCACTACATGGAACCACTTTGGGGTGGCCTGGGGCCCCATGAGCCGGTCGGGAAGTGACCAACCCTAGAACTGCGTCCTGGAGACCTCCAGCCCGGGCTCAGCCCCAGACAGACGTCATCCAGTAGTGATTAAGCCTAGGCTAGCAGGGTCCCCGGGGTGCAGGTTCAGAGAGTGAGGCTAAGGGTGGAGTGGACCTGGGGTAAACACACCCAGGGCCCAGCTGCATCCACTGCAGCCGCTCCTGCAGCCTGACTACCAGCGGGGTTTCAGCAGGGCCGAGACCAGCCGTGAGATGTGCAGACAGCAGGAGCTAGCGGTCTTGCTTCCATTCCCATCCCGGACACCTCCTCTTCATCCCCACCGATGGGCAGAAAGGGACCAGGGATGGCCCTGCTCTCCGGGAGGGCATGGAGTGCCCAGGGGCTGCAGCTGGCCCCCAAACCCCCTCGGTGAAGAGCCAGGCTGGTTTGGAGGTCAAGCCCGCTCCTGACCCCACACCACAAAGGAGGCTCTGGTGGCATGTTGGTGTGGCCTGGAACCCCAGGTGACTCTGCAGACAGCCTGTGGTACTAGCCCACGGTGTGTGGGTCTGCGTGGCTTCTGCTTGTGACCCTGTGAATCAGAGGCTCACTCCAGAACCAAACCGAAACCTCCTATAGCCATGGCTGTCCGGATGGGGCTGTGGGTTGGGAAGCTCGGAACGCTGGCCCGGCCAAGGAGGATGGAGTGCAGAGGGGGCACCCAGAGGTGGCCTGATTCTGTCGGCCGAGCCCCTCTCTGCACCCCCTGGGGACCTCCTAGAGTCCTGACAAGCACACCTTTCCTGATGCTTTCTCTCTCTGTGGTCTTTTCTCTTGATGTCCTCACTCTGCTCCCTCTCCCACTTGCCCAGCTCCGGGCCCTGGTAGGATGATTGTGGGCCCCGTACCCCTCTAGCCTCTTCCTGAATCCACCGCAGACACATAGCCTGACATCCTGTTCTGAGAAGTGAGGGGCAGTCATGCTCCTAGAAGACTGCTGCAGCCCCAACCTCCGTGCAGTCACTCACAGAGCCTGCGTCCTGGGCCCCCGACCCCTCACTCACCATCTCCCTCCTCTGACTATCCATCTTGCCTGACTGGGGGTCCAGATACCATTCTCGGTGGAGACCTCTCTAAACCTATATGAAGTGGTGGGGGCGGACACTGACCCGTGTGGTGTGGCTTCTGTCTCTGCCTGCTGGCAGGCCTCCCTACGAGTGATTGAGCTGTCCTGAGAGCCAGGGAAGGCAGCTTTGGAGAACCCTGAGAGTGGAGAGCGGCCCTGGCCTAGGAAGGCTGGGGCCCGCAACCACTTTGGGATTAGTTCCATCTCCCTGTTTCTCCCATCCACCATGGACCCCGGCCCAGCCTGGCCCCTGCAGGTCCCACTGGGCTCCTGTATCATCAGGACCACGACCCAGGGCCTCCCGTCCCGTTTTTCCCGCTCCCTGGACTTCAGGTTTCAGTTTAACCCGTTAATTTCTGTTCTTATTTCACTTTGCAGACTATATGCCGATTTCCCAAGACATAATCTTTATCAACTAGCTCTTAAAAGAGGCATTAAAAACAAACAAACAAACAAAAAACACAGGGGGTTGCTACCATTACCAGCAAGAGAGCAGCCAGGCCTGGGTCACCCAGCAGCCGGCTCGGTGACGTGAGATGCTGTCCTGGGTGATTGTTTGAATAAGTGTTCTCGTTCGTTTTTTAATTCCCAGAAAAGACCTCGTGTCCTCGATGCTTCACCTATCCCCTCGCCCACCTCCAGGCCCCCCTCCCGACCCCCGTGCTAGAAATTTGTTCTCAAGTCCCTTCCCATTGTTGCTTCTTGTACTGATCGTGAATGCCCATCCCTCCCCTGGAATGTATCGAGGCCAGAGGGAAACTTCTCACAAACTTGGGGGAACCTCCTCAGGGGACTCTGGGAAGAATGGCCACATTCTTACCAATCATGGGCTTGTTGGGGGCATCTTCTGGAATGTGCATCTAAGTATTGGTGGCCCAAGACCGCTCCTTCCCCCAAATGAACCCATGCCCACCCGCCCGCAGACGGCGGTACGGAAACGCATCTGAAAAGCGTCCGTCTGAAAGAGCGGCTCTCTACATGTCATCTATTGCCTTTCTCTCTCGACGCCAGTCTCTCAGAGGCTACTGCCCTGACGGCAGCCGTGCTTCGGGAAAGGGACGGTGGAGACACCGGGCACTGTCACGACCAGGCCCCTAGACATCCCCCACATTGGCCCCCTCGTCCCCAGCTTCCCTGCCCACGCTGGCCTTGGCACCCTTGGCTGGGGCATGGAAGGCCCCTCCTGGGCCAGGCTCAGCCTAAGGTTGCCCTTCTGACGACACCCTCATGAGTAATGAAGTTCAGGTCCCCGGGAGTCCTCACTTCCTCCACGCCCTCCCGCAGTTTGTGAGAAGTGACCCACCCGCTCCCACTTGATGCCTTCGCTGTGGGCCATCCGCACATTTGAATCGATGTCATTGTCCTTGGGCCACAGCCTGCCCAGCTTGCTCTTCTCATTAAAGATGCTTGATGTAATCACCCGTTAGTGTCTTGTTATTTCCCTGTAGGCTTGCTTTTCCATCGCTACCGGCCTTCTTTTTTTTTTTTAACTGTCTGCCTGGCTTCCCGGCCGGTGCTCTGTTTGGCTATGAATTACTTTGTTTCGGTGAACTTGTCCTTGTGACACTGCACTCGCCGGCACTGCCACCCTTGTGAATCTCCTTCATCTCTGCAAACGCTTCATCTGTGCTTCGCCCTCATGATGCTTTATTTTCTCCCCTCTGTAAGCAACAGAGGTAGAAAAATAAATTGTTTACCACGGACATGCTGTGTGCTGCCGTCTCTTAGCCTGACAGTGGTCCTATTCTGCTAATAAGCAGGACCTGTGACAACCAGCTCCCCCCCCCCCGGCTGCCACCCGTCACCCCAGCCCACCCTACACACACACCCCCCATCCCTGCACTTGCCCCTGGGTGGCCTGTCCTTGAGCAGTGCAGTGGAGCATCTGCACTCGGCAGCTGCACGGTGCCACCCCATACCCTGTGCTCTGCCATTGCGCATGCCCACTGGAGAGCGGGAACGTCACTGGGACATCTGGAACAGGCACAGCTGTGCACTGGGTGTGCTGTCGCCCACACACGGGTTTGGGCCCCCGGGTGGCATGCAGCAGGGCAGAGCGGGGCAGGGTGGCTGAGTCACCTGTCTGCCCACCTGTTCATAAACCTGCAAAGACCTTGTTTCCAGGTCCCACCTGGTGACTTTGAGTGAGTCACCTGCCCCTCTAAGTCCCGGGAGGAGCCATGGTGCCGGACTCTGGGGTTCATGAAGGGCCCTGGTGGCGTAGGGCTTAAACACCCAGGAGCTCCAAGCTAGAAAGGTCTGGCAGTCACGGAGATTCCAGTCTGTTAGCCCTCGGGGTCAGTACTGCCCTCTTGCCCAGGCTCCCTGTGAGATGGACTCTCTGGCACCTAGCACTGGGCTGCTTAGAGAATTACCAGGGGGTGATGTGTGTGTGTGTGTGTGTGTGTGTGTGTGTGTGAGAGAGAGAGAGAGAGAGAGAGAGAGAGCCTTGTAAATCGGCCAATGCTTTCTGAGAAGATATAGAGGGGATGTATCTAGCCCTTCCCCCCACTCCCAGTGGAGTGACCTGATCAATGGACTGGTCGCAGGAAGGAATGATAGTGGATCCCAGGGGAATCCAGAGGGGTGCTAGGACTGGGGCTCCATCTCCTCTCCCCACCCGCACTCCCCGATCAGCAGACACTGGTTGGGTTGGGTACCAGATAGCTGGCCGTGAGCAGGACTGGAGATGCTGGTGGAGTCTGGTTGGGGGCGGAGGGGAGGCTGACAGCTTAGGCAGTGACAGGCGCCTGCTTGCCCTACGTAGGGGGGAGTCGGACCGACTTCCTGGAGAAGGCAACACATCCAATAGAATTCGCCGTGTGAAGAAGCGGGAGAAGACTACTCGGGGCAGAGGAAGGAGGCGCTTGACATGAAATCAAGTCGTTTAAATTTGGCTGCAAGAAAGCAGCGCCATGTTGGTCTGACAAAATAAGAGTTTGCTTTCCTCGCGTGTGAAACCAAGCCCACAGGCGGCTCCGCGGTTCCTATGAGGGGCTTGGTTTGCTCTAGCTTCTCCAGTATGAACATCAGCCTCATGGTCCAACACGGCTGCTTGAGCGCCAACTGTCGGGGTGGTGAGGGATGGATCCCTTCTCCCCCGGATTGCACGTCTCACAGGTCCTGCCTGGCACACTGCGTAGGTGGGTCTCATTTGCCAGAACTTAGCCGAGTGACCAGGTTTAGATACAAGGGAGCCTCAGAAATCTCATCATCTTTTTTTTGGAAGGTAACCTTGTGCCCAGCAAAAATATGGGGTCCAGGTACTAAGGCACAGAGAGTAGGACTAGTTAGCAGTCTCCCTGGGTGAGAGGGTGCTGCAGATCCCAGAATTCTGAGTCAGGGGTGTTTAGGGTGCTCACAGAGCCTCTGGCAGGGGCAGGGCAGGGGTGGGGGCATGCAGAATGGGTCACAGTGGCCTTGAGGGGTTCCGTCTGATCCCCAAAGCATGTGACAAGCGCATAGAAGCTTTTGAGCAGAGGACCCATGGGGTCAGAGATCCAAAGTGAATCGGAGGGGTTTAGAGAAGTGGGGGGAGGGGCGCTAGTGAGGAAGAGGAGTTAGCTTCCTTCTCCCTCCCCTCCACCCCCACCTCCTTTCCTCCTTGCTCTCCCCCACCTCATGCTAGCTGGTAGCTGCCCTCCGGGTTTTCAGCTCTCCGACCTTGGGTTCTCAGAAAACAGTGGCCCTGGGGACCTGGGATGCTTGGGCAGCCAGGAGAGTCAGGCAGGCAGAGTCGAGCCCGGTGCCCAGCCCTCCCAGGCCGCTGAGTTGAGTGTCAACCACAGGTGTGCAGGGGCCCAAGACGGGACGAGACCCTGGCTGGCTCTCAGACTTGGACTCTGGTCCTCACCCATGATGGAGCCCAAGCGTCCTCTCGGGTCACCCCGTGGTGACTGATTACCACTGGCTGAAGGACGATGTGGGGTCCCGTCTTGGCTCAGCAGAGCACAAGGGCTGTGAGTGATTAATGATGTCTGCCCAGGGACTGCATCAGGGGCTTCTGGCTGGGGACAGTTATTTTCCCTTTTGGGGCCCCAGTCAAATGATGGTTCTCTGGTATTGGGTGATCGTTGGTCACCCAACCATTCTGAGTTTGGGGGAACATGAGAAGAGGTGGTCTGAGTCAGGGACACCCCTCTGTTGACTTGGGAGGAAACCCCATGCAGCCCGCCACCAGCCGAGCATGCTACAAGGTGAGCCTCCGTGAAGGCAGCTGGTCTTAGTGGACGGGGCCCAGGGGTCATCTTTTCCTGAGGGTTCATCTGAAATGTGACATGCTGAGTGAAGAGAGGCCAGGACGGGAGGCTCAGGAGGTCCAGGGACTGACCTGACCACTCAGAGCACTTGTTGGCAGTTTGCCAAGCACCCAGAGAGGAGACACAGCTGGCTTAGTGATGGCTTTGGATGCTGGGAGTGGGGGCCTGCCTTCCTCAAAAGCACCAGCCCACCCAAGGGTCAGGGGGGCAGGGACCCCCCCAGGAGTTGAGGGACCTGGTTGTGGCTCTCAGAAATCATGCTCTCAGTCTTACCCCACCCTGCTTTTTCCAAGCTTTCTGACAGAGAGAGAGAGAGAGAGCACCCCACTCCATCCTCTGTGGACCAGTCGGGGTGGGATTGTGGACGGGGAGACAGAGGCTTCCTTGTCTCCAGAGAGATTGAGATTCCACAACTCCCTCCTCCTGCCCAAGGTGGTGTGTTTGTTCTTCCTGCTTGAATCGCTTCTTTTCTTCTTTGTTGCGGATGTACACATCAGAACACACACATCTGCAGGTACCATCCGGGGATGTTGATTACATTCTTGGGGCGGGGGCAGCCATCCTTACCCTCCTTTTCAAATTCTCCTGCCCCAGTAGGTAGCATGCCCTAAGCCTCTTAGCTAATCTTTCAAGCAGTTCTTGTCAGTCTGACCCCAGGCCCATCATTCTTCAGAGAAGCGCTATGCTCCAGGCTGGCCTTCATCCTAGTTAAATGCCTGCTTTAGTTTCTAAGGGGCTCCTGGCCTCCCTCTGGGGCTCAGCCGCCATTGCCCAGACCACTGCTTCCAGTGGCCTCTAGTTCCAGAAAAGAGCCCACCAGTGGGTGGTGGCTTACTCCTCATTGGTAGGGATGCTCCCTGCCTGCCATCGAGTCAGTTCTGAATCACAGTGATCCTGTGGGACGGGGTAGAACTGCCCCCGGGGGCTTCCGAGACTCTTCACGAGCATAGAAAACCTCATCTTTCTCCCGAGGGGCAGATGGTGGTTTTGAACTGTCGACCATGTGATTTGCACCCCAACAATTAATCTACTGTGCCACAGGGATCCTGGTAGGGAAGCCTATCCCGAAACACCAGGGCAAGCTGGCTGGCTTCACAGGTATACGGACATCAACTCAGACCCATGAGCAGCTACCTGAGGCAGCCCTATAAATAGACACAGGTCCTTTTATGGGAAAGGCCCCCTCCCGACCCAGTACTGCCTAGCCTCACCCATCCACAGCTGTTCCCCCACAGCCCTCTAGCCGACGTGCCTTCAGCCACATCTCTGGAGATTACCCCATCACTGATTAGATGGGATTTGCAATCACAAGCCAGCTCCCCCTGTGGCCGGCCCACTTCCACACCACCTGGCCCGCGTGCACTAGTGACTTAGGCTCTCATTTGCATCTTAAAGGCAGGCTTAGTCCAGAAAGCCAGCCTGCTGCTTTGAAAAAGATGGAGAGGTAAATTCAGCCATCCATCTCAACCGAGGAGGGGCCAGGTGTGTGGACAGCTGATCTGTGGCCAGGCTGGGCCTCTGTGTCCCCCAGGTGGGAGCTGACTGTTACCAGATGAAAGCAGAGTCGGGGCCTAAGAGACACTTAATAAATGTTTGTGGAAATGAATCAGAGCGATCAGAACTGACCAGAATTGTGGGTCGCACTTTCAACCCGCTTCCTGCGGCTCGGGAAGCTGCTTTGCTTGAAAGAAGGGAAAATAGGACCCCAGGAGGGCTCTGCTCCCCTGGTCACAACAGGGCACAAAAATGGCATGACGCAGTCAGAGACGGCACTGGCCTCTAGGTTGCTGGGGAGAAAGGCTATCCCCAGACCTTGGACTTGCCTTCTGTCAAAGGCAGCGATAGAGCCACGCCCTGTCCCACTGCCTCAAAGGTTGTTGGGCGAGGGTGGGGGGTGGGTTGGGGGAGGTCTCAACTCCATACCACGAGCCAGGGGTTCAGCCAGCCTCACCTGGGGTGGCAGGGAGAAAGGCCATGATGTGGTTTCACGCTTCATTCCCTGGGGGGCTGAGAGGCCCAGTACCGACCAGACCCCACAGCCCCACGACTGCTGCCTTCCCCCAGCCCATACTGACAGCTTCCTAGGGACCTAGTACCACCAGGCTCACAAAGGCCCCATTAATTCTGCCAGCAGGAACTTAATCACCGGACTTCAAGCCTTTCAGTTTTAATTTCCATCAGCAAAAGCGAGTGACAAAGGCTGAGGCTTAAAAAAAAAGAAGAGTCCCCCATAGATTGCTTGTAGAGTGTGAAATTATAGGCAGAGGCAGTGCCAGGCCTGAGCATGGGGCAGCTTGTACCACAGAGCAGCTCAGGAGGCAAACCTCTCCAGCCCCCTCTCTCCTCCCCATTCTGAAAAGATGAAGCAGGGACATGACCCAGAGTCCAGCTCAGCTTGGCTGCCTTGGCTCCAAGAGACCCCATCCAGTGGTATCACCCCACCGACTCCCTGTCCCTTCGCTCAAGGCAAGAGGGAGTGTTCCGCGCAGCATGCTGGAGAGGGCCACCAGGAACTTCCCCGGACTAGCTCCTCCCGAGGGACAGAGCCTAGCAGAGAGCATCTTCCACATTTAGCCAGGTGTGCAGCAGTGTGGTTTGACGAGTGTGATTGTAGCCACATGAGTGAGTGCAGAGGAGGGGGTTACTGACAGGAACTCTATCAGAAAGGGGTGACTTCTGAGTGGGGTTTTGAAGCTAGAATAGAAGTCCGTGCCAGGCAGAAGAGGGAAGGGTTTCCCACATTGAGGGAACAGTACCTGTTCCAGTCTCTGTTGATTCTGTTGTCCACATGTGGGCAGATGCTGTCCCATGGCCTAAGCCAGGACAGCTGGGCAACAGTTTGCCACTGGGAAGTCAGATCCACTTCTTCCCAGACTCGGCAATCGTGGCAGGGCCTGGGGACCAAGGAAGCTGACCACACCCTCAATTTAAAAGGCTGTCCCTTGACATGGGCCTTAGGAGAAACCACTGAATGACCCACTCCTGGAAGAAGGGGTGGGCATGCCCTGTGGTGCCCTTCGATGCCCAGTGGCTCTGACCTGACCCAATACTTGACTGAGCTGAGTCTTGTCGAGGCAGGCCTCAGTGGTGCCCACTTAGGGCCTCTCCAGGCTGTCTTTATCCATTCTCTAGGACTGACCTTGGGCCACGCTGGGCGTCAGGTGAGGCCAGGAGCAGGTAGAGGCACTTTCTCCCTGAACCTCTGCCTGTCTTTACTCTCTGACATCATCCATCTATCCATCCCTCCCTCCCTCCTTCCATCTATCCATCCATCCATCCATCCATCCATCCACCTGCTACCCTGTCAAGCCCAACGCCTTAGGCTGCAGAGTAAACCTGCACTTTCTAGAGTTTTCAAGGCTGTGCTCTTTCAGAGCGAGTGGTCGGGCCTTTCTTCCATGCTGCCCCTGAGCAGGTTTGAACTGCCAGCTCTTCAGTATGTCTTTGAGCACGTCATCTGTTGTAACAGCCCAGCACTCCTTCATGGTGTAGTGCATCACGTTGTCCTTCAACACCTGCCAGGCCACGGGCCCTGCCTTGGGTTCTCAGCCACATGGTGAACCAGGATGCATGCCCTGTTATTTAGACAGCTTTCTTGGGGGGCAGAGGAGCAAGCGGGACTCTCCTCACATGGAAAGCCCCAGAGGGGTCTGTTGACTCCATTCCTAGAGCCAGGAGAGGTTGGACAAGCCCAAGGGTGGCGGTCAGGGCAGGAGGCTCCCTGGAGACTGTCAGGTGAGGCAGGAAGCATAGCTCACCAGGGTCCCGGGACCTGCATCCACTCTGTGCTACACCTGCAGGCGCCCTGCTTCCTGTCACCACACAGCCCCGTGAAAGTTAGCACTTGAACTTCAACTCAAACTCCCCCTTTCCTCTCACAAGCACATCACAAATGTTATCTTTGAAAGCCCTTTGGATGCGAAATGCCGTGTAGATTAATAGGGTTTTAGAACAGGAAGGCACCCAGGGGATTTCCCGGCTCCGTGACCGTTCCCGCATCACCGTGGACAGTAACAATAAAAATAGAAACAAAAGCTACGGCTGCACTCTGGGCACGCTCTCTGAACGATGGAGCGCCCAGCTGAGCACCCAGCGCTGCCATCTGCTGGAAGCTTCCCAGTCCCTCACCTCCCACCCCACCCCGCCCCACCCCAGGAGGTCTCACTGAGACAGGAGACAGGCTGCCCTGGGCTCCGAGTCTCCAGTAAGTGTCGGCAGTGAGATTTGAACCTGGGTTTGTGCCTTCAAATCACTGTCAGTGTGTGCCTTGGGCTGCTCCTGGCTTGGGGGATTCCTACCCTGCCTGAGAGTGGGAGGGACCCTAGAACTGGTATTTGGAATGGTGCTGCGGGGGGGGGGGGGGGGCTGGAAAAGGCCGTGGGGAACGAAACTGCGGCGAGGCTGAGTGTGTTCGGAGGTCCACAGCAAGGGTGGGCTCAGAATGGCTCAGGAAGAGACTCCGTGGAGAAGAGGCAGAATGGTGGATATCTGAAACAGGCCTGAGCAGTCGGCTATCCGTGGGTGCTGAAAGAACGAGGAGGTCAGACGTGTGGTTTGTCCTGCAGCCCGGTGGCAGGGAGGGTTTCTCAGAGGCAGGAACGGCATTTGTTAGGAGTCGGGCTAGGGGCACACGGAAGGAGAAACCCTCAACGCAGCCTGCTGGCGTCTCCTTAGGAACCGTGGTCTGGGCTTGCTTAGCTCTGGACAAGTTCCTTGTCCAGGAGCAAACACGTGTGGTCAGTGTGACTGATGTCCCCCATCTGTCTGTCCAGGAGTTACAGACCGCTGGCAAGGGCCAGTGAGGGCTGGATGCAGAAAGAGCGCCGGTGACCCTTGGTGGCCCTGAAGCCTGCTTGAGAGAGTGCCCTCCTTGGTTCAGGCCCCACTGCTAGGGCCCTTGTGATGTGTCACTCATTCCTAATGTGGGTCCCCTGGCCAGCCCAGTCCCCCCCACTGGGATGGTCAGGCCCGGAATGAAGGAAAGCTGGAATCTTGGGCAACGATTTGCTCCCTGGCCACAGCCTGGTGGCTCCTCACCCAAAGGCCTTTTAAGAGTCCTGGTCATCTGTGTCCCAGCCAGTGCCCAGCTCAGTGTGTTAGTCCGGGTAGACTAGAGAAACCAATTCATAGACACATGCATATAAGAAAGAGCTTTATAGACAAGAGCAATTGAGAAAACATCCCAGCCCAGTCCAGATCAAGTCCATAAGTCCAATATTAGCCCATATGCCCGATACCAGTCTATAAGGTTCTCTTCAGAGTCACACAACACATGAACACATGCAATGACACTGAATGCAGGAAGATCACAAGCCAGTGGGTGGAAAGTCTTGTGGATCCAGTGGCAGTGGAAGCATCTCAGCGCAGGCGTGGGTCTCCACGTAGGTCCACCAGCTCAGGGCACTAGCATAGATCTATGTGCCTTGTTCAAAGAAATGTCCCGCATGGAGGGAGCATGTGTCCCGCCTCCAGCGAGCTATCTCTCTCCTTAGCACCTCGAAATCAGGTCATCAACCTGAGACCTGATTGACAGGCTAACCTCCATCCCTTCACTCTTAAGTCTCAAATTGACAACAGATTATACAACTACCACACTCAGCCTTTTTTCTTCTTTTTCTTTAACTGGTTTGAGTTCAGCTGAATGGTCTCAAAGTGGCCAGGCCTTTGGGCTAGCCCAGGAGTGGACAAACTTTTGAGCTGTTCCTGACGACAACTTAAAAGTTATTCTCGAGCCCTAAATACGTAGTCACAAATGAGTGGAACCGTCGTCTGCATAAGATCCTTTCAAATGTTCCCACTGCACTTCAGAGCCACTTGGGCGCATCAAAAGGACCTCCCGCAGACACTCGAGGGCCCCAGTTTGCCAACCCCTGGGCTAGATCAGTCATGGCCCTGGAAATACCTCCCTGCCTTTGCCTCATCCCCTTGAACTTAGAATGATACCCCTGCCGAGCTTCTGGAATCTTCGAGTTGCTGCCTCTGTCTTCACGCAGGGACCAAGGAATGCCAGCTCCGAGGGGGCAGGGACTGTGTGCCCTGGTCACCACTCTGGTTCCAGCACTTCAAACAGTGCTGGACGTCACTGCCACATGGCGATGCCGACTCATAGCAACCCTTTAGGACAAGGTAGAGCAGCCCTTGTGGATTTCTGAGACTGTCACTCTTTATAGGAACAGAAAGCCCCGTCTTTCTCCGACGGAGCGGCTGCTGATTTTGAACCGCTGACCTTGCAGTTAGCAGCCCAACGAGTAACGACTGTGCACCGGGGCTCCTTGGCCCGTAATGGGTGCTCAGGAAAAATTGGGAGCCCGAGTGCAGATAGCAGTTCAGTGCCGACGTCCTGCTGAGTGGAGGGATGTTGGAAGGGATTGGTAGAAAGGGCACTGGGCCATCATCCCCGAAAGAACTTCTGCTACCTGTCTCCAAGAGAGGCCTCTGGCCCAATTAGCAGACCTGCTGAGCTCCGGCTGCACATAGGAGTCTTCCAGGGAGGGACTGCTGCTTTTATTTATTTTTTTTTTTTATCGTTTTAGATACTATTTTATTGTGTTTGGGGTGAAGGGTTACACAACAGTTCTGTCTCCCATTCAATGTTTTCCTGCACATTCTGTCCCAAGTGGCATTGGCTGTACACGCCACAGGTGGCAACCTCCCCACTGTTCACATTCTGGTGCTTCCCTTCCCTGAATCTAGTTGCCCTAGGCTTCTCTTCCGAGTTGTCGGAGAGGAGCGCGGTACTTTGGGGGATCCGCGTGATGCTGTGAACCACTCTGACACTGGTCTGCGGGGTGGCCCCAGGGCATGTTCGGGTCCCCCATATGGAGAGTGTCTCCAAGAGCTGTGCTGGGGAGCTTTCAGGGCTGCACCCCAGGGCCTGAATCTCGGCATCTCTGGGGGTCTGTCCAAGCTCCCCGGGGTTTTCAGCATGTAGCCCTGACCAAGGACAATAGCTAATGGAGGATCAGGGGCAGGAGGCAGGCCTGTGGAGTGTTTGCTGTGGGTTTGGCCAGATTGCAGGGGATGGAGAGGGGGCCACTCATGAAGGGCTTGCCCTCTCTTTTGCCTTCCATACCCCACAGTCAGAGCTGGGTTGACCCCAACACCCCCTCCCAAGCCGGAGCATGCCTCTTTAAGGGAAGACTCAAATGGACCCAAGGGTTCTCGAGGTGGGGAGCAGCCAGGCCCTGCCCCTCCTGGACTCCAGGGTGCTCCCTGACTGCCGCTCCCTACTCCCACAAACCCTTTGGGCCAGGCGGAGGTTGGCCGTGCCCAGCATCATCCCAGTGTCTCCATTGAAATGTCTGAAAGCGTGGCTGCTGCTGTCGGTTTTCCAAATTAAGCTCCACAGCAATTGCATCAAAGATGACCCTGGCCGTCTGGGTGCCATGCCCCCGCCGAGCTGATAGCACTCGTAGGCACTTGACCCCACACGCTTCTCCCCTTCGGCATGGAGTAGGACCCAGAGACAAGGCTTGGCATCCACCACCCCTGCTCCTCCCAGAAGGCAGGCAGGCCTGGCCTCTGTGTTCCAACCCCCGCCTTCCTCTCGAGAGGGACATTTGCCAGTGTCCAAATGACTGTTATTTTCGCTGCAGCCTCCCAGGCCCGGGCTTGCAGGGAGCACTTCCTCCACCCTCCCCTTGCTCAGCAGCTGCCCCTCCCCTCAGTCCCTGGGGGAGGGGATGCTCCACAGCAAGCCAAGGTGGGGACCTCAAGCAGTGACAGGATTGCAGTGGGAAACCCACAGCCACCGAATCCATTCCAATGCAGGGGAGGACAGAACAGAGCTGCTCCGTGGGGCTTCTGAGACTGTGCATCTTTATGGGCGCAGAGAGCTTCGTCTGTCTCCCTCAGAGCAGCTGTGGGGCTCAAACCACCGACATAACCCACTGCACCACCAGGGCATTCCTGAAACACACTCGCACCGCCAGTGAAAACCAAGACCAAGCCCACTGCTGTTGAGTTGAGACTGGCTCGTAGCCCCAGCCCCACCCCCATAGGGGTGGGAGCTTGTACACCTTTCTGGGAGCAGACAGCCTCATTGACCCGGTGGAGCGGCTGGTGGGTTAGAACCGCTCACCTTACAGTTAGCAGTGCAGCAGATCAGGTTGCCCCTGAACCGGCGTGTGGACACATGATGCCAGTGTTGAGTGCCAGGAGCACAGCTTCCTTCAAAGGAAAGACATTTGATCACATATGCTTTTGCTATCGATGGTTCGTCCTCATCAGGCCCTCTGGTGGCACAATGGTTAAGTACTTGCCTGCTGACCAGAAGGCCAGCTGATCAAGGCCGCCGGCCACTCCTTAATGGTCTGCGTCTGTAAAGGTTTACAGCCCCAGAAATCTGAAGGGGCAACTCTGCTCTGCCCCCCCCCGCCTCCCCCACCCTCCTCGGCCGCTGAGTCAGAAATGTGCCCTCCATCTCTCCCGCCCTCCCCCCACGGCAGCATCTGCCCCCGTTCTCTGCTTCAGGGACCCCCCCCCCTTCATAGAGCCTCCCTCGCCCACCAGGCAGGCCTGCCCAGGAGGTGGGAGATCCCTGGGCCAGCCAGAATGACAGATGGCAGCATTTCCAAACTCTTAGGACGTATTTCCTACATTCTGGGTGACGGTTTCTTCTGTTGGCGGTCTCTCTGGTCGTGTTTGGGTTCTGTAAGGCAGCACTGGGCTTAGCTGAGCCGGTTTAACCACCTATAGAAGTTGCTAGGCGGCCTTCCAGCAGGCAGGATGTGTGTGGGGCCCGGAATGCTCACCACTGAGATTTCCCCCCACCCCGAATCACACCCTGAGGGGGTGGTAGGAACTCCAGAGTCCTCTCATCCCCTCTCTGAGAGGCACAGAGGGGCCTCCAAGGTGACAGAATAGGAAGTAGCTGAGCCCCCAGTGTCCACCTGTGGCCAGCATCTGCTGACCGGGCCGGCGGGGTGGGGGTAGATGATTCATGTACCAGTTCACAGGCAGGGCTGGGCAGTGCTGGTCACGGGCAGGGACCCCTTGCCCACACTGTGCTTCAGGATCCCTGGGTGGCACCAACCGGAGAGCAGGCGACTGTTAAAACCCAGAGTTTGGCAGTTCAAATCCACTCAGAGGCATCTCCCGAGAGAGGCCTTCTGAAAGCTCACAGCCACTGGAAACTCCGTGGGGTCGACATCAATCAGGTGCCTCTAGCGCAGCTGGCTGGCGGGTTGGCTGAAGCCGCAGAGACCTGGGCTTCTCCGCCCCCCCGCCCCCGCCCCGCTCTGGCGGACCCGGGGGGTGAGGTGGGGCCTTGTGAGGACCTGAGGACCTCCACTCTGAGTAGAAAGTTTGGAGCTGGTTGAGGATGGGCTAGTCACAAGCTTGAGACCTGCCGGTGGACTTTGAGGCTGGCCTTGCCCTCTTGCAGCTGTGCAGTGGCTGTGAGAGCCGTGCGCTGCGACTGGGCTTCGTTAAAGCAGCAGTCAAAAGAAACACACGTGGGAAAGGCCCTCCAGCCTGGCTGCACACCGGGATCACTTGGCGAGCAGGCTGCACCCCGAATGGCTGGAGGTGGGGCCCAGACCGGAGTGGTGATTCCAACATGTGTCAACACCAGAGCAGGGCGCCTGCCTGCCACACTCCGGAACAGCCCACTGGGTGGTTTCTGTGCCTGGCCCGGCTCTGGGCGCATCTGGTTTGCATTCCCTGGGCTGGAGGATCTCGGGACTGGAGGGGCCGCCAGGCCTGTGGGCACATTTCTGTTGCCGTTCACATAGAACAAGGCCTCCTGCCTTGGCTTTGCTGCTGCAGCAGGGGCCCCCCGAGTCCCTCAGCGGGTGCGTCTTGCAAGTCCCCTGTGTGGCTGGGTCCTAAAGCGCACGCGTGACTCGGTCCCTGCCTTAGCAGAGTTTATTGCCCAGCAAGAGAAATAGGATGTGTTCGTACAAATGCCTTTGGTGCCTCCATAAGTACCGCCGAAGCAACAAACACTAGGCTTGGGAGCATCCGCGTCCCCAACCAAAAGAACCCCCAACACCACTGACTCCTAGCCAGTCCAAGATGGCATAGCTCTAAAAGTTTCCCAAGACAGGTCGCCTCTTCTTCTGAAATGGGATGGGGGCATGGTGACAGTTTTTCCTGTGCACACCGACCCCAGAAGCTGGGACTTTTGGGGGAGACTTGGGCTTCTTACTCTCAGGGACAGAGGCCAATGGACTTGGGCAACTGCGTGGCCTAATCTTGTAGTTGAGAGGAGTTACATGCAGCTCAGAGAAGTGACGTGGCCATGCCCGGGTGACACAGTGAGGCAGGGCCTACCTGGGCAGGATGCAAGTCCGGTGATCTTTCTGTTATCCCGAGGGGCAGCAGAGCTGCCGTTGACTGAGAACAGGGCTCTGGAGCATGGCTCCATTCGTAGCAGGCTCCCACTTGCTAGAGCTAAGATGGCCTAAACCCATTAGCAGATGATCATCCCCCAGTCCAGGCAGTGGGTGTCAGAGTCGCTGCAGGTGCTGATGAGCCTTAGGGCCTCAGCCCCAGCAAGAGCTCTGTCCTCAGACCTCCAGGCAGGCAGGCGCCTTCTCGACTTGACCACCCAGATCCCCTCGCCCTTCAAAAATGATGTGAGAGCAGGTCCCCAGGGGTGTCTCCATAGGGATCCCCAGCCTCCTCCAGATCTGGGGTGAATGCTCACACACACTGGAAGGCTTCTCCTCCTTTCCTGGCCCAGCCCTGAGAGGAGTGGTTTCTACCAGGGTCCAGTGCCGGCCTGCTGACCTCACGGTCTTCTGGCCCTCTGCCAACCTCCAGTTGGGGCAGCCCCACCTGCACCCCATTATACAACTGTACCCCTTGCCTGGGTCTGTGCCTGCCCCTCTCACAAGCCAGCTGCAGATCACAAGGAGAACACACTTGGGGTAGCCAGGGGACAGGCAGCCAGGAGGCCTGGGCAGGAATCTCTGGGTCAGGAGTCGGGGTGGGCAGTACTGTCCCCTTCCCTCTGATCAGACTAGACTCAAGGAGGAAGCTGGGGGTGGTGGTGGTGCGGATTGGGGCCGTGGTCCAGGTGTCTCGGGCAGAGACCCCATGCAGTATTGGAATGGCCCCTGGGGCCTAGATCTGTTGTCAGGGGCGGATGGGTGGCTCTTGGTCCCCTGGCCCCAGCTGCTTCTACCCATCCTCCTGGCTGTGATGGTCGAGATGAAATCACAGCCCTGGGCAGTGTCTCTAGAAGAAGCCCTTGTCTGAGATTAAGGAGTGGATTTCTTTTCCTGGATAAGTTTTTTTGTTACTCTTATTCCCTTTCCCTCTCTCTGAGATGCTCTTTCCAAAAAGCTCTCCACTCCAGGAAAATGGACCTTTGGTTAAGGAGTCATTTTTTTGCCTCAAGTCCCCTTTGTGGTTCCGTCACCCTCTCCCCTATTGCCACCACCTTTCCATGCTTCCAAGGAAACTGTGTTTTAAACACCTGGTAGGAGAATAAGACGAGCAGCGGGGTCCTCCTCCTGCCCTCCACACCCCCTCCTCGCTCCCATCACTGCTAGCTTTGCGCCCGGCATGGGGAGACCGAGTGTGCCAAGGGCGGGGCAGTGAGCAATAACGGGGCTCCTTCCTTATTTCCTCAGCTGCTTCCTCCAGCACCACAGCTCCAGGGCCCAGGACCTGCCTGGAAGACGTGGGCCAGGACTTGGTGTTGGGGTCTCTTCCTTTGATCTCCCTCGGGACCCCCGGCTGCCCCCTGGGGAAAGGGAGTGGCTCCCTGGGCTCTGGGGAGATAAGGTCCCATGGTCAGGGACAAGCTGGACATTGATTTCACCTGGATCTTTTTTCCCTCCCCTCTTCAACAGCCCTATTACCATATTTAAATGCAAGTATGTCTCTTTTCATTGGCGTTTTTAAGTAGCTTAGCCTGACCTTTTTAGAGTCCCTTTGAAACCCTTTCCCGTAGTAGTCGGCGTAGCTAGGACAGTAGTAGTCTTAGAGTCTAGCGGGCTTCTAGTCTGCTCTGTTTGGGGTTTGGGAATCTCTCTGTCTCCTTTCTGTCTCCTACTGCTCTTGCCCTTCCTGCCTCCTGTCTTCCCTGGTCTTGTCCTGTAGAAGTTCCTCTTCTGAACGGCTTCATGGCTCAAGGTAGGCAGCTGTCGGGGGCTGTTTCTCATGTTGGCAGCTAGCCCTGGCATAGCAGTCAGTGGAAACAGGTCTTGAGGTCAGGCCTGCGTAAATCTACCTGGAGAGCTGGTGGGGGAGGGGGCGGGGGCTATGAGCCCTCCTAGTCTGCCTGATGGAGCCCGGCTGCGGGGACAGCAAGCAGCCCTGCTGCCTCGTGCTGCCTGTCTTAGCACGCCTTTGAACAAGGACACCCAGGGGTTTCTGCCCCAAATCCGCTGCTGGCCCCGTCTAAGGTGCTCCACCCCCGCAGGCTCAAACCTACATCCTCACTGCTGTTTCTCCGGAGAGCAGACACGGTCCCAGGGCTGCACCTAATGAGCCAGCTCCGTGTGGTGTTGAGCCGGCCCCCACGGCTCGGCCCTTGTATTGCAGGCTTGGGGTCCTGACTTGGAGTTTTCAGAGCTTAGAGACTGGGTGGCCAGGAGGAGACTTCCAGGGCCTCAGAGAGCTGCCTCACGACCAGTGTCACCAGCCATTGTCACAAGGCCACCTCAGGGGCTTTCTTTCTGCCTGGGGGTCAGGCCTGAGCACTAGCACCCAGCCGGGACCCCTTCAGCAGGCAGGTCCAGCCATGCTGGCCCTTCTGTGGACAGCCCCTGGGGAATCCTCTTCTGGGAGCTCAGGGTCAGCAGGGCCTGGGACACTCACTTCTTTCCTGCAGTCTAGCATTGCTCCCTCTGCGGAGCCTCCCAGCCCCTGCTTCCAGGGCTGTGACCAGGGCGCTAGAATCTAGCACACTTCAGCATGTGCTGTGCCTTCTAGAAGCCTGAGAGCCACTGATGTGTGTCCCTCCTCTAAGCTGACTTATGACAGCCCCCGCCCCTCCGGCCCCCTCTTCCTGCTTTTGTCTTGAGTCTGTGGGGGTGGCTGGGAGGCAGGCATGGACTGGCCCTGGGAGGACAGCTCCTGACCCACTTCTCTCTCTCCTGCAAGGCTTCCCGGCGGCGGCCGCTTATGGACCCGTGGCAGCGGCGGCGGTGGCGGCAGCGAGAGGATCAGGTAGGAAGGTGTGCGGGCCAGGCGGCTCCCAGGCATGCCCCAGGTGCAGGGGAAGGTGAAGGCCCTGTCGGATCTGTGTGGCTGCATCTGCCCAGCACTCCGCTCCCGGCAGGCTCAGCCACGGGCTGCAAACCAAAGGCAGATGACCATCATCTCGGTTTAAAGAGAAAACGGAACTTCTTTTTGACTCAGGGGCCCCCGGATTCGGGGATCCCTGGGCCCTTGCTCTCCTGCCTTCTCCTGGCTCATAAAGCCCCCTTCCTTGGGCCTCTGGCTCAGCTAGATTGGCTTGAGGCTGTGAGAAGGAAGGCCAATGACCACCCCAGGGGCCTCCTCTTGCCCCTGGCAGGGGGTGAGTGGATCTGGGCAAGCCGGGCCTCAATGAGTGGGCTGCTTCACCCACACCCACACCCACACCCACCCCCACCCCTGGGAACATATGGAGCCCCCGGGACCCTTAGCAGAGACTAGGCAGTGCCTAGGAACTGATGTTTTTTCCTCCCGGCCTGTCCATCTCCCCATCTCAATGGGGACGGGGGGGGGGGGGCCTGCAGCGCCTCACAGGCACTGTGAGGTCTGGCTGAGCTACCACCCGTTGATCCCAAGTGCCCCCTGCCTTGGTGGGCAAGCAGGCCTCCACTGTGGCCCAGCTCCCTCCTGCAGCCTGGCCTCCGTGCCTGCCGAAGCCAGCCGAGTGGTGATGGTTTGCAGCTCTCCGCAGCCGTGAGCAGGACACCGGAGCGTCCCAGGAGAGCTAGTGTCCTGAGCCCGGGGCGGGAGTTGCTAGTGCGGGAACCAGAGGATAACTGCCAAACACCCTTGCCCAGGGTGATGAGAAGCTGGCACAGTGTGAGGCCCATTAGAAAACAGCAGTCAAATCCGTTCCATGCAAACTGGTACTGCTTCGGAGCTACAAAGGACCCCACCCCAGAATTGGCTGAGAGGGTTTTATTAGGAAGGGACCAGGGCATTCCCAGGGGGCTGCTGAGGGCCAGTTGGCCAGAGGGCTGTGTGGGCAGCTGGGCACCCTTTACCTCCTCCTCCCAAGGCTCCGCCCATCCTCTGGCCAGTGGCCCTGGGGACCCGGCAGGCCCTGGGGGCAGGGGTATAGCGGCACCACTGCCTTGAGCTCCCCAGTTCCATTCAGTTTAACTCAGCGCTTCTGTGGACTTGTCCCCCCTCCCCCATGAGACTGGTCCTGTGCCTGGTGGGGCGGGGGGTGGGGGGAGAAACCGAACCGTCTTGAGACGTGTCAAGTGTGTTGGGTGGTGGATCTCTTGTGCGGTGCCATTCTCTGTATGATTTGGATTATGAAACTAAGCTTTAACCCCAAAACTAACCCTGCCTCTCTCCCCACCCCCCCGGGCCTCCCTGACTTCATGGCAAGTTTAAAGGACAGCATGGGGTTCTTTCCGAGTCTGAGAGCAGTACCCCCACCCCTCTCTGCCCTCTCCCGCCACCACCACCCACGCCCTGGGACCTCAGAGACACTCGGGAGACCCCACCCCATTCTAACTCCTAACCGCCAAGGTCAGACCCATCTCCAGCCACACATCTTTATGTTCCCGCTCCGCGGGTTGCTTTGCCACCATCTCCATCTGGGCGAAGCCTCCCTGGGGCCATTGTAGGGCTGCCATGTTCATTGCTGCACTGTTAGTGAATCATATTCAGGAGTCCTCCTCTCTGAGGGGCCCACACCCCTCCCCCCAGTGCTGCCTGAGGGTCAGGGTGCAGGATTTTCCCCCAACTGAGCTGTCTGAGGGTCAGGGGTGCAGGCTAACAACCCCTCCGGTGTGCCTGAAGGTCGGGTGCAGGATAACCCCCCAGTGTGCCTGAGGATAAGGGGTGCAGTTTTACCCCCCAACAGAGCTTCCTGAGGGTCAGGGTGTAGGATACCCCCCCACAGTACTGCCTGAGGGTCAGAATGCAGGCTAAACCCCTCCCTCCCCGGCTGCCTGAGGGTCAGGGGCTCGGGTGGGTCTCTGACAATGATGTAACTGTACTACCTCAGTTGGGACACGGCCCATGTACAGAGTGTGCACCAATCCTACGTAGGGCTCCCACCTGTGGGTCATGGCAGGATAACCTCTGCCTTTCTTTAGCCCGTTTTGGCATGAAGGGTCTATCCTGGGCTCTCCCTCTAGAAAAGGGTCTGGACTCTGAGCCTGGCAGCCAAGCTGCCCTGGCAGCCCATGACCAGTCGCCATCTCGGGCCACCCGGCCCGACCCACCCCACGTCCTTCCCAGGGCAGCTGGAGGCCTGTCAGAACTCAGTTGCAGCCTGAGCTGGGAGGCTCGTGAGTCAAGGAGACTTTCCTGGGTCTCGCCCTTGGGCTTGGGGCATGAGAAACCCAGTCAGTAGGTGGGTCCAGCTAGTAAGATACAGAGTGGCCTCTGACCCCAGGGCTCACAGGCTGGGTGTGGGTCTGGCAATCTGTGGAAGTCCCTTTGTCGCCTTTCATTGTCATGTGGTTCTAGCAGCTCTAGTCTCCTTCTCTGATGACTGCTGGACAGTGACAGGGGGCGGGGGAGGCGGGCAGTCTGGGCTTGGCTCATGTTGGCAATGTGTTTGTGGCAGGGGTGTGGTGTGGGGACAGGGGGACCCAAGAGCCCTTTAGCTCTGCCGCCACCTTCCCCTAATCCATCCTGGACCTGAGGTGAGCAGGGCTCAGGTGACCCCCCCCCCCAGGGGGGTGCGGGGAGGTCCCGGCTGCCTCCTCGATCACTTCACTCTCAGGAGTCACTTTCCGTTCACCTTCACCCGGTAGCTTGAGATGCCATCTTTTCTTGTGCTCAGTCTAGAAGTTTGTTTATTTTGATCGTGCTCATCCAGCTCCAGTACCCCATCACGTCTCACCACCCCAACTCCCACCACCCCCACCTTCCCCCACCCCCACGGGAGGGGAGCCGTGTACGCTCGAAGGCTCTTTGAATCCTGGGGGTGGGGGGGCTCCCAGGTGGGTCGGTGTAGCAAACTTAGCGCTCTGGGGCCCCCTGCTGCCCCACCCCACCCCAGCCCCCACCCCATCTCCGGCCCCAGCCAGGACCCCTTACTGTACTTTATACTTGCCAGCGTTCCCCCGCGGCTCCCTGATGGTGCGGTGCGAGTGAGCAGTTACGTTTCTGTTGTCTTTTCTCTTGCCTGGTTGGGGCTGCGGTGAGCGTGTCTCTGAGGCACACATCCCCGCCTCTCTTACACTAGGATCTGCACACCTCCTCTCAAACACTCTACTGAGCACGCTCAGCGGGAAGGTTTGTCCACCCCTCTTAACCCTCTCTCAGTGTCCAGCTTCCTGTTGGTACCAGCTAGTTTGCATGTTTTTGCTTGTTCAGATGAAACACTCCAAGAAACAAACTCATACCCAACTCTCGAGAAATGTCTTTTTCCTTTTTTTTGTACACTTTCGTTTATTTGTTTTTATTATTCCTCCTATTAGTTACAACGCCAAAACACCTGTTGTCCAGTAAAACATTTCACACCTCCCTGCCTGTTCTTAGATTGTATGTCTCTGTGGGACTGACCCAATGCATGCACTGTAGTCGATGTTCCGGTAGCTGTAGCAGTAGTTGTGGAACATGCATTGTTGAGTTGATATTACAGGGGCTCCACGGCTCGGCAGGGCTGTCTGCAGGAGAGCATGGAGGGGGACAGGGGACAGGAAGCGAAGGGACTCCATGGTTCAATGTTGCCAAGGGGCTTGGATCCATGTTCTCGTCATCAGCCACCACCACCTCCCCTCACACTCCCTGTTCCCCCAGTCCAGAACCGGGTCACCTCCCTCAGCTCCAGCCTCCTTAACAGAGATCTCTGTAGCCGGTGCCCAACACGAAAGAGAACAAAACAACAGGGTTAGAAGGAGCCTCAGCGTTCTTCCTTGTTCTTGGCGTCCTCGTATTTTTCTTGGACCCAGCGGATCTTTCCTTATTGCGTAAGACCCAGCCGCAGGGCCACTCCAAGACCCTCTCCTTGAGTCCTCCGTGAGCTCCCAGTGAGTCCGCGTGGCAGCCCTATCGCCAGTCTACAAGGCCCACTCCATGGGGTCGGATGGGCGTGCGAGGCGTGATGAAGAAGGCATGAGACCTAAGTGCTTGGGCCGCAGACCGGGGTGGGGGGTGCGTTTGGTCCTGGTGCGTGCTGGTGCGTGTCCCTGCGGCTAGACGGGCTCTCAAGGGCGTGGGGTGAGCAGGCCAAACATGATGACCTTGCTGGGTTGGAGATCATTGGCACTGCTTTCTGAGATTGGGAGGAAACACATGGGGCGGGAGGGATACTACAGTGTTCTTCCATCTCCCCGGCAAGGAAGGAGGGGTCCTGCAGGCCCTGTCCTCGGCTCTGAGTCACAGTCACTCACCTGTAGACACTGTCCTCCCGACATCCATGACAATAAGCCAGGAGGGAGTGCCGGAGCCCGTTTGAAGCATCTGGATCTTTAAGAGTTGTCAGGTGTTGCCTCCTTCACCTGGTTGTTTGTAGGCAATCAGGGGGGTTGGCAGCTCTCTGAGCCATGCCTGCATGCATGAGCTACTGGAGGACACGGGCAGCCTTCAGCCGTGTGGGGGGAGTCCATCTTTTACCGGAGATGGAGCCCGGGAAGAGGTCCAGAATCCGTAAAGGCCTTGGGGAGCAAACAGTGCCCGAGAGGAATGGCAGCTCAGCAGAGAGGCGCCCGGTGCTTTGGAAGACACACAGCACGGTGGAGACATCAGTCGGCCTGATAGGACGTGGTCACTCGGGCCCTGGCAGAGAGACTGGGAGAAGCCTGGGACACCAGGCCTGCTGGGTCTGCACCTTGACCCTGGGTGGGGTCGGTGAGGAAGGCAGGCAGGCAGAGAGCTCAGGAAACCCCCTCCCACTGGCCTAAATACTGGCTTGCGCTCTGCTCAGAGAACGAATTCCTAAGAGTGCGTGTTCCCATAGGCTCAATGAGCAAAAATAAAATTCAGATCAGGGAAGTGATCCAGAAGAGAAAGCGTGGGAGGAGAAGAGCCCCTGGGCAGCACCACGCCCTGCCCACTCAGGCTTCAAGGACACTGCCTCTTTCAGGGCTGTGCTGTGCTGGGATAGCAGGGCGTGTCCTGCAGCTGGAGGGCTGGGCAGACCACCATTCTCCCCTTCAGTGACCTGGGAACCGAGTCTTCACTTCTGAACACCCCTGTTACCCACAGCGCATTGCTCTCTGGCCCCTAAGTGACCACTGTCGGCTTCCTTGAAAAAAGCAGATGGCTCACTGTGTGCCCTTTGTTCTAAAGGTGGCTTTGCGGGGGGCGGGGGGAAAAGGGGAGCAACCAGCAGGATCCGTAGTCCAGAGAAATCGGCAGGGGGGTGCTACAGCAAAGCCTTCTCCCCCTCCTTCAGCCTCCTGTGGGCCAGCAGCCTCTGAGACTGGTATCCCAGAGCCTGGGCCCCCTATGGGCAGAGTGATAGGAACACCTGTCCCTTGGAAGGAAGGCACACATGTGGCCCTGCAGCCAGGGAAGCGCAGGAGCCCAGGGGCCAGCCAATGTGTAGCCCGTGAGCACAGCTGTGGCAGCCAGTCAGCTTTCTGGAAGGGCCTCCGTGAGCATGCACCTCCATGCTCAGCCTTGAGTTGCAGGCGCAAACATCCTGTTTGCCAGTTTGTCAGTACTTGGTTCATTTCGGGGTGTAGGTTCCCAAACTTATTTGGCCTACCACCTTCTTTTCAGAAAAAAAAAGACCGGGTGCCCACCCTGGCCATGGAAAAACATTCATACTGTAGTCCATGTGCCAGGCTAAAAATGCAGCTCTCTGCTTGGGCAGCCCCTCCATCATTCCAGCGCCCACAGGGGTGGCACGGCCCCTCTGGGAAACTGGGAGAGCCAGGACTTGGACCACAGAGAGCCACCAGTGAATTGATAATCATGCACGGAGCCGCCCGCTCCCGACCCTCACCTCCATTCGCTCTCCCAGAGCTGAGACCAACCCTGCCGAGGACAAAATACAGCAGCTCTAATCAATAATTTTGTAATAGAAATAGTGTGGACTTGATAAATCAACTCTAGTGCAATTAGTGACTCGCCTTGAAGGCCAGGCTTAAGTGTAAGCTCATCCTGAAGCGAGTGGAGTGGGAGAATGTTAATGGTCATTTAAATCAGTGTAGCTCTCTGCAGTCAGGACACAGCTCAGCCTGCCTCTCAGGCTGCCCGGGAAAGAACTGGTAAGCTATAACAGAGGGGGACAGAGAGACCAGGTGGGGACACTGGGGTGCCTGGGAAGCCCCATGGCAACTGTAAGTACACATGGGGTGAAACCCTGAATGGAACCTCACAGCTCCTGGCATTTCTGCCAAGCTTAGGAATTCTGAGCACAGCCTCGCAGACAATGGCTGCTACCTGGAGGCAGGCCGGAAGGCACATAGGTTTGGGGCCTGGTTTTCCATGTTTGAAGGGGTTCTGGTAATGCCACAGTTAAACCAAAAGGTCAGTAGTTCGAAACGCACTAGTTGCTCTGTAGGAGAAAATGGGGCTTTCTACTCCTGTAAATAGCTGCAGTCTCGGAAACTTAGAGGGGCCATTCTACCCTGTCCTATAGGGTCCTGATGAGTCAGAATCATAGGGGGCTGGGGAAAGGCCACTGAGTCCCAGAGTCCTGCAAGTATCTCATTCTGACTGGAGAGTAGCAGGTGATGGGGTATGTGTGGGTGGGGGGGACTGGAGAGCCAGCAGATGTGCGTGTGGGGTTCACACAGGCCCTGGGAGCCTTTGAAAGGCCTGAAACCAGGAGGGTCGTCAGATTTGTATGAAAGAGCAGCCTGGACAGCGGTCTAGAGTGGGCTGGAGGCAGGGGCCACGTCACAACTAATGTATGCATGGTGTACACGCTCATTAAATGAAAGCATGGTTGCCCAGGAAGAGACCCTGTGGGATTTTTCATGCTGACCTCCCTCCCTCTCCCCCCCCCCACCTCACCCACCAAAAAGCCATTTGCATCAAGCCGATGGGAGGACTCGAATCCCAGCCTTCCCGAATCCCAGCCTTCCCGAATCCCAGCCTTCCCGAATCCCAGCCTTCCCGTTAGCAGCCAAGGACTCACTATGCTCAGCAGTGCGCCCACGTATAGGATATGCGCTCGTGGCACGCAGAAATGACAGTCGCCCCAAAGCTCTGTCCCAGCCCCACCAGGCATATCGGACGTGTGTCTTATGGTGCTTTCCCACGAGTCCAAAGTGTACATTGTGATCCTCTCTGCTGTATAATGAAGGTACAATAAGCTACGGTCAAGAAACCAGGGAGCAAATGTGGTCACACACCCAGTCAGAAAGTAAATGATGGAAACCGCATTTGTTTCCATGAACTTGATCATCGTATCCCTGTCACTTGTGACTCTTTAATCGCAACTGCGAACCTGTCTAGAAATCGCATGCCATCCGCGGGCAGCATGAACAAAGCAAATCCTGCCCAGTTTTACATGGTGTCAGGTGGCTATCAATAGGGATCTCAAGTCAGTCTCCATTGGCTACATTTCTCAACCAGCTTCCCCTCTGGTTGTTACCCATACGGCGATTTGCTGCTACGGCTCTTCTCCCCTTAGTCTTGTCGTGCCCACCAAAGGACTCTTTCCTGAGGGGTGTGGATAAGCAAAACTCATTGTCATCCAGGAGATCCCAGCTCGTAGCCCCCCTCAAGAGAGGGTAGAATGCCCCTGTGAATTTCCAAAACTGCAATACTTGCTGGGAGTAGAGAGCCTCATCTTTCTCCCGAGAAGCAGTTGGAAGGTTCAAACTCCTGACCTTCAGGTTAGCAGCCCGGTGCATAACCACTATGCCACCAGGCTGCAGGACTCCTCCCTGGGTATGCTGCTAGAGTGAGATGATTCAGTCATAAGTAGTAGTTGTTATTTAACTGTGATGGTAAAAATTTGGGATCTAACGAGGGGATTGGTCGATTTCCGTCATTCTGCTGGATACAGAATGAACCACCTCTGAAGCAGGTAGAGAGATTTTACTAGCTGCAAGAAAGAAGAGCCAGGAGCGGGGCGTGTCATTTGGACCCCCAACTCCCTTCTAGATCCAGGAGTCAGAAAAGGCTAGCAGCCAAGCAGCGAATGAGTCTGTGGCTCCCAGCCCACAGCGAGGAGAGCTGAGTGCCTTGGGGAGGCTTGCTCGTGGAGGGGTGACTGCAGGCACTCAATTGGGAAGCTTGGCTTGCTGACCCCCAGAGTTAGAGCTGAGCACCTCGAACCGGGGCCTATGGGAGAGCGCGGTGCCCGTGGGCTCTTATTAGTACTAAAACGAGCCCTGTAGCGCTTCCTGAGCAGGGCAGAAGCCCGGCTGTAGTGTGGATGAGCTGCCTGCCTATGTGGACACGGTAGAGTGGAGGCAGTCCTGACCAGAAAAACGGTGCCCCGAGTATTTGTGATCCAGAATTGTAACCTGTTAACTTGCCTAGTAAACCTCATCATTATGAGTATGGCCTGTGAGCTCTGTGTAGCCATTGCGAAGAAGTACTGATCCCAGCGTTCGATGAAAGTGCCGTGGGAGGAACGCTGGTGTCGGGACTGGGAAAGCATGTCACGCTTGGCCTGGACTTTGCAGGAATCAGCCTTGGGCTGGTGTGGAGTTGGACTCTCCTTCTCCCTTGGGAAACAAGATGCCTTCTCCAGGTCCCTTTCTTTCTAACCAAAGCTGATGCATGCCATGGCTCTTCACTCAACAGTTCCGTGTGAAAACCGCATCAGATCACCTTAAGTGAAACAGTGAAGCTCATTCCGTACTCCAAGTATGTCTTAATCGTGCCTCTGTATTGGCCCGTGCGCATGAGTCACCACAGGGAAAGGCTCTCGAGCAACGAGAAGGCCCTGGCTTCTGCACATATCCCATTAGAATTCTCTGCTCTCTTCACTAGAACCAGCCACTCAGTACTTAGGCTGGGTCCACTCTTCCGTTGAGAAATCTAGATCTTAGAACCTTCTAGGGTCATGTCAGGAATTGCATGCAACACCAGGAACTTCCAACGGAATGTCCTTACTCATTTTTGATGCCACGGATGTTCACAAAGAAAACGTTCAAACTCTTATCCACTCACCTGGATGCCCACATGGCACTCATACCTGGCGGCCTGACCTGCAAGCCACAGCCAATAGATAAGACGGCCAAGCACCCGTTGGAGACTCCTGTGAGAGGAGAGTGGGGTGTGCGGACGCAGTCTGGCATTCGTGAGTTCACACCAGCAGGGCCACTGAAGCTTTTCGGAGACATTTTGCAGAAGTCAGCCTCAGCAGGGCCACTAAAGCTTTTCGGAGACATTTTGCAGAAGTCAGCCTCAGAAAGGCGGGGTGTGTGCCGGCAGAAGGCCGGAGACACAGAGGAAGATGCTGAAGGCAACGGCAATGATGGCATCAGGCCAGGGGTTACCAAAGAGTGACTGAGACACAGGAGGCAGCTGAGATAGTCCAGTGACGGCAGTGACAAAGGATCGGACTCTGAAGCCTTCCGGAAGTCAGATGATGATGATGTTGATGAGTGAGCGAATGAAAATATCCTATTTTAAGATGAAAACAATTTCTTCCAGTGACTTTTGGTTGTAGATTTCAAAGGCACCGATTATGAAAATGTTTCAGATTTAGCAGTGAGATACATGTCTTGTCCTATGGTTGTCAGCCTGGGATCCCTTTCTGCCTTATGAATTCCTAGCTCTTCGCGCACCCGTCGTCTTTGGTGCCGGCACCATGTCCCATTTCATCAGGAGCCATCAGTGTGCTCGGTTTAGGGAACACCTCCCTTGGACGAAATTCCTGTGAGATTGGTTTATTCTCCCTGCCATTGAATTGGTTCCCACTCACAGCAACCCGAGACGCAGGGCAGATCTTTCCTGGGTTTCTGAGACAGTAACTCTTTATAAGATTAGAAAGCCTCATCTCTCTTCTGCAGAGCTGCTAGTGGTTTCAAACTGCTGCCCTTGCAACCAGATGTATTCTAGTGAATGTTAAATCCACTGGATGGGGTGAAACTGAAGTCAGCAACAATGTAAAACCTATTGACTAGTGCACTAACCAATGTAAAAACTACTAGTTAGGGAAATAATGCACACACAGCTTATGCAGTTTACAAAACCGTGTGATGTGCATGTCATTTGTGGAAAAATGTATAATTACTATGCAATTAGAGAAAGCAGAAAACAAAGGTCTCCCCTTTCCAGCTTGAGGTCCTGCAAACAGGAGGCAGGGAGATGATGCGTTGGACAGCTGTTGGAATGGCACTGCCAGAGGATGAGAGGGCCCCAGAAAAGCCACGCTCTGGCCTGGAGAGGAAAGTGCTAGCCTGGTTCTCCAAGTGCAGAGCCGCTTGAAGAGCCTCTTACGGGAAGGGCATCTTGTGAGAGGTGTATGGACTGCTTGAGCTGCTTCCCAGCCAACTTTAATAAAATAACACTCTCTGAGATGACTGATTCCCTAACAGTAGTGAAGCCATTCGTAATGTCGACACTGTTGGCAGGCAGCCCTGTGTGTTTCCGGGAGAACTGTACTCCAAAGGGTTTCCACCAGAATGTTTCTAAAAAATCAGAGCACCAGGCCTTTCTTCCAAGGTGCCCGTCTCTGGTGGTCTTGAACCTCTGTCCTTTTGATGTCCAGTGTACCACACAGTGCCACCCAGGAAGCCCACTAATAATAAAACTAAAACCAAGCCCACTGCCATCAACTTGATTCCAATGCCCAGCACCCCTACAGGGCAGAGTAGATCTGACCCTGTGGATTTGTGAGGCTGTACAGCTTTAAGGGAGCAAAGAGCCTCATCTTCCTCCGAGAAGTAGCTACTTTCAAACTGCTGACCTTGTGGTTCGAGTGGCCCAACATGTAACCCATGAGGATTCCTTATTAATTAAAAAAAAACACCTCACTATCATCGATTCCTACTCATAACAGGCCCATAGGACAGGGCAGAACTCTCATTGCGGCCCCATAGGACAGGGCAGAACTCCCTGTGAGTCTCCAAGGTTGTAAAAACTCCTTACGGGAGTAGAAGCCTGTCTGTCTCCCACAGACTAGCTGCTAGGTTCAGACTGCTGACCTTGAGGGTAGCTGCCCAAGGTCACCACATCCCCAGGGCTTCATCTGAATAATAATAGCTAACATGCACTGTCCAACGTCTGAAGCCCTGACCCTACTTAATTCCCCTAGCAGCTTGATGAAGTGGGTCCTAGCACCCCATTTTGTAGACTGGAAAACCAGGAGCCCCCCTTGTCTGGAGGACTTGAGCCCCAGGTCTGTGTTATCAGTCAGTGCTGCCAACCACTTTTAATAGTGATGCTGCAGCTTAGCAGGCTGGGATGCCGGCGCAAGGCATCTTTAAAACAGACACCCCTCCCTGACTCCCCGCTAAAAACCGCAGCTGCTACCGGCTCAATTTCACGCGTCCGACCGTCCGGGAGGAGAGATCCCAAAACCACTTGCAGCAAACCTCGGGCGGCATGATATGTATATTTAGTTGCACCTGCTTCTGCTGTGGCAGACTTAAAGTCGCCGCCCTGTCTGGCTGTGGCTGATATTTCTGATCTGACTTCCGGTCCCCGAATCCATCCAGGCCAGTGTCCGACAGAGGGGGGCTAGCTTGAAAGGGGGCTATTTGAAGGGGGGCTTTGGCTAAAACAAAGCTGAAGGGACTTAGCCCCAAAGAAACTAGGCGGTGGGGCCGGAGACAGTCTCTGCGGGAAGGACAGACGTCCCCGTAGAGGTGAGTCAACAGCGCTTCCCGCGGACTGTGAGAACCGAGACCGCTGGAAGCACAGCCCCGCCCTAGGCTTGGAAGCGGATTGGCCGCCCAGTTGCTGGGGCTTTGCTGTGAGCCAATAGCTAGGTTAGGGGCGTGGCCGCAGCCAGGAGCGGCGAGTCCTCAGCCAATCGTCTTGCAGGGAGGCTGCCCTCCCCACCCCCTCGGTACCATGGCAACTGCGAGCCGGGTCTCATTTGTTTTGTAGATGAGTAATTACTACGCAATTAGAGGAGGCTAAAAATAAAGAGGCCTTTGTTCCAGGTTACTTATTAATATCAGCAAAATGGCCCGTCCAGGTCTGTGATAAACAGTGCACGCAGACCGGTGTGCCTGTGGTCGAGGCCACCGTGGGGGGAATGGCTGCGCACCTGCTCCCCTCCGTCTTTCTGGAAGCTGCTCCCACTGAGCGGGAGAGGCCTGGGTTTCCACAGCCCGGCAGCCCTGGATCCCGCGCTCATTCAGGCGCCGAGTACGGCGGAAGAGGCAGGACCGTGTCCCCAAAGCCCGAAGTCACGGCCAGCGTGGGAGCAGCCGCTAGCCTGGTGCTGCGTGCCTTGGCCGAGCTGTTCACCCTTCCCGGGCCCCGATGAGTGGGTCCACCAGGTGCAGAAAGTAGCCCGCGTGTGCACCTGCGCTTGCAATGGCGGCGGCAGTGGTGGCGGTCACGGCGACCTTAGGGAGCCCAGGACAAAGTGTGGCCTGGCCCAGTGACATCTTCCCCGGGAGAGGCCGGATTTCCACGTGCCCCTTCTCCATGCCCTAAACGGCTTTGAAGAAGGGTAGAGACTGCGTTCGTTCTAGGATCCTAATACCGCTCCCGAGCCCCTGCCCTCAGGGTTGAAAGGCATGGGCGTGAGGGTGGGGCTGGCCTGTAGATCAGTCTAGTGGAGATAGAAGCATCCCAGAGAAGTCACAGCAGAGGGTGGAACGAAAAGTAAAGGCTTTGTCCCAATCCAAGTGCCCTCACGGACAGGCTGTGTGATTCCGGCAAAGTGCTTAGCCTCCCTGACCAGCTGCCACCTTTCTGAGAAGGAGGATTTGAAGTTAGAGGGGCCTCGGGGGCTGTTTGGGCTCTAAAACGCAACGTGGCTGCTATTTCCAAAGCACTGGAACCCTTGTCCTTGGAGGTGAGAAGAGTGACCATCTCGGTGCCTTGGGATGGAGAGGCGCTAGTGGACAGAAAGCCAAGGACTTATATGTGAGATGGCAGCCTGGTGGCGAGATCAGTCAGAAATGCCAGGAAGCAGTGATAGAGATAAATCATTTCAGAATGATATACCTTTTTTTTTTTAAATCTGCAGTCAGATTCCCATCCTTGGGTGTGGCTGATGGTGCGTCTTGTTGAGTTTGACTTCCTGTTGGGTGGTACCCATGACGAGACGAAAACATCGTGGCTGCCAACCTAGTGGTTCTTAAAACTTGGCTGCACTTGAAAATCCCCTAGGAACTTGGCGAAACTTGCCAGGGCCCCGACTGCACTGCAGACCAATCAAATCAAAATCCCAGGGGGCCAGGCCCCAGCCTCAGTGCTCTCTAAAGCTCCCCAGTGGTTCCAGTGTGTAACCGGAGTCTTGAGTACCCCTTGATTCTCTCTCTGGATATAGATCCTCAACTATCTCGGTGGCATGCCCACCTACTTCCCTACCTCCAGAACAGATCAAGCCCAGCTTCTTCAGGTGAGGAGGTAGCAAAACTGACCCACGTTCTTGAGCCTGGGAACCCCATCTTCAAAGACAGGCCCTCTTGCCTCCCTCTCTCTTCACCGTGGACACACAGAACTAGCAGCCCAGAGCAGCCACATACAGGACCTGGGCTTCCCTCCCTCTTGTCTGACCGAATGGGGGCCTTTTAGTAAGATTGGAGTGTGTTTGTTATTAAAGACCTAATTAGAAACATAAGAGGGAGCTGACCAGCTCCCACGCTTGGCTAATTAGTGACATGTATGCGTCTGCTTTGAACTTCAAGGACACGGAGCTATTAGCACCTACATTAAAAAATGGATTAAACGCCTGTGCCTCGATAATCAGTAAAGAGTTGCTGCCTTTTGTCAGGTGCTCAGGGGGCTGTGCTCTGTGAATCTAGGCTCTCCCAGAGGGGGCCAGGGATGGCTCAGACTTAGCAGGGCAACGAGTGCTCTCTCTGACTCCTCCCTCACTACACTGCTTAGTTTCCCATGGTGGCCACTGAGGAAGAGGTCCCAGCCCAATGGGAGGTGGGGTGTCTTCCCCACTAGGGATCTCCCAGTTTGGAAAGGGTCACAGGTCTACCTGGAAATCAGACAGTCGGTTTCTCAATTGGACAACCAAACCTCCGAAGGGAGAATTGAAGCAAAGAGGAAAGGGGGTCATTCTGGGGGTACCAGGACACCCGTTTCTATTTAGTTTAGCTTCTGGGGTGCAGGGAGAGGACTAGTTGAGCAAGGCTCTGATCACCCCAGAGTGGCCCACCTCCCCACCCGTAGGCTCACCAGTGGTACCAGAAACTCGCGTGCTCATCTCTCCACCCACTTTTGTGTGCTAGTTCCAACCTGTGATGGCCCGGAGTCTTCCCCCAAGGGATGTAGGGAAGGGAAGGCCGGAAGTCAGTGTTCAAGCTTGCACCCCCACACCCCTAGGCAGTCTAGCCAGTGTTGGTGTCCCGCTGGGCTCCTACCTTGCACTACTATCTGTCTGTCTGTCTGTGGCGACCGTGAAAGAGAAATGCTCTTCTAATCCCCCCCCCCCCCCGCCCCCGTGTTAAAGTATTTTTTCTCTTTCCTTTCTGAAGTAGTCTGAATTTCAGGAGAGGTTTTTTTTGTTGTTGTTGTTGTTAAGTTGTGCATAAAACTGTCCCTTCATTTGGGTCCCTGAACTGACCTTAATTTCGGGTGCCGCGCAGTTTCCCCAGGGTGGAGGTCACTGTGATGCTCTAGGTCTGTCTTTCCCGCCTTTAGGCCACAGATCCCTGGACAGGCCCCCTGTGGAATACAACCCCCCCCCCCCTCTTCTGAGCCCACAGCCAGGCTTCCCTTCTTGTTTCCACTTTTCCCAGAGAACCATCTGCACCGGAGTGGGGAACCTTGGTTCCCATATTTAAAGCATCGTGCGCAGGCCACGCTGGTCAAACATTTCGTTAACTCCCCGCCCAATGTGATGGCGAGGACTCTAGTGGCCCAGTGGTGATGTGGTGGGGGTGCAAGGACAGCAGTTTGAAACCAACTCTTGCTCCTCGGGAGGAAGACGGGGCTTTCTACTCCTGTCAAGGGTTACGGTCTTGGAACTCACAGTGGGCAGCGCTCCTCTGCCCTATAGGGTCACTGTGAGCCTGCACCGACCCACTGGAACTGCTTCTCGGTGGTGAAGCAGGCGATGTTGGCTCGTATTGATGATTCTGCAGGCCTGATAGGGCCCTCAGGCTGGACGCTTCCCACCTCTGAGCTACATTAATATCGAGTGGGCACCACTGCAGAGGAGATAGCGGAAGGCCCCAGAGTAGGGTCCTCGACCCTCTTCCTCAGGAGCGCCTTGGGCAGCCCAGCTGCCAATCTCCAGAATCCCCAAACAGGAGTGATCCCCGTGACAGCCAGCAGACAGCACGCACCCCCACCCCCAGAGCAGTGCCCCTGGGTAGAGGAGAGAGGATGGCTGCCCTTGGCATCAGATCAAGCGTGCAGGGTGCCTAGAAAATGCCCTGGCCGCACACCACCTTGGGGAGCCCTTGCTAGAGGGGAGACAGAGACTGGGCTCCTCAGAGACAAGAGGGAAGTAGACGTGGGCGGCGCTGGGCCTCTTTATCTGGTGGCATCAGTCTGCCAAGCAATGTAGCCCCTCTACCCATTTTCTTTAACAAACCAGAAACAAATCCCAGAGCCAGTGTGTAGGGTTAACCCCACCCCTGCCCTCAAAGATGACCACATAGACTCCCAATCCGGCCAGCCCCTTTCTCCTCCCTCCTGGCTGCTGGAGGTGGGGAATGGGGTCCCTGACACCCATCAGCCCAGAGGCGCTGCACTGGGCTCTGACCTGCATGGCACCGGTACTTCTGTTTCGGCAGCAAGCTGTCTTCTGTGTCAGACTCGGGGAGAGTGTGCCAGCTCTTGAGTGCATTTGCCTCACCCTGGGCAGCGTTTGCTGGCTAGCGTGGACGAACCTTGGTCCTAGAAGTCTGCTAAGGACCAGGGGGCACCAGCTTGGGGTGGACCAACAGCAACAGCCAGTTCACAAAGAGGGTTGTTTCAGTGGTCTTGAGGGCTGCCTCACCCTCTAGGGAAATCTGAGGCCCGCCAGACCAAGAGCTGAGTCAAGGGCTGGAGCTCACTTCCCAGCTACAAGGCTGAGTCCACCTGGAAGACATGGGTGAACAGTTCCTCTTTCTGCATCAGTGATTCTAAATCCTAGTTTTTAGGCCTCAGAGCAAAAGGTGCCTGCTGAGGGGTGCTCCCATCACATCCCTGGGCCCCAGCTTTGGACCTCAGATCTTGGGGCATCCCGTAAGGAAGGACCGTACAGAAATAGCCTTGACCCCGGGTGTCCACCTTCTGGACTTGGGGATCTTGTGTAGACCCACAGCAAGGCTGCTGCCATGCCTGCTCCCAGCATCCCCTGCCACTACTGAGTGACTCCACTCTTCACCCATCCCCATCAGAACCACAGCTGGACAGAGGCCCGTGCCCATGATGAACCAGCAGGCAGGCCACTCACCTGGCTGACCTGGGAATCCCTGAGATTCTCAGGAGGTGGGGGGCAAGTACAGCCCCTGCAGGAGGTTTCTAAATCTTCAGCCCAGATGTTTGGTCAAGTTTCAGATTAAGACTCCCTGGCTTTTCCATGTCCACCATCCAGGTGTTTGTTTACCCTTGCTAGCCTGGAAGTCCCTCTTTTTATCCAACCCACAATGCCTCCAACTCTAATTCAGATGCACTTCCTATTGCTGTCCTTGGTGACATTTGAGGCCGGGGAGTCATTTCTTCAAGTCCAAGATGAGTAGATGCACCAGTGCCTGAACTCAGCCCTTTGTAAATCACCTGCTGATTTGTATGGCAAATGCATTGGGTTTGCTTAGATCAGGTTTTCCTCAGGCCGCCCCTGGTCCCAGCCCTGCTGGGCTTGGCAGGTACAGCGGGTTTGAAAGTAGTCAGGTGTGTTTGCAGTAAACGTGACGAGTTTCGGAGCATCTGCACTCTGCTCCTTCTCACAGCACCCTTCAGAGTCAGAGGAAGTAGTTGTTCCTCCGCTCACATTGTGCAGATGGATGCCAGGGTCACCCCGGTCTGCCGGCCCCAAGTCCAGCGCTCTCTTTCTCCGCACCACAGCTGCCCCTCTGGGCAGGCCCAGGAGATGCCAGGGAGATAGGAAAGTGCTCGGGATTAGGCTGTGGCTGGGGACCCTGCTGGCCGCAGGGGTAACTGCTGGCCTGGTAACGCCCAGAGCACATGTGGCCGGCCACAGGGTGCGGGACCATGCCCTCTTCAGGAACGGGAGTAATATGCCCAATTCCTACATCCCAGCACTGCCCGTTGGCTCGACCACGTTTGCACACACACACGCTGAGCTCTAGGCCAGGAGGCACTACCCACTGAGAGCCATGCCCCCTCCCTTCCTCCTGACCCAATTCTCCTGGTGAGCCTGGGTTCCCCCGGGGAAGGTGCCAGGCCAGGGTCACGGGGAATGCACTGCAGGGTGGGTGCCAAAGAAAGCACCCTCAGGGCAGTGGTATGTCCCCAGGCCTGGAGGCAGAGGACATCACCAAAGACGTCCTCCTCTGTGCAGCCAGCCTGCATGCAGGATGTGGAGCTGCTCACATTCCCAGAGAGAATAAGAGTGTTTGTCCCCAAGGCCTGCCCACGGCCAGACCACAGCCACCAACAAGCTTAGTAGGGAAGCGATTCGCCGCTTTTTCCTAATCGCCATTTGCTTTTCATGGGTCTCCCCGAAGATGCCTGGGTTTCCAGGTGGCTTGTTTGGGGGCTGGCATATGCCCACAGAGGGGGTGGAGGGGGGGGGCGTGCTGACTGAATACCAGGGGTCCTGCTTGCTCAGAGCCCCTACCCTGCATGGGCTGGTTCGCTGACCCAGAGCCTCCAGAAAGGGACTGGGGCTGCGCCCTCTAGTGGATACCAGGCCACCGCTTTCACTCCGACTGAGGAACATTTGCAAGGTGACAGGGAGCTGGGGCTCAGGCGTGAGTAGAAGCCGGTGTGTAATAAATCAAGACTTGTGCTTTCAAACTGCATCCACATACCTCGCTTTCTCCAGGGCGATTTGAGTGATACTTGATGGCAAGGCGGGGGGGGGGGGGTAGGGGGCGGGCTGTCCCAATAGGAGCTGTTTGCTTTTGAAAGCCCCTCCTGGCCTGGGCACACAAGGGTGGGAGAAGTTGCCAGTGCTGGGCGTGACGGCTGCCAGCCCTTTGTGTGCTGAGCCTGTGACGGGCATCTGGGGCCAGCATCCACCCATGGCCTCCTGTTTCCAAAAGTTGCTTCTGTTGGCCAGACTGGTCTCTGGGCAGTTAGTTCTCTCTGCCACCCTCCACCCCCTATGCCTGAGATAAATGGATAGATGGGCCAGGTTCTTCTCAGGTCAGTAAAGGAAAAAAAAATCAAAGCCTCTTTCTCTGTGTCTTCCTCTACCCACCCACCCTAAAACAAAACAGCTGAGCATATTACTTGGTGCTGGCGGGCGGAGGGGGGTGGTGGTTCCAGTACCGTAGTACACTCGGAGTCCACCATCTCAGTGCTCGCTCTTTGCTGAGCCCAGAAGAGAGCATGTGGAAGGCCAAGATAATAGCGCCTTTGGAATATCATCTCAGCTTGATATTTGCCTCCTTGCACAAGAAGGGCCGAATGTTATCTACAAGTTTAATCATCTGTACTCAGAAATCCCCACCCCGCCCCCTTGTCTGCCAGCGAAACTGCTGCATCATTTTTCTTTTCCTCTTTAATCTGTTCTTGATGTTGGCCAACAGATGCAAGGAGTGATCCTTGCCCCCCAGCTTCATGGGGGTTGGGACTTCCCACCCCAAAGGACATTGGGAGGCAAGGGTCAGTTTGGGTTTCCCGTGCTGAGCCAGGAGGCAAGGCCAGCTTGGTCTGGTGTCCTTGTGTCTTCAGGCCCCAGTCCCAGGCTCTTCTGGACCTGGCTTGGGTGCCTCCTCTGTCTCTTCCCATTCTAACGGCAAGTGAGTAAAACTCCACGGTGGCTCCTTGGACCTACCTGGCCCAGCTGAAGCTGGGAGGGGAGTCAGGGGTCTGCCGTCCTTGAAGGCAGGTGATCTGAAGACAGAATGGGGACGGGGTGGGTGGAGGTACGGGTAGTGTGTGGGGTATCAGTCCGGTTCTTCAGGACACCTGGCTTGAACTTTAACCATTTGCTTTGACAAAGCAAAAAAAAACACCCACCCTTTCCTCCCATTTTTGGAAAAGAAAATTGAAAGTACTAAGAGGAAATTTTTTCAAAGGAGACAAAATTTACCCGGCTGTCAGGCTCTGGGGCTGTGGCCCTCGTTGGGGGGGCGGGGGCGGGGGGGACGGCGGGATAATGAAGATAAGGGGCCCAAGGCAGGGTTTCCTCCTGGCCTCCCTACCCCCCACCCTCAGCACCAAGACCCAGCACCATCGATCTCTGGATCTGTGGACACAGCCCCATCTCAGAAGCTGTGGTCTGAGGTCAGCTAGCCAAAAGCAGGCCTTTGGGCCAGGTATGCTTCCGCTGCGAATCAGTTCAAGTCCGTACACTCTGCATTCATGCTTTGTCTTTTTTTGTTGTTTTCAAAACAAGGAAAAGTCACATCTAAATCCCCCTTCCCTTCTCCTGCAGGAGGTGAGTGTGTGGGTGTCTGGCTCTCACCCCCAGCTTCAGTCCCCCACCCCCCCCCCCCCCCCGTCTTCAGGTGTACCATCCCCAACCCCTCCCTCCATCCCCTGTGCTCCACCCAAAAGGGAGTCCCCTGCCGCCCGCCATCATTACGGCTGTGTTGAGCTGCCCAGATTCTCCATATGACATAACCCATCCTCCAACCACGCTCAGTATCAACGACTTCCATGCAGGGGTGGCAAGGGGAGGGAGGGTGGAGAGGGTGGGAGCAGCAGGAGGGGAGGGGGGAATGGTTTGGAGGGGGTGGAGAATGAAGATTTTTTTTGTCTCCCTCTGTTTTTATTTCTCCACCCCCCCCCAAAAAAACCAAATTTGCCATTTAATGGATCCGAAAGCAAACCAAAAAGAAAAGAAAAAAATCCAAAATCCCCTCCCCTCAAAAGATTTTTTTTTTCCTGGACACAAATTGCTTTGTTTCCTGTCACATTTTAATATCAATATTAACACAATGTGTAGTCTAAAACTAGTTCCTTTGTAGTTTGCATGGGATGTGAATGCTATCTCAGCGTGCCCAGACCTAGACCAGACTGCATGAGCATCAACTCAGATGTGGAAAAAAAATCTCTCTCTCTCTCTCTCCTCCATAAATTTATATTATCTATATCTACATGTTTCTATTTCTATTGTGATAATCTGGTGGGCAGTGAAGCACCCCGGTTGGTTGCCCCAGTGTGTTGAATGACTGTTTTTCACTCTCTCTGGAGCTCCGAGCTTCTTCGTCGTAGCCTGGGCTGAGCCTTCTTGAGTCCCTGCTGATGTTCTCGCATGGCCTTGGTTGGGTGTTCGAAGCTGGGCCTCAGCTGTTTTTCTCGAGTGTTTGGCTTGTAATGAGCGGTGCATGCCTGGCTTCTGGCCTCATACCCAGCTCTATTCTCTGCACACCAGTCCTGAATAGCTACAGTGCTCAACCGAATTTTGGCGCGCCCGCTTCCCCGGCAGGCTCCAACCCGGCGCGGCCCGGAGGCTTCCCGGGGGCCAACAGCCCAGGACCTGTCGCCGATCTCTATGGCCCTGCCAGCCAGGACTCCGGAGTGGGGAATTACATAAGTGCAGCCAGCCCACAGCCGGGCTCGGGCTTCGGCCACGGCATAGCTGTAAGTACCTGTCCCCCTCTCTCCTTCCTGATCCACCTAAGGTGTCCTGGTGGCCCGTGGGTGGCCGGATGGAGGCAGACCACGGGGGGGGTCCCCCATCCACAGCGCATCAGCTAGGGGCTCTCCATTTGCTGACACTCCGTCAGATGGCTCCTGAGCCCTCCGCGGGCCAGGCACTGTGCACGGGGCCCCAGATGGGGCAGAAGGAGCATGTGCAGTCAGGGGCCCAGTCACCACGCTGTCACCTTCGCCTTTAAGACTGTGGCCACCTTAAGTGACCCACATCAGCCTCATGTCCCACCTGGCTACAAAACGGGACAACTGCCGTCCCCCTCATGTGAGAGCATTGCCACGCATGGAGGGGCTCCTCGCCCACCGGCTGTAGGGTCCCCGTGGCAGCGCTGGTGCCTGGGGGAGTGGGGGGCGGTGGTGGTCCCTGCCCCAGAGGGTTTCCTGTGCTAATATTTCTTACAGTTTCCAGGTTCCAAGTAAGTTCCCCCTTGAGGTCTTTAACCCCAGAAGCCAGACGCACTTGATATTTGTAATGCACTGTGGTTCTATAATCTGACTAACCCAGGCAGTGGAAATTTGCTTAACAGATTTGCATGCTGTTTTCAGATTGTACTCTGTCTCTCCCTCTGTGTATGTGAGCATGAATGTGCCTGAGCCACTGACTCGCTGTCCCTCCATTTGGAATCAGAAACCGGACCGCCCGATGCCCAACACTCCTTTTTGGAGGCAATTTGTTTTTAAGCTAAGACAGTAGTGTCCGCTGCCCAGCCGGTGTCCCTGTCCAACTGCACTTGGGGGAGAAGGCAGGCGAGCCTGCCAGGGGAGCACAAAGCAAGTGCAGACAGACAGGGGGCTCCTCAGAGTTCGTAGGAAAACGGCAGGAACAGATAATGGCATTTTTCCACAGCCTTTTTGAATCCCCACCAGAATCCACAGCATCTGCAGCCTGACTCTTGCCTGTGGCATTGGAAGCCACACAATGCCAATGCACACACACACACACATTCACATGCATACACACATACCCACACATACACAGCCTGCACACATATCCACACCCACACACATTCACATGCATACACACGTACCCACACATACACACCGCCTACACACATATTCACACCCCCACATATTCACATGCATACACACATACCCACACATACACACCGCCTACACACATATCCACACCCACACACATTCACATGCATACACACGTACCCACACATACACAGCCTGCACACATATCCACACCCACACACATTCACATGCATACACACGTACCCACACATACACACCGCCTACACACATATCCACACCCACACACATTCACATGCATACACACACACCCACACATACACACCGCCTACACACATATTCACACACACATTCACATGCATACACATGTACCCATGCATACACATGTACCCACACATACACACCGCCTACACACATATTCACACACACACATTCACATGCATACACATGTACCCACACATATACACCGCCTACACACATTCACACACACACATTCACGTGCATACACATGTACCCACACATACACAGCCTACACACATATTCACATGCATAAACATGTGTACACCCAGGACCTATGCATTCCCACACACACTATGCACATGCATACACACGTACCCACACATACACACCCAGTCCATACACATTCACACCCACACACACATTCACATGCATACACATGTACCCACACATGCACACACAGCCTACACACATTGACACTCACATACGCACATATTCACACACTCCCCACATTTTCTCACATACACACACTGTACAACACTCCATACCCATATATTAGACACACACCACACTCACATCACACATCAAATTCACACACTCTCACATATACACACTATCCAACACCCCACACAAACTACTCATACATCAGACACACACACCACACACCACATACACATGTACCTGCACACACATTCCCTCTTACACCACTCCCATAGTACATCCTCAACAGACCACGTGAACCTACTCACAAACACCCCATACACCTCATCAACATAGATTCTCATACACACACGCAGACTTAGTCTGACATACACTCACACCGCACACACACGCACACAACACACAGACACACACTTCTGCCAGGCATGGGCCTGTGGAATATGAGCCCTTGTTCAGTTCCATTCCCAAACCAATTTCACTTAAGTCAGTCAGATCCCCTCCGATCAGTTGTCATACCAAATCCAGAATATTCTTACTCAGCTTAAAGCCTCATCAGTGTGGAGGACCAGCTACCACCGACTTAGAACACGACTCACTTCCATCCCCAGCGTCCACCAACGCAGACCCGTTTGTTCTAGAAACCTGGGTTTTTTGACCCGGGCGCTGCTGGCTTTCTGCAGTCACCATGCAGCAGCACCTTCTGGCTGCACGGGTCTCGGCGCTGCTCTCTGGAGGTGCAGGCCGGAGGCCAGGTGGCTTTGGGGATGTGAGGCCCTCCTCCCAATCTGGCTCTTGATTACCTCCTGCGGTAACGCAGGCTTGGGCAGGGTCTGGAGGGGGAGCGGAAGGAGGAGGGGTGCAGTCCTGCACCTCGAGGTGTCTCAGTTACATGTTCATGCTGGCAACCACAGCCGGTCCCAGAGATCGCTTCCTTACCCAGCAGGTGACTTCTGTTCCCGTGTGCACCTCACTGACGACCTTAACAATTGTGCAATTTTAGGGACCTTTGATTGCAACGGCCTTTACAAATGGATACCATTGAGCAGGTGCTTGCGTTGCCAACTCACTCTGAGGTATTACCGTCTGCCGTGTCCCCGCCCCATGGGCGTGCCCGTGGATGTATGTGCCCCGCCCATACATCTAAGCACACGCCCCTCTCTCACCACTTCTGCCTCTCCTCTGCGCTCACCTGGTCTCCCCTTTCCGGACCCCTGGGCGGGTGGGGTGGGCAGACGCCCACAACAACAACGCAGTCCAGCCCTTTGACCCCGCTCTCCAGCGTGAATCAGGGCACCCCCACCTTTCGCCCCCTTCCATCTCTCTCTCTCTGCTCTTCGCTCTTCATCTTCCTCACCCTCATCTTCCCCTGTCTCCAACCAAATACCATCACGAGCGTGGGAAACTGGAAGGCGACTGGTGCTGTGTGCCCACCACCACCAGGGCAAGGAAGGCTTCTTCCCCCAGGCTTGCCTCCCCAAGACCCCAAGTACCCCTTCGGCTCCCCAGGGCTCTGTGGGTGGCCAGCCAGTGGGGTCTCTGCTGCCAAAGCACTAGACTCCCACCTTTTCAGTGAAAAGAAAACATTTTTTGCCAGTACCTACTGACCAATTACTCAGATCACGGCACGGAAAGGCAAATTAAATGAACAGCATCACCTGCGTGACGTGGGTTTGGATCCCTGCCAGTTTCCTAACCTTTTACTCAGAGCTCAAGCTAATTAAACGTTTCTTAAAATCACTTCGATGGGGATCTGGAGGGGGTGGGACGGAGGAGAGGGGAGGTTGTGGCTGGCAGTGTAGAAGCCCCTTGCCACGTCCCTGTTTGAACAAACGATACCCGTGGTCCTCGGCTGGAACTGGGATGGAGGAGGGGCTGTGCTCGGGAAGGCCTTACATGTACGTGTCAGTTTAGGGGTGATCTTTGGGAGAGTGCGGGTGGGTGCTGCAGCAGAGGCCTGGGAGCTGGAGGAGGCCAGGGATGAGCTTGCCCCTTTGGGCTCGCCATTAGATCACAGGCACCGCTTCTCTAGAGGGTCACGGCAGGTCCAGGGTGCTGTAGGCTGGGACCAGCCGAGACACCCAGGTGCACTGGGCCCCACCAGTCGCCCGGATTGCTCTAATGTTGCTAACAGAACGGCCTCTCTTAACCCAATAAAACATGTGTGTGAATTCTCCCCACCCCTCATCCCCACCCACCTCCTTTTGAGCACTGACCCAACCATCTCTGGGCAGAGCCAGAGGCCCCACTGGGGCTTTGAAGGAGAGCTACTCACTACTAATTCCATCGGATTAGGGAGTTTGGCGAGTAAGGGTCTGAGCAAGGAGGGTGCTGGCTGAGTCCAGAACCCCGAAATTGGAGGCAGCGCCAAGCCATCCCTTGGTGCAGCCAGATAGTGGGTTCCTTAGCCCATCAGCAGGGGGAGCTGATGGGGCACAAGGCAAGAGGCTGGCCTGGCCAGTGCCACACCCCCTGGAACAGAATGGGTGCTAGCCGTGCCTAAACCCAGCCCCCCCCCCCCCCCCAGGCCCATGCAACCTGGCCAGAGGTCTGCTCCCAGCCTCCCCCAGTGTCCATAGAAGGGTCAAGTAGCCACACTCCCGCCTGGATTAAGTGAAGTAAATGGATTGAGTGGCTGTAGTGCAGCAAGTAACAGACCCAGTGGCCTGGCAGAAAAGCCACCCACACAGGGGGGGCTTATGAAGGTTCAGTCACCTCCCCTCTGGGGGCCTTAGTTAGCAAGTCTATAACCGGTGGGCCTGTTTGTATTCGCCATGACCCAGCCTGGTGATGCACTGGGTCTGTTTTTAAGTGTCCTGACCTTGAATCCCTGGCATGTGGTAGGCTTTTAAAAAATAAATGTATATTTTCAGTTCTGACTAGCCGTCGATGGGTGTCCCATAAAGGCAGAACGTTTGAAAGCCGGTCTAGGTTCGAAACAGAAGTTTACACAGAAAAAAAGCGACACCAATCCGTAGTCAGTTCACTGATGCAGCAACCCAAGCCCAAGATAAGTCCAGCTGCCGGCCTCATTCCCGGCCATTGCCCTAATCAGAGTGGATGTTGAGGTGTAGAGCTAGCTGCCCTCTGTCCCCGCCCCGGGCACCAAACTTAAATGTCCTTTTCCCCTCACTGCGGTCTCAGCAGGCCATCAGCCGGGCAGAGCCTCCCCCCTCCTAGCCCAGCACAGAGGGTCTTTGAAAAGCACGAGTTAAACCGTTGGAATAGATTGCATACACATGGTCCTAACACTCCTTCTCTCTCCTCCCACCCCGTTTCCTGGTCCTCTTCTGGGCGTGCCCGACCCTCGCCACTTTGCAGAGCATACCTGGATGTCCAGGCAAGACTGGGCGAAGTTTCTGAGCGGCCCTTTGTTTAGGTGACGTCATCAGACCTGGACCCCCCCACCAGCCTCACCCCCCTTCCCAACCAGAGATGGCTCCCTTCGGATAGAGAGCGGACCGCATCTCAACATCTCACCAATCTGCTGTAAAATAAGACAACAGCTTTAAATGTGTACATAACCCACGATTTTGGTTTCCTTTTTGCTTTGTTGGATTTCTTTCTCATTTGTTGCTTTCTGTCTGTCTTTCCTCGATGGGTCCCCTCTCTCTCCCGCTTCACTTTTGGAATCCCTTTGAATCACATTTGGTAGTGATTTTGAGTTAGTCCAGTAGTCAGATAGCTATCATATCTAGTCAAAAGCTAACCATAGGATACCTGTTATATTAAGGAGTTAAATTTTTTTTGGCTTGTTTGATTCTGCTCTCACTTTTAAAGGATGCTGAGATGGGAATGTACCTCCCCGTCTGTGGGTACCCATTCTGAGACTGTATGAATTTTCAGGTGGAACTTTCTAGCACACACTGAATCGTCGAGGTTGAGCGAGGCGGAGCGGGAAGCGTGCGTTGTAGACCCAGTGAGACGTCGTAGGCTACTTAGCAGACAAGCAGTTCTTTCCGTGATGTCTCTTTGTTAATCTGAGTCTCTCTGTTTTCGGCAATAAGGTGAGGATGACAATGTTTTCAGTGTCCTCCTTTTCTATAAGTGCTTTTTTTCTGTTGAAAGAGGTGATATTATAAGGTTTTTTGAAATTGTGAATTCTGAAAGAGAAACGCTGTAAATACAATTCCATTAACTACATAGAAACTATTAAGAAATAATCAAAAAAAAAAAAGCTATTTTTGTGAGGGCGTCTGTCCCAGGCAGTTTGAATGCTGTGCAGAAGGAGGAAGGGAGGGGGGTGCAGGCAGCGACGGAGCTGAAGACACCCCCTCTTGGCTGCCAGGGCGGCCCCAGGAGAAGTGAGAGCCCCCTGCTCCTTTGTCTGTGGGAGAACCCTAAGAAGTGTACTTGTGTCGTACCAGCATATCAACCTCGCGTCTGGGCACAGCTTCAAATGTCACCGTCGAGTTAGATTTTTATTTAAAAATATGGAAGATAAAAAACCCCGCTTTCCCAAGATGTTTTTTAAAATACAAAGCTACAATTTTAATATTTAACGTATTTAAAATTTCAAAGCACACCTGTTTGGCTTGGGTGGGGGTAGGTGGGGGGCATTCTTTTTTCAGTCTTAATTTTTAACTTGTGGTCATTTTCTATTGTCCAATCATTTCAGCACCTCCAAAGGTCTCTTGGACACTTGGCCTCTCTTCTCCCTCCCCCTCCCCTGCCCCCATTACCCACCCACCCCCCCTCCCCGCCCACCGCCTTTCCCCAGCTCTGGGGGCCCAAGGGCCAGGAGTGGCTAAGTCTGCATAAATGAAGCCTTCTTCTCCATCCACTTTCTATTGACAAATTAGTAAAGCAACCTTTTGGTTTCTATTTTTTTTTAATACCTCAGTGCTGCAAGTATCACCAGAGAGGCTATGGGAGATTTTTTTTTAATTTATTGTAGATGTAAACAGAATTTAAAAAAAAATAAAAAGTATAAACATCACTGCACTGTGACTGGTGGGAAAACTGACAGTTCCCTGTTTGCACATGTCTTGACATCGGCTGTTATAATATATGGTCCTCAGTTGGGGAAAGATACTTATGATGAAGGATACTTTTAATTTAACTTTTTAAAAAAATATTGGTAATAGGTCGGCAACAGCAACTATAGAAGTACAACTCAATAGACGGCATTAAAACATATGGTAGTGTGGATATATATTTTTTCTTTTTTAAAATGTGATATTGACGTTTTAATATTTTTTAAATTGTTACGTTTATAAATTTGGTACTTAAGGCACAGCCAGTAGGAGACACTGAATGCGACATTTATCCTAAAGCTGCTGCGCTCCTACTTTTATACATTTTACTAACAAAGCAGACTGAGCTAGACATTCACAGACCTGGTAGGACGAAAAAGCATCTTCAAACAAAAGACTCCGAAATGCTAACTCAGAAAGAAAAACCTTTTTCAATGCGAGTTAAACCATAGCAACATTTAGAGGGGTGGGGGGAAATTGTGCTTTTGTTGTTATTGCCCCCCCCCCCAAAAAAATGGTAGGTTGTTTGGTTAAGGTTTTTGGGTTTGTTTTTTTAATTTCTTCTTTTTTTAAAAAATTTCCAAACAACCAGGTTTAGTAAAATGCTGGGCGCTTTTAAAATATCAAAACGTGTTCAAGTAAGAAAATGGCAAAATGGGCATTTTATTGAAAAACAGAAACACACACACAGAGGAATCTTAAAAGACACAGTGAATTCCCCGACACTCAGCATCTAGACTAGGGGACTTTTTGTCCATGTTGGTGATGTGCTGTGCTCCGCTTTTGCTTTCTCTGCATCCCCATCACCTCGTAGACGACTCTGTCGGTCCTTGTCTGTTAATAATGTACAAATGGCTGTCCTGTAAGCGTGCTGTCCTGGTACTAGTGTCCGTGACTTTTTTTCTCCTCTTTCTTCTAGTACATATTGATAGGTATAATGTAATTAAGGTTTTTAAAAAATTAGACATAGTTATTCAGATTTAGGACCAGTAAGGATAGAACTTTCTCTTATTTATGAAAATAAATATGCTAATAATTTTGGGGCAGTTTTTTCCTTTAAAGTTTTGTTTTATTTTTCAATTTCAAGTTTAATTCTTTTGTTCTGTTTTTGCTGATCTGATGTGGTTTCAGCTAACCCAAGGTCTCACAATGTTAAAATGCCGACCGACTCCACGGTGTTTTGTAGCTCCCCGCCCCCCTAACTGTGAAAGGGGTGTGCCATACTACCTTAAATGCTAAAGCTAGATATGCAAAACTGGATTTTTTAATTTATTTTTTAAAAGAGGAGGCATGGTATATTAAAATGATTTTACTAAGAGAAAAAAATATTTTTTTAAGGATGCTCAGAAGAAATTGATAATCTGTGTGAATATGTTTTAGATGTTTATATACCTTTTGAAGAGACCCAGTAGCCATTGCACAGATCTCATGAAAATCTGGTATGTTTTCATGTGGCTACCTAGGTTGCGGTTCACGTTAGCCCCCGCCCCCTCCACTCATCTAGAAATCCATTCTGAACGATTTCGTTGTAAATTGTTTTTAGCTTTGATGTTCAGCCCCGTCTTTGTTTCAGTTAAGCTCAATGGCAAGTGGGGGGCTGCCCTCCCCTTCCCCTGGGAGGAAGAAACTCTCTTGGCTTCTGGCTTCCCTTAAGTTTTGAAATAGCCACCTGGGGGGGGCCTCTCTGGCTTCCAGGTCCATCTGCTTGGGGCCCCCAGAACCCCTCTCCTCCCCAGCCCAGGAGAGTGAGTGGCCGTAGCTTGGGCCGGGCCGTTCTGCCTGGGCTGGGAGCTGAGGCCAGGTCCTCCCCAGAGGCTCTCGGCCTTCCTCACGTCCACTGGGCAAAACCAAACAGCCTCGCCCGCCATTCCAGTTGGCTTAATTCAAACGAAGGCCCAACTGGCCTTTGTGTCTCTCTCCATAAGCTTCATCTTAATTCGAGCGCTTAGCTTGGACTTTAAGGTAGCATGGCTCCTACTGCCTCACCGCACTGCGGTTCACAGCCAGTGAACGTGACACGCATCTTATAGACTAGCATACGAATCATTGGATAATTGTTGGTTCTGATGACCTGAAAGGTGTTCAGTTTTTTTTTGGGGGGGGAGGGGTGCTCTGTTTGGGTTTTTTTGTGTTTGTTTCCTTTTTTTGTTTTGTTTTCTTTAGTTGGTCTTTTTCATTTGGGAATTTTTCTTTGGGCGTGAGGGCGGGGTGACAGTTGTTTTTTGTTGTTGTTGTTCCAAGTAGAAAAACAAAACCTAGTTTGATCTTTAGTGCAAACAAAGGCTAGGGACTTCACCTCCACCACCTCCACCACCACACTGCTTCATTCTGCCATTCACTCACTGCAGCGTAATCGAGAATAAAGCAATATCGTTTACTACATTTTTTATTGAGGGTCAGCCATGCTTTCTGTATTATATTGCATATGAAATTGTTTACAAAAGAAACACTAGCTCATACTTACCTTTCTCGTTGGAAATGGCGCACAGGGACAGAGGAGACTTGGGGGCAGGGGAGGGCGAAGGTAGGATCTTTTCTATTTTTATTCGTTTTTTTCCTCCTTGAATGTGCTTTGGAAGTCAGGCTATCCTCCTTAGGAAGGTGGAGGCCAGCGCGGCAGCCGGAGGGTAGGAGACGGGCGGGCCGCAGGCAAGCACACGGAAGAGAGGGCCTGGCGGTTTCCTCGCCCTGTCCCTAAGCAGAAACCAAGCAGAGGTCCGCTCAGCCCAGTCCTGGGCCCAGCAGACACTACACAGGCGATGCTGGAAGTTAAGCAATACTTTAATACTGTAATACGTTTGCTTTCCTTCTTTCTTTTTACCAAAAACAAACAAACATTCTTTTTTTAAAAAGTAAGCAAACTAAATAAAAGACACACACACAATAAGAAATAAAATACAACCCACCCCTGTGGGGGAGCAACCTTAATCCGAACACTCTCGTCAATTGTATAATCAGAATGTATTGTCTGCGGACAGGGTTTCATTTCCGGGAGGCAGGGGGCTCGTGTGAGGGGAGGAGGGAATGGGGACTGAGCGTCCCAGCGCCTCCCCCGGAAGGCTGTCTGCTACTGTACTCTGTACATACGTACCATCCTGCGTGGCGTCTGTGAGTGTCCCTTGTAGCGTGGGCTAGCCAGTCCGCCGTGCAGGTGTATCGTCAACTCGGAATTCCATATGTAATAGGATGCAGGTCTGAGCGTTTCATGTGGACATAAATGTATCTCAATAAAACGTTCCCTAGCACTGTGGCTGATCTCACCCTTACTTTTATACTTTAGTATGAAACTGATGAGAACTTTGGTAGTGAGTATTTTTTTTATATATATACATATATATGTATCTATATATATCTATATCTCTCAAGCATCTTTCAGGTCTTTGTGTGTGGCTTTCTTAAAGCCCTGTTGTAAAATTTACTATGTGGATGGCAGTCTCTCACATCACAGATGTGGAAAGTATAATTTTATATTTGTATTTTCAAATAAATAAGTTTGTGAAAGGTTTCCATCCTCTACTGTGGTCCAGAAATCAAATGTGTTTGTCTGACAAAAAAAATAAAATAAAATAAACTGTTTTGAACAGAGTTGTTTGGTATTCTTTTGCTTGGCGGAGAGGAGAGGAATTGGGAAGAGCTTGTGGCTTGGCGTGGGGGGGGGCGGGGTGTCCCCACAACCCTTTCGTCGTTGTCGCTTTGAATAAGCCGGCAAGGAAGCCTTGAGGTGGAGGAACATCCCCAGCAGAAAGGAGCCTCAGAGCCCGCGTGTCCCGTGAGACCCTGGACGCCAGAAGGGGAAGGGAAGCTGGCAGAACCAAATCCCACGACCCTTGAGCCAGGGGCACCGCGAGGCCTGGCCCCTGGAGTGGAGCGCGTTCTAACCCGGAGCAACCCCGGCACAACAGAGTGCCCACTGCCCAGTCCCTGCCCGCCCCCCAGCCACTGTTGCTGTCTGAGCCATTGTCGTAGTCACTGCACCCATCCGAGTTACTGAGGACCTCGCTCCTTTGCCTTGACCCTCCGAGTGACCAGTACGACGGCCTCGCCCCTCCTAAAAACGTGGCCCCAGTGCATGGCGCAGGTCTGGCCACCCTCCTTTCTAGCTGTGCTTCAAGGCAGACACGCGCTCTTCCGGCGCCCTGCACTCCCGCCGAGGCCCACCTCAGGCCTCCAGGGCCCTGTTTGCTCCTGGACTTTTAAAAAGAGGCCTTTTCAGCGGACTGAAGAGACCGGTATTTGATGTCGTGACCGCTGCTTCCATGGTGAGGCCATCAAATAAGACGAAATCCGTGGCACCTTTGGTAGTTTCTCCAGTGAGCTCGTCGTGGACCACGTGGTCCACTTTTTCTTCCCATGAGGTTGCGGTTCACACCAGTCGAAGGCAGGACTCTCTGATCTTCCTCAGTCAGTGCTTCAAGTACCCTTCGCTTGTAGCCAGGAAGGTGGTTATCCACCTCTGGGAGCTTTTTAATGAGCCCCCACCCATCCTGAGCCCACCTTCTCTCCCATGTCGCATAGCTCCTCAGATAGGTGCTCCGCGCATGCACAGAAGTGAGGATGGAGAAAGGAGGCAAGCCCGAGGTCCACTTTTCGCTCTGCCCCTTCATCTAGAAGCTAGCTCAGGGTCTCCGCACGGGAGGTGAGTCAGGGGTAGTTGCCGCAGGGCACTGACGGGCCTGCCAGGAATGCCTGGCAGACGCAGAGACCTGGGACAAAAGGTGGCCTTGCTGGCGTCCGCCACATCTTGGCTGGAAGCAGACTACTAGAAGGTGGTTAGCCTGTTTCTTCTGGCTATGCGCGCCATTGTGCAACAACATAAATCGTGGAGAACAGTTCAAGACAGGAGAATTCAAGAACACAGCAGTGCTTAGGCAGAACCTGTCCATAGACCACAGGCAGTTATTCAAACAGAACAAGAGGGTACTGCATGGGTTAGAAGCAGGAAAGAGGGGCATCTGAGTTAATTCCGTTCATCATATGATTTCAATCCATAAATCTGGGTTTCGCCCAATGGAAATGCATCACCTTCTGTACTTTCAACCTTCCATCTGTCAAACCACTGAGAGAAAACACAAGGACCGATAACACAGTTTGGTGAGGGCAAGTCTTAAAGCCTGGTGCCTGGAGTCACTCGGGCACAATCTGACCCAACAGAACTCCAGAGTTTTTAAGTCCAGGCCAAGGGTTTTGTAAGCGTGAAAGTGTGGGCCTGAGAGTGGTGTCCTTGTTGCCCCTCCAGTTCCTAGAAAAATTGTAATCCGCAGCAGGTAGCTTTGTTGGGACTCCCCTTCTACTTCCTGGCTCCTGCTTCATCCAGGTTTATGTCAGGGCCTCCCTGGTACTGTGGAAGCCCAGTCAAGAAAGTAGAAGACACCCCTCTTTCTGTGCATTTGGGTCAGGAGAACTGAATTCCAGACCCACTTCCTACAGGAAGGAGCTTCCAAAAACTCATGGAAGCCTCAAATTAAATAGAATGGCATTTTCCCTCAAGCTTTTTAAAGCTCTCCTGTTTGGTCACAGGCAACACACTGTGGCATTCCTGTGTCTGTCGCATTGTTGCTAATTTCATCTGTTGGGATAGGCTGTGTCACATTGTGTGAGTCTCCGCTGGCCCAGGAGAGAGTCCGGGAAATCCGTCTCCAGGGACACGAAAGAAGAAGCAAAAACCAACCATCTCCTCCCCCGTGATTTCTCAGCTCGCAGGGTGGTAAGGCCCACGGGGAGGGGCTGAAGGAGAGAGGGGGCAACAGGTGAACCACTGTAAGGCTGAAGGAAAGAGGGTGCAACAGGTGAACCACTGTAAGGCTGAAGGAGAGAGGGGGCAACAGGTGAACCACTCTAAGGCTGAAGGAGAGAGGGGAACAGGTGAACCACTGTAAGGCTGAAGGAGAGAGGGGAACAGGTGAACCACTGTAAGCAGGCGAGTCCCACACTCAGTCAGCCTTGTGGGCTGCTCAGAAAGAGTGGACACGGGCCCGTGGTCAAGTGACCACAGAGGAGCGCACTGAAACCTCATTCCCAGGACACCGCGCTTCCGTGGCGGCGGCAGCCGGAGGGTGCTTGGGGAATGGAGAGGGACTGGGGCCTCTCCCCACGGGACAACTGAGTGAATGCAGATAAAACCAAACGCCAAGGGAGAAACTAATCAATTGAATGGAAGACTGTTTGAATTCGCAAACTAGAGAAAGAAAGAAAAAAATCAAAGTAGAAAGAATGAATCCAGGTGTAACCATCATTTTTCTAAAGGTGAGTGGATGTAATTTTCTCCTATTACAAAACAGATGGTATTTAGCAAGAAACAACACCCAGGTGTATGGTGTTCATAGAAGTACACTTAAAGTGATCAAGAGGTTGAAAATAAAGGGGTGGGCCAAAAAAGGAGGCAAAGGCAAACAACGGTTATTTTTAATTGGATTTATTTTTCTATGAAATGGTGAGAGTGTGCTTTCTAGATACAAATCTTTAATCAGATGTGTGTTTTTTCAAAGTTTCTCCAAGTCTCTAGATGGTCTCTCTCTCCTCTTAATATCTTTTTAAAAAATCATTTTATTAGGGGCTCTTACAGCTCTTATAACATTCCATGCATCCATTGTATCAAGCACATTTGTATCTATGTTGCCATCATCATTTCCAAAACATTTTCTTTCTACTTGAGCCCGTGGTCTCAGCTCCTCTTTTTTCCCCTCCCTCCCACCCTCATGAATTCTTGATCAATTATATATTGTTATTATTATTTTGTACCTTACACTGTCCATTGTCTCCCTTCACCCACATCTTAATACCTTTTTATTCTCTTAAGAATGTTAGCTCTTCAAAAGATATTAATTTTTATGACCCTCAGTTTATGAATTTTTATAGGTTGTTATGACATACTTCCTAACTAAATATAAAGCACACAACCATAAAAACGGTCAACAAACTTCAGGCCCCGATGCAAGGCATTGACACCCTACAGAAGGTCGTGAAAAGACAAAATTAAGGGCTGGGGTTAAAATACACGCATGCACATCGCAGACTTCATCAAGAGTTTAGAGTTTCCACAGGCTGTAGGGAGAGGGCTCATCACCAACATGTCTAGAAAACTACAACAGCTTACCACGGAAAACACCAGTAACCCAATCAAGAAATGAACACAAGACATGAATAGGCTGTTTACCAAAGACAGCATCCAGGCGGCCAGCCACCACACGAAGGAATGTTCGCCTTCATTAGCAATAAGAGAAACCCAAATGGAAACAATACTGAGAACTCCTCACACAGACAGTTTTAGCAAAATTCAGTCCAGTGATATATGCTGGAGAGGACGCGGAGAGATGGGAACCATCCACACTGCTGTTGGAACTAGAACTGCACAACCTCTGTGGAAACCAGCTCGGCATTTCCTGAAGCCTGATGATCCAGCCACCTCTTTCCTGGGAAACACTCTGAACAGATGAAGCCTACCCCAGGAACGGAAATACGCACACCTTGGTCTATTGGAGCAACGTCCGTAATAACGAAAACATGGACACACACAAAAAATCCAATTATACAGGAATGGATGACCAAACTCTGGCGCTTCCATACAATGGAATATTTATTATGCACCAATTGAAAACAGTGCCAGCTCTCCTAAACTCCCAAAGACGTGGACCAAACTAAAGAGCATTAGGCTAGGCAAACGTAGTCAGTCTTACAAATAGAAATATTTAATAACCGTCATTTTCAAGAAAAAGAAAACGTGTTCTACACCCAAGGTTAAGCCTTTGAAAGAGTAGGAGGAGGTCATGGCCGGGCCAGGAACAGGGAGGGGAGGGATGGGGCAGTAAGGAGCGAGGGGGGGGGGGCTGGCAGGAAGAGGGAAAGAACTCCATTGATGGAGGCCTCACGGGATATTGTTGCTAATTTCATCTGTTGGGATAGGCTGTGTGACTATGTACAATGTGCTTAAAAATAAGACCGAGTCCTTACCTCTTACGCCTGAATAGTCTGAGTGGCCAAAAAAAATCAAAAGGAGGGAAAGTCACAGAAATATACTTGTAAACTTTGGTGACCCATTGTTCATTTCACACATGGGGGGAAGTGTCCTAACTCAAGGCCACCAAAGTCTGCTCCTGTGTTTTCTCTACGTTTTGCACTAGCCTTTAGCTACACCGGGAGGCCAGGGTGGACGTGTGTGGTGTTTTGTTTTTGTTTCTAATTTGAATCCAGCTGATCCATCAGTTGTTGAAATGCCAAGAAAAAGGTCCTTTTCCTAATGAGTTATCTTGGTACCTTTGTCAAAAGTCAACTGACCGAATTTGGGGTGGATTTTTCTGGACACACTATTTTCCCCATTGGTCTATGTGTTACCGTATCACTCTGTCTCGATTCCTTTGTCATTACAGTAAATCTTGAAATCCACTAAAATGATCGCCCCCTTCCCAACGCTGATGGCGTTTTTCAATATTGTTCTGGCTAATCTTGTTTGTCTTTCCATATAAATTTTAGAATTCGCTAATTGATTTCGACACGACATTTTTGCTAGTGGTTTGTGGGGGAGTGCATTGAATGGCTGGCTCAGTTCTGAAAGAATTGGCTCTTTCACGGTATTGAGCCATCCAGTCCATAACAATGGGCGTCCTCTTTCCCTCATCCTGGCTTCAGCTGCCAGTGGTTGAAATAAGATGTGTCTAGGTGTGTCCATGGTTTTGATCCTGGTTCTTTGTCCCACTCCCTTGCTTGTGTTTTTTATTTACCCTGCTTGAGTTTTCAGACCTTCTTGTTTCTGTGACTGTAGATCGTGCATTATCTGGGGCAATCACCTTGCCAAATCCTTATTCCGCCCCCATTTGTGTATCTACTGGAATCCAGTTACATGTTACATTCAACCATTTGATCATGTCCCGTTCCTCTTGGATAGTTTTTCTCATTCATTCGTTTCCTCCTTGTGCTTCTGTCTGGGTAACTTCTAGTGATCTAAGTCAGCAGGAGAAGAAGAAACCCTCGCTGAAACACATTGGCATGGCTGCAGCAAGGGGCTCACACGTGGCAGGAGCCATCGGACAATGGCGCCCAGTCGGCCAGGGCTCCTTGTGATGCACAGGTCTCTGTACGTCAGAGGCACCTACTAACAAATGCCCCCTCCTTATGCCCACTGGTTCCATCCTCACCTGTGTCAAGTCTATTGATTAGCCTGTCCGAAGCAGTTTTGAGGCCCACACCCCGCCACACACACACAGAGCATTTCCATGTTAGTTTCTCATCATTTTCCTGTTTCCACTGTAATTCCCTGTCCATGTAGGTATGTCCACCTTTTCCACCATAGGCTTTACCATTAAACGCAGTTATTGAAAATTCTGTGTCGGGGTCACAGCTGAACTTGGTTATTGCTTTGTTTCTTGACAGTGAGTGGCTTTGTCTGGATTTTGTTGTGTATCTTGTGGTTTCTTCACCGAGAGCCAGACATCATGTCTAGAACGGTACAAACGGAGGTACCTATGATGTGAAAAATAATTGAAACCCACCAAAATGTGTACATGAGATGGATTCTGACCATTGACTCTACTTCTATGCAAACACAAACCAAACTCACACCATCCAGTTGATGCCATTCACCGTGACCCCCCTGTGCTTACTGAGCCTGCAGCCGTTTCTGGGAGAAGAAAGCCCTGTCTCTCTCCCCCGGAGCTGACTGGTGCCCCATGCATAACCCCTACACCACCAGGGCCCTCCACATGCCTGAGAGGCCATTGCATAGGAAGCTAGGCACAATGGGGCTTACAAAGAGAAGGGGAGGGGCAAGTATGCAAGACCAACTACTGGCTACTAGTACCATGAGAGATCCCTGTCCTCTCCCTTTTACTGAGACCAATGAACCCCAGTTCACAAGAGGGCCAGTGCCCCACCACCCAGTCACAGCTTTTGAGATTCAAATGGATTAAGTCGGGCTTCAAACTCACTGCTATCGAGTTGATGCTCATAGCAACCCCAGGGCCCCCCAGTGGTGTATGGAATTGTGTGTTGGGCTGCTAACTGCAAGGTCAGCAGTTCTAACCCACCAGCTGCTCTGTGGGATAAAGAGGAGGCGTTCTGCTCCTGTGAAGACTGATGGCCATGGAAGCCCTCCCCTGTCCTACACGCGCCTTCGGAGTAGGAATCGACAGGACAGCAGTGCGTTTGGTTCGGCTTTTGGCTTCAAACAGGAGAGAGAAGACGTGCAACGTTTGCAAACTTCAGATGAAAAACACACACATAGAAGTGTGGCTCTGGTCAGGGATTTCTTTGAAGTGAATATTGGGCTTCATAGGTAAGAAAACTTCATACAGAGCACGATAACTGATACCAATTTCTCTCCTTGATAATTATGCCCACCTCATTCTTCTAAGCCAAAGATTGGCATAGGACAGCCCATGAGCTATGTCAGGTCTGCCGCTTGTTTCTGGTTGTTTCAAATGGTCTGTGAGCTAAGAGCAGCCTTTACATGTTTAATGCTTAAGCTGGGTGCTCACATGAGGAACTCACCTGAAATGCAGATTTCTGTGTGCGTAAATGGAGGGGCAGTGGGACAGGCCAGCTTTGTGCTGCCGTAGCAGTTACGTGGTATGACAGAGACCATATGGTCCACCAAGCCGAAAATACTTACTGTTTGTCCCTTTACAGAACATGTTTGCCACCCCGGATGGAAGTGTTTGAATCAATCTAGTCAGCACGGGAGCTGCTGTAGGATGCAGCTCTGAACATCGTCAGCGACCACTCCTTTCAAATTCCTCCAGGCAGGAGGCTCGCTCACCAGAGTTGTTCCTCCACGAAGGCACGCAGAGGTTACACGGTGGGCTGCCAGCTGCCAGAGCAGCCGCTGGAGACCACCAGCAACTGAGAGAGAGAGAGGCAGGCTTTACCGGGGCAGTTCCACCCTGTCCCCTAGGGTCTCCATGGGTCAGAATGGATCAATGGCAGTACATTTCGTTTGGTTTGGTTGATGGATTGGGGTACCTGCACTAGAATCGGGTGCCTCTGAGGGTCAGGGACCTTGTCCTTCCTCTACTCTTGGGGAATCTATCATGATAGGAGTCCTGGTGGCATGGTGGTTACGCTTGGGCTGCTGGCTGCAAGGCCGGCAGTTCCAAACCACCAGCTGCTCCTCAGAGGAAAATGGAGCTTTCTCCTCCCATAGAGAGTTGTGGTCTGGGCAGCCCACGGGGACAGCTCTCCCTGTCCCACAGGGTCCCTTGCCCCCATGGCAGGAGTTTGGCTTTGCTTGTTTTGTTTTGTTTTTAATGATGGTGACTCGGGATGATGTCCTGTCCCTCCCCCAGCAGGGAAAGGCTTTGGTTTCAGGGGGAAAATAGGCCAGGCTTCATATTTTGCGAGGCAGCAGGAATGCTGAAGTCCAGGACGAAGGCCATGCTGCTACAAGTACTGAGGACAGTGGCCTGAAAGGGCAGGCCCTCTTTGTGTATTTGCACTCACATCCCGGCGACCACTACCTACCTATACGGTTGTATTTGATTACAAGAGTGGCTAAGAAATGTTTGTTTGTGTTTTTTGGGTATCCATGAGCTCGGCAAAAAGCGGGGTTCTGTTTTTAAGGACACTGGTGGCACAGAGGTTAAGCACTTGGCCGCGGATCAAAACGGGGGCATTTGGAACCAGCAAGCCGCTCTGTGGAAGAAAGACGTGGCGGAGAGCGGCTCCCCAATGCTGGCCGTCTGGGAACACGTGCAGTGGGCGTCTCCTCGGTCCTGTGTGGGGTCGCTGTGGGTCAGACTTGACTCACGGCAGCGGGTCTGGCTTTGGGCATCATTTTGTTTTCAGGTGGCCCCGAGTTTATGAGGTCGTCCCCCAGGGCTCACAAAAGCAATGGGAGTGAGGACACTGTTGGCTCCTTGGTTCCGTCCGCCTACACGGAGCCCAGACACGTTGCTAAGGGATTTCCACCTCCCCTCTCAAGACTCGAGACACTTCTCAGAGTGGCTATGTTTGGGTTCCAGGGGCACCCCATTTGTTGACACTGGCATGACCCTCCGTGGGGACTAGGGACACCGCAGAAAACAGCAAGTACTATTCGTTTTGAGGAAGAATTAAATGGGTAGTTGGGGACGGTGAATACCTTTGCCACGTTTTGGAAGAAAGCTATGCACAAAGACATACTGTAGATCTTTTCCACAGCCCAAGTGGCCCGAAGATCCGTGTGCTTCCTGGGATACAGCATTGGCTGGAAAGCCCTGACTCTTCTTGTGGTTTCTCCAGACTGGTTCCAGGAACCCCCAGACTTGGCAGGTTCCAGCCCAGACTCACCTGGATGCTTGACTCAGCCTTGGTCCTAACCAATGTGTACGTAATCGGTTGCAGTGAATACTCTATTGGTGCTGGAAAGTTGTGAATCACTCCCGCGTGAATACATAGGTGACTTTGCACCGAATCTACGTGCTATAATGATGTTGAATTCAAAGCTACACACAGTCTTCGGGTACACGAACTGAGCCTTTGGTTTTGTCGAGAAAGAGGTACCCAGTCCGGGTATGCCATGGCTGAAAGAGGCCACGGAGAGCTACTATGAGCTCCTTCGCGAAGCAACGAGATCAAAGAGGGTCACACAGGAAAGTTCAGGGTAAATGGGGTCCCTGTTACTTTTTGAATTGAAAGCAGGGAGACCCCAGGACCATGTGGGAGAGAGGCAGCATGGTGGAGGGGGGAGCACTGGGCTTGCCTCTACTTTCTAGACATGTGACCCACCAGGGAGTGTGACCCCTTCCCTTCCCACCACATGCCCGGCCCTTTTCTCCCCACCGGAGCAGCTCAGGGTGTACGAGGATGGAGTAAGCCACGCCTCTGTGCTAAGGTACCGCCTTGCTCATTTGGATGCTAGGAATGAAGGCGGCTTGGACCACGGAGGTGCGGCCTGGGACCACCTTGGGAAGGCTCGCTTCCCTCCCTGCTCTGAAGAGCAGGCCCAGGGCAGCCCCAGGGCCACCAGGAGAAGACAGGCCCCGAGCGCCCGCTCCTGCTCCTTGTTGTCTGGAGGTTTGTGCCCTGCCAGGCAGCTGCCAGCTCCCACGACGCCGGAGTCAGCACCAACCACACACACTGGCTCTGTGGATAGAGAGGAACTGAACATGGAGTGTGGGTCACAGGTCTCTGAGGGACATCATGAGGATGACTCTGGGGAGGAGCAGAAAACACAGACCAACCAAGTACAGAGTGGAACCCCACGGCGAGCACACTGGCGGGGAGAGGAAGCAGACAGGGGAAAGGGTACCCATCTCCCGCCTCCAGCCCATCCTCTTTTGGATCAGGCAGACTGGATGAGAACCTGGGTGTTTGAATTGGGTGCTGGTGAGAAATATGGGGAGTCCCCTGGGCCACCAAAAGCACAAACTTCGTCTTGGAAGAAGTACACCCAGAACGCACCTTAGAGTCTGGGAGAGCGAAATGTTTGTCTCAAGCTCTTTGGACATGTTATCAGGAGCGGCCAGTCCCTGGAGGACAACGCAGAAGTGGAAGACCCAGGAGGAGAGGGACTGACCACGTCACTGCACAACGGGCCCACACGTATCGGTGGTCAGGAGGGCCTGGGGCGGCGCGGAGGGCTGGCCTCCGTGGCGCACGCTGGGGATGCTCCACACCAGTGAGCCGGCCAGACGGTGGTGCAAGGACCCAACCCAGCATCACGAGACACACGTGTGAAAGTTTTCCGTTCAAGAGGAACCATGTGATCAGATTCCTCCACCATTACAGAGGAGCCCTGGGGGTACAGTGGCTATGCCCAGATCTGCTAGCCATGAAGTCAGCAGTTCAAACCACCAGGAGCAAGATGGCACTTCCTGCTCCTGTAAAAAGTAGTTTCTCAAACTCACAGGGGCGGTTCTTTTTCTTCTGTTTTTATTCATTTTCTTGGGGCCCCTTACAGCTCTTATACCATCCCATACGTGAAATTGTATCAAGCACATTTGTACATAGGTTGCCATCATCATTTCCAAAAGATTTTCTACTTGAGCCCTTGCTATCAGCTCCCCTTTTCCCCCCTCGCTCCCCAATCCTCCACCCACATGAATCCCTGATCGATTACACATTGTCTATATCATTTTGTTTCTTACACTCTCTGTTGTCTCCCTTCACCCGTATTTCTGTTATTTGTCCCCTTGGGGGTGCTATATGTTGTGATGGGTCTCCCTTTCTCCCTCCAGGGTCAGCTTTCAGTAGGCATTGACTCAGTGCAGTGAATTAGAGTTTTTGGTTTAATTAATAGCTACTCTGGGCTAGAAAGACCCTTCAGTGTCATGTTAAAGATTCTGAATTTTGCCAGTGGCAATAGGGCATTGTGAATTTGAGTAAAGGGTGGTGTTAGCAATGTCTTCTCTGCCCAACCCAATCGTATCCACCCTATCTCTGTGGCCTCGCCACCGTGAGCCGAGCAGTCCAGTCGGAGCCACCCCACAGTTCTCAGCAGGCTCGGCTCGAGGCCAGGTCAGAGTCTACTGCATTCAGATCACTCCCCGTCTCCCAACACTCACACCCAGTTTCTCCCTCCCAAACCCTGCCTTTCTCCCGCAGGCACGCCCACAAGGTCACACTCAGGTTTTCAGACTCACCCTCGCACACCTACTTGACTTCACGCTTGTCTCACATTCATTGCCTCTCTCACACCTACCTCCTTTCTTCCCCTACACACTCACACACACCCATGCTCACGCCCTTAGACTCTTATGCTCATGCACGACCACCACCCCACTCTTGCCGCCTTCCTCACACTCCCTCCCCACCTCACCCCTCCCCACCCACCCACATTGGATCACATTACCGTTCCCCACATTCTCATTCCTGTACTTCCTCAAGCAAAGAGAGCAAGTCAGACCCCCCCACCCACCCACCGCCAAGAACCCTCCTCTTTGGGAGAGTACGTCCTTATCCAGAATGCTGCAGGTACCCAAGACACCCTGACTGAGAACACCTGCTCCCCAGGAGCCACCTGCCCACTCCCGGGCCTCAGTTGGATCCAATTTGCTCTTCTGGGACCCTGAGGCAGCCCTTCATTTCTTCGCTCCGATCCTCCCTCAATTCACACTGATGATGGAGGATACCCCAGCATCCCCTCCCAATCTCAAAGGCCCTTTCTCCCAGAACCCCACCTTGTTTCTGCCTGGAGCCCCAGGTTCCCCTCTGGCAAAAGAGAAACCCCCCTTTCCTCCCTAACCCACCGTTGCTTTGGCTTTCAACCCTGAGGGCAGCTCGGCTAAGGTTCCCATTCCATCCAACACCTGGGATTTGGGGCCTCTTGTTTACCTGGCAAGTGCGCAGCCTCATTACCTTCAGCTCACGTTGGTCCCTCTGCAAACAGTCCAACTATCACGTTTGCCTTGTCAGGACACACTAACTCTTTGCTAACCAGTTCTTCACAGAGCTGAAGAGCTGAGAGGTCTGTGAAGGGGCCAGAGCTGAATGCTTCTTGATTGAGGGAAGCTTAGTGCAGAGACTGCTTACAGAGGTGGGGGCGCGCTTGGGGAACCACCAAGGAAGAGCCACACTGCCTCAAGGCCTGAAGGCATTTAGGAGCAGAGCTTAGAGACACGGAAGAGGAGCCACCATGGGAGCAATAATCGTAGACCGCGGCCATTGCCAGGAGTTCAGGGCTGCAGGGAAAGAGAGGGGCCTCCCCCTGGCTCATCTCTCCCCTCCTGCCCTATGTTCTCTGCTGGAGCCGACCAGCATAAATACTTCCCTCAGCTGAGTTCAAAAGTAGACTGTAAGGCAGCCTGGAAATCTCACCCCAGTGAGGGGACCTCTTGGGAAACAGAGAAGCCTGAGGTGGGTGAAGAACAGATCGGGGCTCCGAGAAGCACCAGGATGTGGAGTCTTGCTGTAAAAATGATGTAAACTTCCACAGGTAAGTGAGGCCAGATCTCACAGTGCTGCCGTGCATGGCGCTGCTGCCTTCATTCTTGGAAGTGAGCCCCGCGGTGGGGGGGGTGGGGGAGGTTGGGGGGTTGTTTCTTGCTTCTGAGTCAGTGTTGACCGCAGTGACCAATACAGAGTAGATCTGCCCCTAGGGTTTCCATGGCTACAGGTCTCTGTTTCGTGGAATTGCTGGGTGGGATCAAACTGCCGAGCTGTCACAGAGCAGCCAAGCACTTCACCATGGTGCTTCTTGGAGCAGCCACTGCGCATTTCCACTTTGTGAGCCCCAGGAAGGTCTGTGACTTGCCCATGGCCACACAGAAGGTAACTGGTCCATCAGACTTGAGTGTCCTGGCAGCACCTCACTCAATGTAGCAACGATGAAGCATACAACTTTCCTCTAGTTCCTAAATTCTTCCTCTCCCCCCCACCTCCCACTATCATGATCCCAATTCTACCTTACAAATCCGGCTAGACCAGAGTTTGTACACTGGTACAGATAGCAACTGGAAACACAGGGAATCCAGGGCAGATGATCCCTTCAGGACCAGTGGTGAGAGTGGCGATACTGGGAGGGTGGAGAGAAGGTGGGGTAGAAGGGGGAACCGATTACAAGGATCTACATGTGACCTCCTCCCTGGGGGATGGACAACAGAAAAGTGGGTGAAGGGAGATGTGGGACAGTGTAAGACATGAAGCAATAATAATAATTTATAAATTATTAAGGGTTCATGGGGGGGGGCAGAAATGAGGAGCCGATGCCAGGGGCTCATTGCCATCAAGTTGATGCCGACTCATAACCACCCGGCAGGACAGGGTGGCACTGCCTCTGTGGGTTTCTTGGACGATAACACCACAGGAGTAGAACACCTTGTCGTTCTCATCTTTCTCCCCTGGAGCAGCAGGTGGTTTTGAACCGCTGGCTTTGTGGTTAGCAGCCCAATGTGTAACCAAGACTCTCTTACTCCTGGATAATAATATTAAATTGATGTTGTTATTAGGTGCCAACGAGTTGATTCCAACAGAACCCTATGCACAGAAGAGGAGAACGCTGCCTGGTCCTTTGCCGTCTTCACAATTGTTCTATTTCAGCCCATTGCTGCAGCCTCTCTGGCAGTCCATCACCTTGAGGGGCTGCCCCTTTTTATTGACCCTCCTCCCAGAATGGTGTCCTTTTTCAGGAGCTGGTCTCGCCTGACAACGTGTCCAAAGTACATGAGAGGAGGTCTCTCCCTCCTCACTTCTGAGGAGCTTTTAAATGTATTAAATTACAGATAATCTTCCCTTGAATAACAAACTCTGTTTGGTTTAACTATAAATTAATAAATGCTTATACCCATGAAATAATCCTAATATGTTTCCAGGAATTAGTGCAATAAATTCATGCTGACGAAGATTTTCATGTTTTATGCCAACCTTGAAAGGAAAATCTTTTTTCATTATTTATTTTTAGAAATCATTTTATTGGGGCTCGTACAACTCTTATCACAATCCATGGTGTCAAGCACATTTGTACATCTGTTGCTGTCATTGACATTTGCTTTCTACTTGGGCCCTTGGTATCAGCTCCTCATTTTTGCCCCTCCCTCCCTCACCAACCCTTGATGATTTATAAATTATTATTAGTTTTCCTTGTCTTAAAATGTCCAATGTATCCCTTCACCCACTTTTTTTGCTGTCCATCCCCCAGGGAGGGGGTTATATGTATATCATTGTGATCAATACCCCCTTTCTACCCCCACCTTCCTCTTCCCCTCCTGGTATCTCTACTCTCACTATTGGTCCTGAGGGGTTTATCTGTCCTGGATTCCCTGTGTTTCCAGCTCAGATCTGTACCTGTGTACATCCTCTGGTCTAGGTAGATTTGTAAGGGAGGATTGGAATCATGATAGTGGGGCGGGGAGGGGAGGAAGCATTAAATAACTAAAGGAAATGGGAGCGGGGAGAGAGGGGGAAATGAGGAGCTGATACCAGGGGCTCATGCGGAAAGCAAATGTTTTGAGAATGATGATGGCAACAAAAGTACAGATGTGCTGACACAATGGATGGATGTCTGGATTGTGATAAGAATTGTACGAGCCCCCAATAAAATGATTTTAAAAAAACACACAAAAGAACTAAAGGAAAGTTGTGTGTTTCATCGATGCCATAACAGGAAAATCTTAAAAGCAAAACCTTTCTAAGTATCTAAGGAGCTTAAGCTAGATTTCCTATGAAATATTCTGTGTTTAGGAAAATGTAGTCATGTTTATTAATCCCAGTATGAGAAGAAAGTAGGCTAACCCGTTTACGAAGAGAGTAATAACAACTGGAAGGACAGTGATTTTGTCCTCTCTTGCCTCTCATCGTAGCTGGGCCAGTTCAAACACGTGTGACTGATGGAGAAGGCCATCCTGCTTGGACTGCGGGGCGGCACCCAGGAGGAGGCCCTCCAGGAGATGGATGGGACAGTGGCTTCCAACCCAAGGGCGCTGATGAGGATGGCGCTGGGCGGGGCGGTGTCTCCTACTGGGCACAGAGTCAGCTCGGCGGCATAGCACCAAGTGAGCTGAGCCAGGGTCCCTCTCCTTACCAAGTCTCTGAAACACATGCTGCTCCTGAAAAAAGGTTTGAAAAGACCTCTTTCAGCTACCATTCCTTTTAAGGCAAAAGACAATAAGATCAATAATGCAGACATTCATGAGGTCCGCAATGAGAAAAACACCGTCTCACTATAAAGTTCAAACTCTCTGCCACTGAGGTGATAGATACCAGGAATCCCGGGGACAAAAACCTGAGGACGAAGCTAAGAGTGGCTTGAGAAAAGATTAGAAATGGTAAAGACTTGAGAGGAAATATAGACGAGTCAGATAAACCGTACTTCAACACTAATTATGTTTTCTACTTTGTAGGCCTAATTTCAAGGATTTCTAGGTAACTTACTGATATTAAATTGAGTTAAAAAATTGAGTCAATGGATAGCCATTATAATTAATATTCATAAACTCATAATTTTTATGCCACAGAGAAAGGATATAAAAATATAATTCTTTCACATCAAAATGGTTGTTTGTTTGGGGTCTGCTGATCCCTGATACCTGATCCCATCAACACCTCGTGATCACACAGGCTGGTGTGCTTCTTCCATGTGGGCTTTGTTGCTTCTCAGCTAGATTGCTACTTGTTTATCTTCAAGCCTTTAAGACCCCAGACGCTATACTTTTTGATAGCTGGGCAGCATCAGCTTTCTTCACCACATTAGTTTATGCACCCATTTGTCTTCCTTCAGTGATGGTGTCATGGTGTCAGCAAAGTGAGCATCACAGAATGCCAGGTTCGTAGAACAAAGTGTTCTTGTGTTGAGGGAAGACTTGAATAGAGAAAGTCTATGTGCTACCTTAACCTATAAGTATATGTACAGAGACCTATATCCCTACCATTATATATTAATATATTTACATATGTAAATTTTATGCCTCTAAAAATGTCTTTTGCCTCCTAGTTCTTTTTTTTTTTAAAGACAGGATAGAACTGCCCTTGGAGCATCTTCGAACTGCCACCCTTGAAGTTAGCAGCCTGATTTGTAACCACTATGCCCCCAGGACTTTGTCTTCTTCTTCTTTTTTTGTTTGCCTCCTAGTTCTTTCCTATATTTCCTTTTACTTTCCTCCTGTCTCACTGTCATGTTCGACCTTCATTAAGTTCTCTGTACTTCCTCTCAGCTACATTAGATTTGATGGAACCCGATCAGGCATTCTACACCCTCCTTACCATCGATTTTAGATCTCTTGTTGCTCCCTTGCCCCTGGGTTTGTTGGCTCCCCCCGCTCCTGCCTCTTTTCCCCACCTCCTCCACCTCTCTCCACCTCCTCCTCCTCTCCTCCTCTCCTCTCCACCTCCATCAGACCTGTTGTTTTATCCTCCGGTTTGTTTGTCCTGCCTATCTTATATAGATAGACATAAAAAAAATAAAGACAGAGAGAGAGAGAGGGAAAAACACAGCCTTTGAATAGTTTCAGGTCTGTCTGCTGACCCGTATGAACGTTTTCTGATCCGGTCTGATAGGAAGTCTGTCCCAGAATTCCCTAGGGTCTGTGGTGCTTTGCTTCCCTTGCTGTTCTGTGCTCTCCCTCCGTGCTATGCCCTGGTGTAGGAGGGACAGACCAGGCACAGTTCCCAATTCCAAGCTGTGTCTTGGGTGCTGCATCCCCCCAGCTCCCCACCTGTAGGTAGGGCTGTGGGTCAGTGAGGGGATGTTGTGTCTTGTGGTAGGGTTGACCTTACGGTCCTCTCTGTGCATTAGCTGCTCTGAGCAGGAATGTCGTCCTTGGAGCGTGGTGGACCAGAATGCTGTTTTGGGCGCGCGCGTGCGTGTTCTCTCTCTCTCTCTCTCTCTCTCTCTCTCGCTCTCGCTCTCGCTCTCGCTCTCGCTCTCGCTCTCTCGCTCTCTCGCTCTCTCGCTCTCTCGCTCTCTCGCTCTCTCGCTCTCGCTCTCCTCTTGGTTTACTCCTGTGTGGTCTAGGAAGACCTGTCACTCTCCCCAGGCTGTCTCTTCAGTGTGGTCCTCTGTAGTGCCTTCTTTTGGGGTGTGGGGTCAACGTAGCTGGGATAGGGCCTGTATGGCCCCACAGACCTCTCTGTTAGGTCCCTGCTTCGTGGCAATGTGCTGCCGTCAAGGCTTGGTGCACCAGGTTGAGGTCTAGTCCCTCTCTCCCTTTCCTGTGGAGACACACTGTCCCCCCCAATGCTTTCATCTCCCCGCCCCTTTTCCTGAAGGACAGGGATTCTAACAGGTTTCGTCAAAGGGAATTTATTTGATATGTTTAAATTCAAATTATGGCAAATGTTTGATAGGTTAATTTATAAGAACTGCTCACAGCTTTAATGTCAGGAGGCATTTAAAAATTAGATTTCTTCACTATAAAATAACAAAATTTTATTTAATTGCCAAAGTAAGAAATTGCTTTAATCTTCTATGTAATCTGCCTTAAAGACAAGGATTTGATGTCTTATTAGAATAAATTTCTGAGTTCATGCTGAAGGCACATGGCTGGGGAAAAAAAGGCTAAATCTTCACCTTTCAAAATCTTAGATTAAATAACTAAATACTGTTTCTCAGTAACGTGCCTTAAACACCTGACAATGGTGAAACTTTGAAAAATCACAAAAGGCTTATTTCTGTTTTACTGAGAGAAAAGTGCTCAGGGGAAAGAAAAGCTTTCTTGAATGTGTCATGAGGTGAGTGAGAGAGGCCGCCAAATCAGGCGAAATGTTCTTTGGGTTGAATCTGTCCGTCAACAACGCTTGCCTGATGCTAGATAACAAGCACATCATTTCATCATTCAATTGCTAACTTGATTGCATTTGTTTCCTTTAAATCAAGCCTTGTCCAAGCCAGTGGATGTTACCGGGCATTCACATCGTGACGTTTTGTTATTACTATTCAGATGTTTAGAGAATTGATCATCTTGGTTTAGTCTAGGTATATCTTGACTATTTGCTTTTATGTCTCAAGATTATTTTATGTTATACTTGAAGCTCTTGAAAATTAAAATTAATCATTGCATTTAAAGAGATTTTTGTCGAATGTTTTTGGTTAACTGACTTTAACTTGGCTTTGCTTTACTTGTGTAGCCTCATCAAGTCTTCCACTTTTAAGAATGATTCTTTTTTTAAAAATAAATCATTTTATTGGGACCATACAACTCTTATCACAATCCATACATACATCAATTGAGTAAAGCACCCTTATACATTCGTTGCCCTCATCATTCTCAAAATTCGCCTTCTACTTGGGTTCATTTTCCTTTTTCCCCTCCCCCTCCCTCCCCGCTCCCCCCTCCCTCACGAATCCTTAATAACTTATAAATTATTACTCTATCCTATCTTACACTGCCCGGCGTAAGAATGATTCTTATAAATTAATCATGATTGTTTTTAAGTTGTCTTCTATAGGTAAATTTTACTTTGCCGACTCATTAAAAGCATTTGATCAAAATAGTGAAACGAAAATGGAAGTGGCTTAAAAAACAAGGACTGTACTAGATCTAGAAAAAGGACTGGACTATGAGGGGGCTTCACGTATTTTGTGGAAACATTTATCTCTTCATTTCATTTTTCCATGAACTTGTGGAAGACTCCTCGTGTTTCAAAAATGGGACTTGGCCCACTCAGTCAAGATCTCTAGAGCTCTTCTGTGCCCATGGACAACCTTCTAACTGTCGCCGATCCAGATTTGCATGGAGCCAACATGAACTACAGAGGACGTGGTAAGCTCAAAAAATCACTACTCTGCTTATGTGATAATATTGCTGATGTTCAGTGTTTTGTTTCCGGTATATAGGAAACTATTTATTTTTATGTCCCTCTTTTAATGTCAAAATCAGCTATTTTGGTAAGTAATTAACGCAAGGTTTTCTACAGAATATCTCATGGTAAAGTTCTTCTTATCTCCAGGTTATTACTATGTGGCTAGCCCCAGTGGCCGCAGCTTGGTTCCATGACTCTAAGGGGTGGTTTCAGTTCCTGTCTAGTTAATTAGCGGATGTAAGATAGGATCGAGTTGGATGCAAGATAGGATCGAGTTGGATGCAATATCAAGTACCGATGGACTCAGCTTTTCTAGGGGGCAATCCTTTATAAGTGCTGGTGACTCCCCATCTGTATGTCAATGGTCGCATCATTGAGCTTCTGTTTGGAAGATGCTTGGGCACATGTAGAAGTGCTGACAAAAACGTGTTCAGAATATCTTCAATGACTCGTCCATGAGCTTCAAGAAATAAATGCGGAAGTAAGTATGATGAGAGAAGTCATTCTTCAAAATCAAATGACCCTTGGCGTCTGTAGTACTGCAGAGAGGGAGCTGTGCCGTCGTTAGCCCCGCCGGTTCATGATGGCAGGGTCAATGCCACTTTCTGTGTTTCCCATAGGCAACGCACAGTGTTGAATCTCAATGACCCCATTCCTTCCTGAGCTACAATGATAAATAATCGGTTTTCCTCTCAGGGTGGATGGTAGTAAAATATGCTACTTGGTGGGGAGTGGGGTGGGTGGGAGCGGAAGCTTTATATTACTCCTTACTTATATTATTGTGCTTATACAATTGTGCCATTTTACGATATATCGTGGAACATATCTTATTTTTCGTGAAAACCCACTTGATCCTCCACATAAAACAAGGCAGGTTTCACTGGCTTTCATCGATGATCATTTGACTTAATCACCTTCTTTTTGACCCCTACGGTTTGTTTCATCTTGACCTCTATAATGCTGTCCGGCCGGAGAAATGTCCCTCAAATGCAGCCTTGGCCTTTAAGAGGATCCATCAAAACCTGCATATAAAGAGAGGTGAAGAAAGTAATCTTTACGAACCAAAGCGCCTCAAGAAAGCAACAAAACCCCTAGAGTACAAAGACTCTTCCATAATGGCTGATCAGTGGCCCCCAACTAGAGTCTTGATCTATCGGGGGAAATGTCAATGGGAAAGTCTCAATCTGGGGGCATATGGGTCAGGTGTAAGAATGATGGGGCCAACATGCATTCCCAGGAAACAAAAGGTCGGGAGATCAGTTATGAAGGATGTGTCAATATATGAGCAATTTGCTTCCTGGTGAAAAAATGGATTCATGACTACAATCATGCATAAGTGACGACAATCAGGTAAAATCAATAATAGCCACGCAGAGCCAACCTGCTGGTGCCACTCGCAGTCTCGGTGGCAACTCCTCCCTCTCTAGCCAAGTGGCCAGTCCTTACACTTCAAAGGACTTCAAACCGAAGCTGATCCTATCTACACTCATTAACTCCCTACCTCTCCCTTGTTCTCTGTGTCCAGGGACTCTTCCCTCCAGTTCAGTGACTGAGTGCTTTCAGTTTTACTTAGGACGAGCTATGATTTCTCAATAAAACCCCATCACTTGCAGACTTCACAGAATGCAAGCTATTCTTCCTCGACAGTCCCACCACCCTCATCCTCGGCGTCTGGCATTTGGAAGGCTTTCAGGAAACACTGGGTGAACAATGGATGGACGAAGCGTGTGGTTTTCGTGTGTCTTTTCCCTTTTCTGGAAACGTCCTACTGTGTGCCAGTCTCTCCTGGCACCTTGTATTTTCCCCTCACACTTTGAAACCAATCAACAGTGTTCTACTAACTCCATTCCAGGTTCGGTAACACAAGCTGTCTGAATGAGAAGAAGGGGCCTCATCGTGGACCCTAGGGTGCTCCCGTTTCATTGCTGTGCTCTCACGAGTCACCTGTTTCCCCCTCCTGTCATCCCTCCCGTGAGATGCTGTTGAGCTGATTCCGGTTCACCGAGACCTTCTGTACAAGAGACAACGATGCAACCCCTTGGTCCAGCGCGTCGCACCGTCGTTGCTAGGTTAGAGCCCATCGAGGCAGCAACGGTGCCGCCTCATCTTGCTGAAGGTCATCCTCGTCCTCGCTGCCCCTCTGCCTTACCAGGTATGATGTCCTTCTCCAGGGACTGCTTCCTCCTGAGGACACGCTGAACGTACATGAGACAAAGTCTCACCATCCTCCTTCTAAGGAGCATTCGGCTGCATCTGTCTTGAAAGGCCACCGGCTGGTTCTCCTGGCAGTCCGTGCCACTTTCGATATTCTTTGCCAACACCATCATCTTTCTTCCTTGTACTCATCGTTACTGAAGTAATTATTTCTTTTTCAATTTTGGCCCAAATGCCCACAACTAAACATTCTCCAATTCAACAACTCTACACGCATAGGCCAGTGCCCTCGGTCATACTCTTTGTGCTGTACCGCCATGATGACGTCCCTCCAAACTCCCGCCACCAAGCCCCCCGCCATCAAGTTGATTCCCACTCGGAGTGACTCTATAGAATGGGGTAGAACTGCCCTGTGGGGCTCTGGGACTTTTAACTGTTCACCCACAGAGTGACTGGTGGATTTGAACTACTGACCCTGTGGTTAACAGCTCAATAGGTAACCCGCGTGCCACCAGAGCTCCCTGGCAACCCTACAGGGCAGAATAAAATTGTCCCGTGGGTTTCCGTAGGCTGTAATGTATAGGAGACGTCGTCCGTTGGGTTCCTGCGCCTGCCATCCAGGGAGGTCCGCGTATATAGTCACCATCGATGTTGCTGAAAAGAAGATATTCCTAGCGAATGAATCATCGGTCTTTCACACCGAGTACGAGATGGTCCTTTGTTCGTTGACAGTCCCCTCCTCGAGGACGGGGGTGTGGTCCTGGCGAGGCTCTGGGGAACCCCCAGCGTTGTCTAGTTTCACCTTCTCCGGTTCCTGGAGGCCTGCCGGCTGGGGGCTAGCTCCCTCCTCAGACACCTCTTCCTTTTCCTCACGATTCGAAGCCCACTGGCCCAACTTTACCAGTCTCGTTCCTGGCCTGGTACTGCAATCTGAACGAGGAGACGGGACCTCGTCTGGACCTCAGGGGTGTGTCCTGTACATCCTTAGCCTCTCCTGGGCACCTTGCCCCTGACCGACGTTCATCTACCACATGTTGCTTCCAGATCACTCTCCTGGACGGAGAGGCAGACAGGAAACCGCAGGTGAGACGCCTGCTTTCTCTGTTACCTGGGAATGCCACTTAGCGGCAGACAGATCCTCTCTCTGATCTTTGCCTTGCTCAGAACAGGCCTACAAAGCCGTTTGTCCCCTGAGTTCTTGGAGTGTTTTACGGACTCCGTGCACTGTGACTCTCTTTGTAGATCTGGTATCTAGTGTACACCACAGGGTGTACGCTCTCCCCGTCTCCTGTGGCTTCACCTTCCAGCTTTAACCTGCTTCTTGTTTGATCTCATGGGTAGGTGTTCATGTAGAGGAGCAGCACATGTGCTTGTCTCGGATGGAAACAGTCTCCCCTTCCTGCTAGCTCCCAGCCAGCTGGCTCCTCTCCTCACAGCCAGGCCATCTCTTCTTGCAGATGCTTCCAAAAATATAGAGAAGAAAGTGTGTGTGTGTGTGTGTGTGTGTGTGTGTGTGTGTGTGTGTGTGTGTGTGTACACACTGGGCACTCTAGTAACATGCCCCCGTCTCCTCCTCGCCGAGACCGGCTGTGGTCTGTGATCGCCCCTCCCGAGTGCGTCTGTGAGAACTTTGGGACCTCCTTCCGCCATCTTCCCTTTCAGAGAGGGCGACATGAAAAGATGACTCTCTGTGTTTTTCTGTTTGGTCATCGCCTCCCTCAGCCTGAGAGCGCTCCGCGGGTGCCCACGCTTCTCCTTGTCACCCAAGACTCGAGTCACTTCCAATCAACCCTTTTCTGCTGCTCAGAACTCATTTCTGGGGACCAGTCCCTTGGCCATTCCCTTCCCCCGTCCCCACCACCCCACCCCGCCCCCCGCGCCCCAGGGAAATGGTCGACCAGATGCTTCTTTGAGGGCGCCCTTTGTTTTCCAGCGCCCTTCCCCTGCTCCCAGCAGCCTCCCTGGCCAGGGTGCTCCCTCCCCTGCGCAGGTCCCTGGTTAATTGCTGTGACATTCGCCGAGAGAGGAGCAGGCGAGCCGGCTGTCAGCATCCAAGCTCAGCAATCATCACTGATTAAAAACTAGTTACAAAGCAATGAAGACGGGATTCTGCATTAACCAAATGACCCCGTCCCTGGCCAAGCCCAGAGAGACGGGAGCCATTATGAGAGCATCACTTACAACGTCTGCAAACATTACGGGCTGTTTGAATTTCTGGGAGATTTACGAGGTAGTGAAAGCACTTGGCTGGATCCGACAGCTCGCGCGCTCCTTCCCTCCCAGATGTGTGGTTATGGGGGCCTGTGGGCTCCGGGCTTGTTCTCAGCGGCCCAGCTCAGCTGGCTGTTCCTCTGATCTGAGCATGGCCGCACCCAGTTGGGGCAAACAGCTGAGTGTTTGGCTACGAACTGAAAGGTTGGGGATTCGAGTCCACTCAGAGGCACTCAGAAGAGAGGCCTGGAAATCACCCTTCACAGGAGAGCAGCTTCCGAAGGCCCTGCAAAGCAGCGGGACTCAGTGGGCATCCACGCAATGGCAGCTGGTCTTCTGTTTCACTCACGTCTGGATAAAGGAGTCCCTGGGGCGGGGACCACGGTCCATGGCTCAGCGGCTGACTGAAAGATTAGACATCCACGCCCACCACATCCACCCACGGACCTTGTGGGAAGAGGCCCGGCCACCTCCTGAAGCCCCCGGGGACACAGTCCTACTCAGACACAAACGGGCCGCCTGCGTCCGCGTGGACTCAACCGCTTCTGGTCTTTAAGCCTCTGAATATACCGGCTTGCGCCGTGCGGCGATGCATCCTGTTGCCAATTTTCCGAGAATCTAAATTAGCGCAGCTACACTTAATACGGAACCCATCCTGAAGATAATTTAATCTTTCTTTAATGATTCCAAAGGCACGTTGAGGCCGTGCGCTGTTCAGAGGCATGGTGATGAGTATCAGCTTGGAATTAAAGAGCTGCAAGCGTGGCCCTGAAAGAACTGGGTGCAGGGAAGTGTGCGCAGCCACAGAGATGGGTGTCCCTGGACGGCGGCAGGGATGAGTGGGTGCAAAGGGCATGGGTCAGCCTGAGGTGGGATGAAAATGGGGGGCTCTAATCTTGGTCACATTCAATTCATGACCCTCCCCAGTCAGCCTCTCGCACGCCGGCTCCCACCTGCTCCTTCCTCACAAGAACCTGGCTGGTCCCGGCTTGGACCACAGTTGTGAAGGTTTCAGGTGAGCGGGGAAGTGGCCATGCCCTGGGGAAGGCTTCTGCGTCCATGACAGACTTCCCTTTGAAGTGTAACAGAAAGGAAGAGAGGAAGGACAGCCCACAGAAGGAGTCTTTGAAAGGAGAGAGTGGGCAGAGGCAGCGATCCTGATTGTGCGTGTGTGCGTGAGGGTAAGACGGCGAGAGCAGCGTCTACTTCACTGAGCTGCTGAGAAACCTACGAAGTGCTTTCTGTCTGGTGAAAAATTAATATGCAGGTAGACTCGCCGTCTGCATTTGTTTCCGCACCTGGGGAAGATTGAAATTGCCTTGCACGTTAGTCCGAGGTGACTAGAGAAGCAAATCCAGAGGCACTCGTGTGTAAGAGCGAGCTTTACATCAAAGAGCAGTTGTATACGGAGAAAACATCCCAGCCCAGTCCAGATCAAGTCCAGTATTAGCCCATACGTCTGATATGAGCCCGTAAAGCCCTCTTCAGACTCACGCAGCACTTGCAGTGATGCCGAATGCAGGGAGATCACAGGCTGGCGGGCGCAAAGTTGCGTGGATCCAATGACCGTGGCAACATCTCTGCACTGGCATGGGCATCCCCGTGGCTCCTCCATATCCCTGGGTGTGGCCCCTCCACAGCAAGGCCAAGCAGAGCGAGAGAGTGGCCCGCCTCCAGGGAGAAAGAGGCGAGGTTCCCAGAATCCTCATGAGTAGGCCACGCCCACCAGGAGGCATCCTCAGGCTGTGTCCTGATTGACACGCTCGACTCCACCCCTCACGCTTCATCTCCTCAAGTTGACACCACATTCTGTAACTTCCACCTCTCAACAATGTATGGCTGCTGCTATTTCTTTGAACGCCGCCTGATGTGGACACGGGGACCAGACGTCAGGAGCACGCAGGCCTGATTTTGTAAGGTGTTGTGGCAGTCTCCTTCAGGATCAGAGACGTCCCTTATCTAGGTACCCGGGGTGACATGCAGCAGCACCCTCCCTATTTCGCACCAGCTGAGGAGTTGCCTGGGGGCCCTCGCTGACTGGATGGCTGGAGGTGATAGAGGTGCTCAGTCCCTGGGGCAGAGCAGCATGAGGGAGGGAGGGAAAGAGATGCTCTGAGTCCAGCTGGGGGCCTGCCTTCACTTGTCTCTTTACAAGCCCCCCTCCCTTCTCCTCCCCATTCTAGCTCAGATGGGGGCACGTTTGGCTGAGGCAGGCCAGGGCAGGGATGTGGTGGCAGAAGATGGCCAAGGCCTCCACTGCACAGAGGCCCATTGGCCTGGCTCCATGGGCTTGTGAGACCTACATGAGCTTCTCTTTTTGACACGACCCAGATCCAACCCTGTCCCAGCCTTGCCTGCCGGCCCCCCTGGTCAGTGGTCCTCCTGCCTGAGGATTTAGGGAGACCATGGGCTGGGCCAGGCTCTGCTGCCAACTGGGGCCCATTCCCACTGCCTCACTCCCACCGACCTCTCCCCTGGGCTACCCAATAGCTGCCAGTCTGCATCCCCCACCCCACCCCCAAATCCGCCCCTCAGCAGCTGCCGGAATGGACATTCTGCACCACAACCTCACCACATAACGGTCCCTCCAGCCCATTAAGAAGCCCCCACACACCCCGATGTGGGCATTTTTGAGATCTGGGGAGACAGCATTGCATTTAAGAGCTTGGCCACTGATATGGGCTCTCCCAATATGTGGGCAGCCCATGCAAGGCCGCCCTGGCCTGAGTCCCCTGAGACCATCCAGGCTCCCAGGCAGTGTCCACATGAATGAGAAAACAACCACACGTATGGGAGCCTTTTTTGCTTACCGCATTTTTCATTGCTTGAGAAAAATTGGGCAATCAGCTCGAAGCATTCCTGGAGTATTTTAGTATCAGTGATTCTGTAGGGTTGAAACCATGGCTAATAAAGACAAGAGTACACTCTGATTCACTGACACTTGACCAGGAGTCCGGCTCCATGCCAACGACGAGGCCCTCCGCGCCAGGCTGCGCGTATGACATCATGCTCATGGAGAGGGCGTGCGGCACGCCACTTCGTCGCGTCCTCCCGAGAGGACATTCCTGTGCTGACAAGCGAGGGAGCTCCACTTCCTGGATCTGGGCCACGGTTGATTTTAGGTGCTGTTGAACCAGTTACCACCTAGAGCCACCCTGGACCCTACAACAGGACGAGGCACTGCCCGGTCCTGCCCGTCCTCACCGTGTTCCTGTGCCGGGCCCACTGGTGCAGCCCTGCGTCCATCCATCCAGCTGGGGGCTTCCCTCCCTTTGCTGCCCTTCTGCAGGGAGTGGACTCTCCTGACGACAGTCCAGAGTACTGAAGACAGAGTCTCACCATCCTGGCCTCGAAGGAGCACTCGGGCCCTGGTGGTCCTTCCCTTATCGGTTGCTTTGGGCATATCGGCTTATACCCTGAGGTAGTTAGTTTATTGTGATAACCTGGCCAATAAAAACATGTGGGGTTAATTGAAGGGTGGAGGGATAAATGGCTTGGTGAGCCTCACCTTTCAAGTTCTCAGCTCTCTTGCTTTATGATGGTCGGACCAGGGTGCAGCTGCCTTTGCCAGTTCCCTGCTTCAGCTGGCAAGGCTGACTTCCTGCAAGACATCCCCGAGGAGAAGTGGCATGGACTTACCCCGATGCAGCCCTGGGTGCTGGAGCAGCCGTGTGAAGACCCCTGCCAGCGCTGAGATGCTTACACATTCACTGATTCGGCTTTCCTCCTGCAGTCGGCATCACTGCATGTGTTTTGTGAGATGGAGGAGGACTTTGTGTATTAGTGTTGGACATAGGGGCTAATGTTGGACTTGTGGGCTTGGGCAGCACTGGGTTGGGATGTTTTCTTGATGTGCACTTACCCTTTATATCAAAATATCTCTTATACATGAGTTTCTGTGGATTTGTTTCTCTAAAGTACGCAGACGAACACATGCTCCATCCTCTCTTGACATCTGCCTCACCCCACCCCCACGCCTGTATGCTTGTGTCCATTTGCTCTTTGATAACTTAGACGCGATTAGGTTTAGAATCCATTGCACACTAACATGACGTTAGCAGATTGACAGATCTCTTTATGCTGCATTTAACAGTCCATTAATTGCATTATATGACACGCACAGGTTTAAGGTTAAGGAATTCCAGTACACAATTTGCACCGTTCCATCACTGACAACATGTGTTGAAGTTTCTGATTGCCACATGGGTGAAAGTTTAGAGAGCAAGTATGTTGCTCGTCCAACAACTCCCACAAATCCCCACAACCAGCGGGCACTTCTCACACTTCCTCCCAACTGCTATTGTGTCCACTTGGCCTCCTTCCCTGCCTTCCTGCCTTCTGACCTTTACCCTTGGGTGAAGGGCTCCCTCGGGATCTCATGTGGTCGCTCTCGGGATTGTGGGGTCCTTGGTGCTGTTGTCCACCGCTGTGCCCATGATGAATTACAGTCTGGGAAACCCACGGAGGCAGGTCTGCCCTGTCCTATAGGGTTGCTATGAGTCAGAATCCACACACGGCAGGGAGTTTGGTTTGGGGATCGTTTGCCTGCTCGCCGGGCCCTGGCGAGAGCTCCGTTCCAGACGGGAGGGTGTCTAAGGACCCCATGATTCCATCTGTCTCTATCAGGCCAGGGAGTCCAATCTTTTTATGAGTTTGAGTTTTGTTTCTCATTTTTCTCTGATTCTGTCCAGGCTCATCTAATATAATCCCGTTCAGAGCGGCTGGTAATGGTAGTGACACCCCACCCGGTTCCTCGGGTCTTGGGGACCTGGAGGCCGCCGGTCAGGTGGTCTATTAGTCCTTTGGATTGCATGCTTCCTGTGTCTATGTCCTTCACGCTTCTTTGCTTGGATGGGGAGAGACCAATCGTGGCACCTCGGTTGGCCATTCCCAAGCCTGTAAAATGGCAGCCACTAGTCACCACAGTAAGATGTACCACAAGGCCGCTTGACCTCAGTGTCCCCAGACTGTGACACCCAGAGCCTTCCTCTGCGGCCATCACGCATGTTCTGATCTCCCTCTTTACTGCCTTTCCCAAGTCACGATGCGCCTACCCTCCAGTTAGCGACTGACCCTCCATTCCCCTCGCAGCCGTGGTAACCTGCGAGAAATGCAGGAACGGGAAGGGCGTATGCATACCAATCCTTTAGTCTCATATTGAAGAAGACTGCGAGGCCAAGGTTCTGGGTGGAAGGAGGCCTTCACCCTTGTGAGTTCGACATGAGTCCCAGCCACATTCTCATAACCAAGATGGGTCCCCACACTATCCTCCCATAATAGTGTCGCCCTAAAGTTAACCGCTTATAAGCACATTGCTATCTGGCCCACAGCTTTATCTATAGGGGCAGACCTGTAGCAATTGTTCTCCCTGCTCAGGGGACAGTTGCCCCGCTTACCTAACCCCCAGCACTGGTGTTAGGTTACTCCCCCAGTGAACTCAGGGCCGTCTAGGGTTAAGATGCGGCCCCCTGTGTTATGTATGTGGTTACCTGTAATTAGGGGGCTTGCATGCACTGAGACTATTGAAGTTGTTGTTAAGAATACATTTTCTCTCTCTCCTGTCTGGACCTGGTTCCTGACACCAGGGAGGTGAGCATCCCAAAACTTTTGCCTGTTTCGTAGATCCTTCCCTTCAATTACAAAACAGTCCCTTCGGACCCCTCCAAATACGGGGCTGGATCCCACAGCAACCGTCCAAGGAAGCTTCTATCTCTGTGCCAACCTTTGCCTGACTTTTGATGGTAGTGGCCTCGGGGGGAATTCGCCCTTTCATGATTATGAGTGGTTCACATATTCATCGGCTTCGTCAGCATGTAGAAGTGTGATTCTCTTGTGTGTGCATACCAGTTTGTCTCTCCACGCACGCATTTCCATCCTATGCCAGTGAGTCATGCTGCCACGGGCATGGGTTTGCACGCATGTGGTCATGTCATGGCTCTATTTCTCTAGGATACAGACCCAGTGGTGGGACCCGATGGCCTTTTTTCTCCTTTTTTCCCTTCAGCCAGTTTCTTCCATGGACACGCACCGACCGGGCCTGGACCATGTTGTACTCGCGCAGTGGGCACAGCCGCTCCTCCTGCTGCTGCTTCCTGGTCTTCCAGCGTTTTCTTGGGCCGCGGGTCCAGGGGCTTGTCCATCCGACCCTGAGCTTCTCCTTCTTGGCCATTGATGACGGTGAGAACCAGAGCTGTGGATCTGCAGATAACTCGGATGTTGGAGCGCTCAGACGCCGCGCCACCTGTTGCTTTGGCACGCCATCTTGGGATCATCCAGCTACTTTAGGGGCTCGTCCTTCGTCTTGCCGTGAAGGTCCCGGCCTGGACCTTGGCCATGGCTGAGCTTTCAAGTCCCACCACGGCCTGGTCCGAGGCCACAAGAAAGAGGAAGCCACGGTCTGTCTTCTTCCAACGTGTATGGAGGCATCATCTCCTGTCGTGACAATGGTGGGCCATCGGTCTAAGGCCCACTCTGCACGCCGCCGCCAGCCAGCGGTTTTCTGGGTCTTGTTTTTTTTTTTTTCAGGAATGTTGGGGTGAGGGGCTGTCTCGTTCTGAGCTTCTTCGCTCCGATGGCGAACGAGCGTGTGCATTTCTCCACGTGTGTGCTGGTCGCTGGCCCAAATCTCTTCTTTGGCGAAGTGGCGGTTGGAGTCCGCTGCCCATGGTTCTTGTTGAAGGTCTCCCTAAGTTCAAGAGACGATCCTCTCGTCCAGTATCCTTGCCAGAAACACGTTCGCTGTCGGATAGAAGATGCGACTGAGGATGCTTGCCTTGCCTGCAGGTTCCCTCGGTGAAGCCGCTTGATGCCCGTCGATGGCTCTCCAGCATCCCTGTCGCTGGGTCTGTGTTCTGCTCGAGCACTTTGTGAGAGTGTGTTCATGTCAGAGAGTGGCTGTGAGCCACGCGTTTGGGATCCGACATCCCCCCCCCCCCCCGTTTGTTCTTCGATGGTTTTTTTCCCTCTATTTTTTCTTTGATGATCTTGTTGGTTCCAGGTTTTACATGTAGGGCTTTGATTCCTGTCGAGTTGCTTTGTCTCTAATTTGGTGAGAAATGTGGACCTTGTTTCATTTTTATGCAAATGAACATCTCGGTTTGCCAGCACCACTGTTAAAAGAGACTAAGTCTTTCCCGGGTCAGAGATCAGCGGCCCACGAGTAGACAGGCTTCTTCTGGATGGCCTTTCGGTTCTGTCCCACCGTGGCTCTGTGCACGTGAGCGTACCAGGACCAGGCTGCCTTGGCCACTGTGACTGTGGAGTCGGCTCTGAGACGGGGCGTGTGAGCCGGCCCACTTTGCTCTTCTGCTGTGGGAGTACCATCTGATCGCCGTCCTGTCCGTGTGAAGCCGGGGACTCGTTTTCCCTGTAGAGAAGGAAGAGGAATCTGGTCCAGGGGATGGCTCAGGGATAGACCTGCTTTGTCTCATTGTCTGTGGAGTCACCATGAAGCGGACCAATCCACAGCCAACCAGAACAACAACAATTGTAATAAAGCTGATGGGTGGGGGGTTAAGAAGTGTGTGAGAATACCCCCTTATCTTTTGAAGTCCCTTACAAGCTATACGGGTAGAAGATAGTAATAATACGGGAAATCGGGTGACTTTCATCTTCACCATGTTCTATAACTCTAAAGCCGTCATAAGAGACGTGTGTATCACACATACTGGTGGTGGCGGCATCTAGAGTGGGATTGTGTTATATCTGTCGATTTCTTTGGGTAGTACTGACATTTTCACAATGTGAAGGCTTCCTATTCATGAACATAGCACATTCTTCCCTATATGTAGGTCTCGTTTGGTTTATTATAGTGATTTTTAATCGTGGTGGCCGATAGCTTTCTATCAGTCTTTAGTTTCTCAAAGTGGTTGGCATCGCCCCCTAGAGGTCATTAGACTGGCACCAGGCGTGGCAGCAAGAAGCACTAGCGTTTTTCATACCGGAGAGGGGCCGAGTTGTTCTTGTTTTTTCTGAAAGGGGGGCAGTAGGCAAATAAGTTTGTCAACCCATGAGTTAGCGGCATTGCTGAGCACTTCATCTTCTGCGCGGCAACTGTAAATGGTAGTGTGTTTCTGATTTCCTTTTTCAGAGGAAATGTTGGTGCGTGAGATTCTGACCGGCGTTGGCATGTTGCTCTCGCCCCTGGCCTTTGCTAAGTCCTTCTGTCAGTTGCAGTGGTGTTCTCATTGGCTCGCTAGGATTCTCTTATGTACACAGTCATGTCGTCTGTAAAGTGTAGTGATTGTTTTTGTGTAAAGGAAGCATCGGGCCCGAGAGAGCTGAGGGCCACAGGTCCACAGGTGACTGCCCTCGCCCAGTAGGAAGGCTTCTCAGATGGGCCCAGATGATCCACCCCCCATGTGCACACCAACCTCGGGGCTCCCCGCTCCTCCCAGCTGCCCCGCTGGCCTCCAGCTGCCGCGACTGCTCACAGCACCATGGAAACACAGCACGGCCCAGCCATCCGTGCAATGGTGCGTGCTCTCCCGCCTCCCAGACATGCTGCCTACAGCCACGGAACCGCCCTCTCTCATGCTCCTCACAGAACTCCCACGACAGGATGACAGGCGGACAGCCGCCTCCCTGACTTGCTCCTTGAGATCAATTCCCACCTCACGGCCTGCAGTTCCACTTGCTGGGTCCCCCAGGAAAGCAGGCGGCGGCTGGCGCTGGCCTGGGCAGGTCTTGACGATGCGGTGTGTATAATGCATAGGCCGTAGCTCACTGCTTGAACTGGTCTCACAGTTGGAGCCCCACTCGGGTTGACAGTTTGGGGTTCAGATGGGCTCAAGGTAGAGGTGCTACTTCCTCCTCCGGCTTAGGTAACCTCTTCTCTGGGCTGCCCACCCCCTCGGAGGAGGCGGCGGTTCCTCCCTCCCACCCCCCCACCAGCTTGGGAGTAGGCCAACATGCCAACAAACCGATCCGATCGACCCCACATCCAAGAGGCTGGGCGTAACAGGCTTCCTCAAAACCCTTGCTTCTTGGAACAATCTCACAAATTTTCGGCATCTCGGTCAGATTGCAGAATCCCCATAGCTTCCGGAGATGTCCGTGGCTTTGTCCTTGCCTGCTGTTTGGTTTGTTTGCTGTGGAATCATCCCGGCAGTCGATGGAGGTCTCTGGGACAGGAAGAGGGGAGACTTCCCTGAGAGACAGCTGTCAACCAGGGCTCAGCCCTGCCTAGAGAGGACGTGACACTAAAGCCCAAACTAGGTGCAGACAGGGAGCAGGTGCAGAGGCTGAGAGCGGGGAGGGGCTAGCATGAGGGCCTCAAGTGAGCCCCTGTGCCCCACAGCCTGCCGAGTCCTGCAAATCCGCCCAGTGGGATGGAAAAGCAACTCCTCGAAGCAGTTGGTTGCCAGGGTGTTTGAATTTGTCACATGGGAACCACTTCCCTCAAAGCCAGGTCCCGGGTTTGTGCCGGGCGGTGGAGGTGTCACAGCCACACTGTGCGTGAGAGTACGGGGAAGGTGTGTGTGGTTACAGGACTCGGGTGCAGAAATCCCGCCTCCTCCAAGGCTCTGCAAAGCAAACCCTGCAAAAACACTTCGGTCCCAGAGCAAGGGTGTGATAATTATGATAGAAATCAAGGATTACAGTAAATACCATAGCTATATCAGAAATGAGTGTGTGTGTGTGTGTGTGTGTGTGAGAGAGAGAGAGAGAGAGAGAGAGAGAGAGAGAGAGAGAGAGAGAGAGAGAGAGAGAGAGAGAATTCAGTGACAGTGGTCATTTGGTGACTCGGTTACTAGGCGTGCCGACAAGAGGATTCGGTACCACAAGGGTTTCCTGAGGTGCTTGCACACGAAAGAACCAAGATCCCTCTGGAGGAATTAGATGATCCCGGGGGGTGGGCAGCGAGGAGCGTTGCTTAGCCACAATGGCAGAGAACAAAGGCAAGTCTCAAGGCACTGCTGATGCTAGGCAGAGGCCGTTGGCAGACCATGGGCAGGGCATCCTAGGCAGAGGGAGGGGTAGGGGGTCTGAGCCCTAATTCCTGGTATTTCCTAGTGTTCTCTTATTGAGAACTTCCCTGCTGGGAAGCAGATGTATCAGCCTGTCTTAGTTGACACAATTAAGCAGTTGATTCATCCAGCTCCCCTTGCTCTGACTGAAAGCATGCCAAACAACCTGCTGGTTAGAATCAGGCCTCCCAGGTAAGCCTGTACGATGACAGTAAGGTAGCTCTTTGGAATCGGCCTCGGGTCTTGCTTGCTCGGTGCGTGGGCAGAAAAGATGTGCTTTGAGGGTTCTTGCGAACGGAACATGGCCTTGAGCACAATGACGCTCTGGAATTCCCTCCTTTACAGCACTGTCCGTAAGTTTCTGTGACCCACACAGTCAGATGTGTTTGCATAGTCAATGAAGCAGTGCGGTAGTTACAGCATCTGCTGTCAACTTGAGACGATTAAGAGTGAAGGGGTGGAGTTTAGCCAGTCAATCAGGTCGCCGCTTGATGACCTCACTTGGAGGCGCTTGGGAGATAAATACCTCACTGGAGGCCAGACCCACGTTCTCTCCCTGCAAGACATTCCTATTGACAAGCCACATGGAGTTATGCTGATGGGGCCGGAGCCCTGGAGCTGGAGGAGCCACGTGGTGACCCACACCAGCGCTGAGATGCTTCCACTGCCACTGGATCCACAAGACTTTCCACCCACTGGCCTGTGATCTTCCTGCATTGGGCTCCATGTGAGTCTGAAGAGGAATTTATAAACTGGTATCGGACATATGGATTAATATTGGACTTATGGACCCGATCTGGACTGGGCTGGGATGTTTTCTTAATATACAATTACTCTTATATAAAGTTCTTTCTTGTCTACATATGAGTGTCTCTGGGTTTGTTTCTCTAGTCAGTCAAACCTAGACTAACCCACACAGGCAAACATCCTTTTTGGTTTTCTCTGTGTTCAGCCAAGCACCGTCTGATATCGGCAATGAGATCCTGCATCCCACATCCTCTTATGAACCCAACTTAGATTTCTGGCAGTTCCCCGCTGCAAGCTTTTATGTCTGTGAGATATTAATGGTGTTGTCCAATAGGGTCCGCACATCCCATTCAGTCGCTTTTCTTTGATCAAAACCAGCAATGAATACACATAGACCTTGCTGGATGGACTACACAGATCTCATAGAAATGACAACTCTGCAAAGAGATGATGGAGAAGCTCCACAGCTTCCGTCCAGGCAAGGTGAGGGCCCAACTGCAGAGGAGATTACCAACTGCTCAAAGGGAAGTTCAAGTTGAAGCTAAAGAAAAAGAAAGCAAGTTCACAAGTGCAGAACTGAGCGCATCCCATCTGAATTTGGAGGCCGGTTCAAGAATAGATCTGACACGGTGAATACTAATGACCACATGAGTTGGGACGGCTTCAAGGACGTCGGCTTGCAGAAAGCAATAGGTCACTCAAAAGGCAGGAAAGAAAGAAAAGATCTCGATGCATGCCAGAGGAGACTCTGAAACTTGCCCTTGAACGTGCAGTAGTGACGGCCGATAGAAGATGGGATGACGTGAAAGAACTGCACAGCAGATTTCAACAAGCGGCTCTAGAAGACAACGTCTCAGAAGGCGGTGTGGAAAGGCTTGGAGCGAGGCACCCGGAAGGCACCGACATACTTGGCATTCGTCAAGCTGAGAGAACCAAAGAGCCCATGGACAAAATCACAATGCAGGCAGCATCCAAGAGAGATGGGAGGCGTGCGCAGAACCACTCTACCAAAGAGAACTGCTGACAGTAAGCCGTTTCAGGATTTAGCACCTGATCCTGATCCACCCCTGCGGGAAGACGTCCATGCTGCACGGATGGTGCTGGCTGAGAGCGAACCTCCAGGAACTGACTTAAGAATAGAGTGGGTTGTTGTTGTTTTTTCAACAAACAGATGCACTGCTGGGAAGTTCACTCACTGTGGCAAGACGGGAAGAGATCCATATGTGTGCCAATTCCAAGAATGGAGGCACATGGCAGACGCTAAATAAAATGGCTGGATGGGTGGATGGGTGGGCAGAGCACCTCGCCATCATGTAGCCCTTCCTTGAAGGTGCAGCTCTGCCCCACTACTCGGAAGCATGTCGTGAAGTCTTCGCTTTCTGAATCTCCCTGGCCCTTCTCTGGCTTCTACACAGTTACCCAGTCCTTGGAGTCCCGCGTACTGTATTCACAGGCTTCCGATCCAGCCATTCCAGAGCCCCAGGCAGCCCCGTGTCCTTGGCCCAACGGTTTGACCTCCCAGAGATGGGAGACATGATGCTGACCCAGGAGATGGAGTAGCACGGGGTAAGCGGTCATCTCTGTGTTGGCGCTGCGAGGTGCTCTCGAGACCACGTGACTCACAGCTACCTCGTATGACTGACACCTGCCCCATGGAAG